>NC_039363.1:87001046-87328672 GCF_003573695.1 Papaver somniferum
TATAATGCATTGTTCTACAAAAATATGGAATTCTTATCAACATCCAAGTACTTCAAGTAATATTTGGAAAATATTTCAGGGAGTCTTTATTGATGATTCAATTATGGTTGATAGATATTATAGGTTAGCATTAAGATGGTGCATCTGTGAAAATGAACAAGATAGCATGAATCATCTTCTATGGCATTGTAGTTTTAGTGTCAAAATCTGGAGATGGATATGCTCTATATTTGGTTTTAGTATGCATGTTGCTTTTGATGATATTTTGACAAGTGCAAGAAATTGTAGTCCTCTAATTAGAGAGACTTGGATAACTGCAGCATTTTCTGTTATTAAAGAATTGTGATTTCAAAAAGAATAAAAGAATATTTGAAGATATTATATCAATTGCGAAGCAATTCAAAACCAAAATAAAGAAGATGGTTTTTGAAGGTGGATACAGAATGATTAGCAATAAGTGGAACCAGAACTATGATCTACAAATGATTGCCTTCGTTAATCTTAGTAAGACACAGTAAATTTCGGTGTATCAAGACTTGTTACTGGAATCCTCCTCCTTTTGAATATATTATGTTCTGTTGTGATGGCTCATCATTTGGTAACCCAGGAGCAGCTGGTTTTAGTGTTGTAGTGAGAGATCATACATGTCAAGTGCTTGGAGTCTTATCTGGGGGTATAGGTATTGGCAGAAATTACATTGCAGAAGTGTATGGAGTGGTACATGCATCAGAATTAGAAGTGGAATGGGGCATGGAAAAATTGTCTTATTTTCAGATTCAAAGACAGTGATTGGGGAAAGGTTCCTTGGTTTCTTCACATCATAATTAGAAGTGGAATGGGGCATGGAAAAAAATTGTCTTATGTTTAGATTCAAAGACAGTGATTGGGGAAAGGTTCCTTGGTTTCTTCACATGAGATGGATGAAAGCAACAAATAAAATATCATATCGTATATATGCATAGTTTCAGGGAAACAAATTTTTCTGCTGATTCTGCAGCTAAAAAAGGTGCCAATTTAGGGCTGGTGAAAGGAAAATCATCATGGGGAAACCTTCCTTCTTAAAAAGAACTGAACTACCAGGAGTGGCATACTACAGATTCTGCTGAAGGGGAGTTTCATTTTTTCCACTAAGTTTCAAATATAATTGAATCCACAATTTTTTCTCTTTTCTGGGCCTGTACAAGTGGGCTGCTTGTGGTGGGTTATTTTTGCTCTTGTAATCTCAATTTTAGAACGAATTTTTTTGGGGACCATGGTTTTTTTTTTTTTGGGACCATGATTCTATTTTTAGTAAGATATTTAGAAGTAAATCTAGGTCACCCCTTATCTAGATATTTATATTAATACCTAAACTACCCTCCTGATTAATTTTGGGCAATGATTAGTGAAATGATTAAGCTAAAGAAGTAGAATTATTGAGAGAGTAAAGTTAGAGAAGATGAAGATGAAAAACATGGAAAATAATTTTGTTTCCAACTCACTAAGCTTGAGTATTCAAGTGATGATATCTCATCTGATTCTTCATCTCCATCCTCTCCTAGAGTATTTGTTAATCGTCACAATGATCTAGATATGAGTTATTTCTTAGATGGTGAATGTATTCTTCCACAAACTCAACCTCAAGATGAAAATGATGGATTTTACCAACCACAACCGAAGGAAGAGTATTTGGGTACCCAAGTATGCTTCAAACTTAGATAATGGTGGTTGAATTGGTCCAAATATTCATAAAACTATAAATTTTTATAAAAAAATCCTGCTAGGTTCAGGTAGTTCGGTTACCAAGTGTGAAGAACAGGTAGCCGAACATGGAGTTCGGTTAATAAATGTCAAGAACATATAACCGAACACAGAGTTCGGTTTCTTTCTTCAAACACGCAGGTAGACGAACTTTAGTAATAAGATTTACAGAGGTATGTTCAGTTAGTTCGCAAACTTCAACGCAACCAAGTTCCAACCGAACTGCAGGTTAAAAGTAACCTAGTGTTAGAAGTTCGGTTGGTTCGCAAACTTCAACATATTTTGCGAATCAACCGAACTGGGCTTATATATGCATATATGCAATTAGGCAAACGTTCGGTTACTACGAAATATATTTCTTGGCGAATTAAGTAGAGTTCGGTTACGAAGTTTCAAAGGTAGAGTTCGGTTACAAAGAAAACTTAACATTTTTGCGAACGGACCGAACGGACCGAACTTTTGGACTTCTCATTATTTTCGTAAACTAAAGTTCGGTAATATTATTTTGCGAAGGAACCGAACTTATGGACTTGTGTTCTTCTAATACAAGGAGTTCGGTTAAAAGTATTTTTGCGAATCAACCGAACTCTGAGTTCGGTTAAGAAAAAATTAATTCGTGATAACCGAACTTTTTGCGACGAAACCGAACGTTTTGCGACGTAACCGAACTAAAAGTTCAGCTGAGACTTGTTTTTTGCGACGTAACCGAACTTTTCTCTGAAAAAAACCTCCATTAAACCTGTCTGCAACTTCCATTTTCAACTCATTTTGATGATTACTTCTCATTTATTCAACAAAAAACGAATGACAAGCAATGGGTTTGTGTGAATATCTTTGTTAATGTTTTAAATTAAGCTATATATATAGAGGTGGTGGTAATCGGAGGTGGTGGTGGTAATTGGTGGTTGGTGGTGGTGATAATCGGAGGTGGTGGTGGTGGTAATCGGCGGTGGTGGGTGGTGGTGGTAATCGGTGGTTGGTGGTGGTGATAATCGGAGGTGGTGGTGGTAATCGGCGGTGGTGGGCGGCGGTGGTGTGAGGAGGTAGTGGTTATATATATATAGGTGGTTATTAAGTTGGTTTTAAATTAAATTAGGTTAAGGGTAGGTTAGACACTCCTTATAACTATAGGAAAGGTGGCCTAATAAAACCATGGTCCCCTCAAAAAAACCATGGTCCCTAAAAAATCATTCCAATTTTAATATCAATGAAATGTGATTCAGAAAAGGAAAAAAAAAAAGAATGGGAAAACTGATGCACATGTCACAGAAAAATTTCGTCTCGATATTGCATTTCAATACAAAATCTATCATTAATCCTGATCAAAGTATATAAACCCCATCAAATTATTCCAATGGTTGTAGGCTCTTTAGATGAGGCTCAATTTATGAATTGGATTGAAGTCTACAAGACCCAGACAATATTTTGATAAATTAAGAAAAATGAACTGTAATGAGTTACAGGACTTACAGTACAACCCAATAGCTTGGGTCTCCCTTCAGAAACATAGGTGTCTTCACCAATTTCTTTTCTCCCTACCCAGCACTCCCATGTTCTTCAAAGAACTTCTCCACCTTGATTGCTTCACAATAACCCGGATTTTGAGACGAAAGATGATCAATCGAAGGAACTATTTGTGCACCTGTGCAGCGTGCTATACGTTCTAACAAAGGCCTCTTGATAGTGAGCACGAGAGATATGTCTTTTTCGTAGAGGTATTCTTGAGCGATAATGAAACTGATTTTTCTAACAATAAGAGGTTGAGATTATGAGCAACTATTTTTGCTACTGCCAACTTCAAATGATCTGTTTACTATATAAAAAAAGTGAGAAACTAAGAACAAAATTTCAAGGAAAGAAAAAACTAAACAGTCCATATCCATGAAATATGGATCTAAACACGTGTCTCGTTTTCCAAATTGCAACACAGATATGAAGTGTTGGACACAATATCTTCAGATACTAAATATCATCATATTGGCACTTTTAAAAGAAATCTGCACATATGCCCGCATGACTTAGATCATCCAAATTTTACTACGTTAGGCAGTGTTACCAAGATCAGTGGTGGGGCCAGGAATGAAGCTAGAAAAGGACCCCAAAAAAGAGTCTCACCATGTGGGGGCAAAAAAGGGCACATCTAGGGGGTTTGTAATGATTACATCTACAACCTTTCGCCTTAAAATACAATTCTACAGAGATCCTAGGATAAATGACTGTGAATTAACCAAGGTTACATCCATATACTTTACCATTTCATCTAACAAATCATTGACAAATTTAAAAATCAATGAAATACAAAACATTGTATGCAGAAGAGTGTACTTACATGTTGTTGTTTCCAGTGTGGTTCAAGAACAATCCCAGATAAGATAAAAATATGCGCACCAAGTTGAGCACCTTCTTCAACAACACAAATAAGCTATAGTATTTTATTCCCTGATCCATTAGTACGTAAAATTGGAAATCGCTGTGTTTCTTTATATTTACATAATTCATAACCAAGACATTGCATTGCCATGCGGGTGGGACTCTACTAAGAAGATTGTTCAGTGTCACACCAACATTCCAGATATCAGTTTCTACTAGGTAATGTTGTCAGGAGCCACACGATATGCACTACCATCAATTCAAAGTCTTTAAATACTTCCCATGCACCAAATATAATGATCATCAAATATAGTTAAGAGTTGTGAAATACTTCATTCCGTATTACCAATTGCCATGCTATAGAGATATAACTAACTGTGTACTTCAAGTTCAGTTTCTAGTCCATATAATCTATAAAGGCTTGCCATCAAAATGTGTAATGTGAATTTACTACAATTCACACTTAGTGTCTGAAAAGTTAAATCTCATTTACTTCAAAATCTCCTCTAAATCCTACACCCACAAACTTAGGCCGTCCGGGAGGATGTGTTGGTATTCTTGCACAGATCATACCATACAAACCAGAAAACTTGAATTACAAAAAACAAAACAAAACAAAACAAAAAAAATACTCCGTATCATTTTACCTCTTTTCTTTTTAAAGGTTCGGTATAGAACATTGATTAATGTAACCCTGCAACCAAAAGTACTTGTGATATTCGTGTTCATTTGTTATCAATGTACAAATGGCATAACGAATTTGCTAAAAATATTTCAAAGATGAACCCCATGTTTAGTGTTCTTTCTTACTGTCATTTACAGCAAAACTATTTTCAGGTTGACGTTTCCATAAGAAATTGGCAGCCTCAATCCAACTTGGGAGAACCAAAAATTTATTATGCTTCACAGCCCAGCGAGATTTTTCTGTCCCCGAATCAGTAGCGACAACGTGTGTGACAGATGCATCGAGCTCTTTACAGCAGATGGCTCCCAACTCCTCTGCAACCACCCAAAGTCTCTGTTTCTCAACCAGCTCTCCCTTCTTCCAAACAGGCTGAAAACCAACTTACATCCCCTCAAAACTTCACTACGGACTGTCTTAAGCACCTGTCTGACGTCTCTCCTCATAATATCATCACCCCGCTCCAAGTCAAAAAACAGATGATGTATAAGCTTAAGAACTTCGAGAATGGTTGCAAGTGCACCATCAGGCTCGCTCTCATCTCTCTTTAATTCTGAGATGGACCTGTTGTTCAAGTTAAAGGACCTCCCGCTAGAAGCAAAGTAATGATACCTATCCACGAGAATGAGGTTTTCTTTATGCTGCCCCCAGACGTACTCCATGTCGTCAAGGATAATGACAGCACTCTCTGCTCCCAACACCACATCAAGACCTTTTTGATGTTTCTGGGTGCAATCAGCTTGTGAAATAACTCTCGAGTCGAAATAGATCTTTCCAGGATCAAGTAGCCTAGCCATTTCCATTGCATAAGGGCGTTCTCCCATGGTGTATACATACATCTCAAACATGTTACTAGCTTCTTTCAAAAAGGTCCGTACAAAGGGCCTCAGCTTTGTAAACATGCGCATAGAGTCCAACTTGAAAAGGTTTCCATTTGGAAGATCATGAAGTGAATCTATTTGGCTCTTTAGATATTCCTCGTCTGGTGAGATATGATGAAAATGTGTTGAATTAAGCAGGGTGTGATCTAAGTCAAGGACCAAGTATAGCTTTTTCTTGCCGAGCAACGATTTGAGATCCTTGTCACGTAATCTGGCAAGTTCATCACTATCAACTATTAAATATTGGTGTATGTACCCAAGTGCTACAGCAGATGCATTGTCCACCATCCGCCCACATTTTACACACATTCCTTTAATAAGTGATGGATGTGCACATGTCTCCAAGTGGACAGATAAATCTGAGCTTTGTGTAACTGGTTCTACAGAAGTTGAGCAGTGGAGCTCCTCTTCGTCGTCGTGAACATATCCGAATCAGAAGAAATCCCTGCTAGTTCTTCATCAATCAGTGCAGAAAAATCCTCACTACCAGAAGAATCACCATCCACACTCACGGTCATACTCTCACTCACTACTACTTTTGTTACTGAGGAATTAGGGTTTGTTTTGGAAATTGAAAAATCAGATAAGTTACCGAAAGAGATCTTCAGGTTCCTATAACTAGTACCTCAGTTCTTATATTTTCACTAGTTAAAAGGCATTCAAATCAAGTACATAAGCTCATCGAATCCGATTTTATCATAAAATTGCATTCCCAGAAACAATCTCAGAATCCAAAATCAAATCCATATCAAAGATCAACACAAATCAAAATCATACCTGGCTTGAAGAAAACTGATAAACTAAAATCTGATAGCACTTGAACCTTAAGATCGATTACTCCGTTTAGATCTGGAGTTAGTTTCCAGTTTCAGACGGCGGTGGTGGAATAAAAAATTTGAGCGAGAAGAAGAAGAAGAAGAGAGAGTAAAGTAAAATGGAGTTTCCGAGAAGAGAAGGGTGTGAGTGAGGCCTTGGCTAGTTTTCCATTTCCACATGGCCCCAAACACACACAATTCATACAGAGGTAAAAAAAAAAAAAGGTAAATTGGAAAAAATGAAGGACCACTTTTTAACCTTTTTTTTTTTTTTTTAAATTGCACGCCATGGAATCATTGAGTACAATTTGACTAATGAAATTCGGAATCGTTGAGTACAATTTAACCTTCTTAGTTTCGCTCCTACGTATATTATTTGGGCCTATAATTACAAGACAAAAAAAAATATTTAGAAGCAAAATGGATAACCCCGTATTTAACTATTTTACATAATGCCCAAATTCCACCTGATTGATTAGTGTTAATTTGGTGATTAATTGATGTTTAATCAAGTTAATCCTGGAATGAATAACCGTTAATTCATCGTCAAAACTTGAAAATTTTTGATTTTTTCTGAAAAATCTCAGCCCAAAATCGGTTGATATTAATGTACACATAAACCGATTTTGGGTTAAATATTTCCAAATGATGAAGAAACCCCAGAATCGGTCTTTTACAATGTAAACATAAACCGATTCTGGGGTTGAGTTTTTTCAATCGACGAATAAAACCCATAAACGGTTTTTGTTAATGATCACATAAACCGATTGTAGGAAACAGAGTTTATAAGTGTCCATATGATCCGATTGTGCCGTACTTTCAGAAACAAAATATCACATAGTTTAGGAAATTAACGCGTTACGTATATAAGACAATTCAGTATGCGAATTCTTGAATGTGGCACATCAATACATCGTCGATGAACCTCCGAGCACAACAGTACAACACCCGCATTTTCCTTATGATGAATGAACTTCTTTTCCCCATTACGGATTTGCCATAGTTCGTTGAATCGTTTCCACTGCATTTAAATAAGTTATTCAATGTTGTATGCGAAAATTAAACCATGAGATAGGTATTAAGATATCAGATTATTCACCTTTTTCAGTAGGTGGAGCTTGTGGATGATGGTTGTTCACCATTTTGCTAACTTTAACATACTCTCGTTACTCGTGTTGAGCTTTTTATGTATTGGAATCAAAAAGCCAAGTCTCTTCATTTACGGTTTTTTCATTCGTGGTGCGCTCCTAATATAACTCTTTGACTATCTTCTAAAAAGTCGAACATAGTTCGTCGGGACGTTTGTGGAAGGTGGGGATGAGCGATTTCACGAGATGCATATCTTCTTCCGGATCCCATTCCATTTTCTACGCTCAGGGTGTGATACGGTAGTGGCTCAAAGGGGTTGTCTTTATATAGATAAAAGACTCAACGACCATTTTTTTTGAAATTAATTCTCACAATCGGTTTTTAGAAATGCCCACATACGCCGATTGTAGCCTTGCAAAATCATGTAAAATCTTCCTCGACGCAATCGGTTTTTATTACTGCATTTTGTGGGAAGGGTATAATCATTTTTTCATAATGTCTTTGAATTAACCAAAAGGTATTTTAGTATTTCCGCCCCAAAAAACACCCCTTAGCAGACACCATTGAATAGGGATAGTAATTTATATCCCCAATTAATTATGTATCCCCCATTACACATTCTTATGAAAGTAACCTATTATATGAGCGGAGGGTTTTATTAGAGGGGGTGATCTAACAGGACAAAAAGGGTCATTATTATAGTAATTTCAAGTGTCCCTTATAAAAAAATATATAATGACTAATTAACCCTTACATAGTTTAGTGTTTATAATTTAGTTTAGTGATTGATAATTTAGTTTAGTTTTGCTAATAAAATTTAACTTATATTAACTCTAAAACAAAACAAAATCATAGTTTAGAGTTTAGAAAGAAAAAAACTGTAGAGGAGAAAAAAATAAAACTTTTTGTGATATTTGTGAAATCCTAAATTTTAATTCACTCAACCAAAATGAGTGATTCCAGTTGCAAATTCCAGGTATACTTCTAAATTAGTTCCAATTAGATTTTTGTTGCTCAAAATTATCTAAATTACGTAAAAAAATCAAAACTTTTACATTTTCAGAGCTAATTACGGTTGGAATTGTGCACGTAACCAACCGTAAATTAAAGTTACGGTTCGTAAAATATGAATTACCAATCGTAAGGTTGTAACTGGTTAAATTTAAAACCAGTTACGGTTGGTAACCAAATACTCGATATGAACCGTAACACACTTACGGTTTGTAAGTTGAGGATTGATACCAACCGTAACTAAACTACGGTTGGTATATCAACTAAAATGTTGAATCGTAAACATTATTTGAATGAAGCTCTTGCCCTTCCTGATTGTGCAGCCCTTAAAGCGACATTGTGCACTATATTACCCCCAGAACTGTCTCCAAAACCAAGTACGTAGAAACCTTGTAATCTTTACCGCTCCTGAGCCAATGCATATACTGCACCCACTTCACAGCTTCCATACCATCGCCATATCCACATGGGAACTTATTTGCAGGAGAAAACCGGTAATCTACACTTACCACCACAGATCTACTGACTTTCACAATTCGGCTGCAGAAGATGTCGTAGATATCAAATTGTAGGAAGAGTGCACGAAGCTCCCCCCGTGAAATAATATGATCACGGGAACAATCACATCTGATTTCAGAGGCTTTTGACAGTTCAAACGATTTGGTTGAACCTCCCCATCCTGATGGAGCCTGTAAACCCTGATGAGAAGCCCGGGACTTTCCAATACGCAAATCAAAGGAATATAAACCATCTACAGGTTTTAGGTATGGACGGAATTTCCTGTCCACCAATTCTGCTAGATTGTTCAGACTTTCATCTGGTTTCCTAAGCGGGGCGTAAAACTGTGTGAAAACTGATAACAATACCATCTCACTTGTGTTCTTATGATTGTCCATGTAATCTTCTAATAGAGGAATTGGTGAGGAGGAAGAAGGAGAGTGCCTTTTTAAAGTTTCACAAACTAAAAGACCCACCACCAAGATCTCTTTCAACAACTCACTCACTAACACAATCTCTCAAACTTTATCTCCCATACCACACACGGTTTTGTAACTTGAGAATCTAATTTGCTTATACATTTTCTTTATAGTTTTCCATTTAAGACCTGCAACAAAAAAAAACATATCTTGGTATTAGTTGTTACCTTATAAAAAGACAATAAGCAACCTTCTACTTTCCCTATTTCTTTCTGAATAAGATAAAAAATTGCAAAAAACAGGGTGAACAAAAAATTAGCTTAAAGAACAGAGGAAATTTATCAGCTCTCAACGAAAAAGTGGAATATAATCTATTTACTTAAAAATCAGATACAAAGGGGTATTAGAAATTTAAGAACAAATCCCTCCATCAAAAAACTTGTTGTGTATTTGAACAATCACATAATTTAAATTTAGAAATTTTAGTGTTGATATATAATTTAGTTTAGTGGTTGATAATTTAGTTTAGTTTTGCTAATCAAATTTCACTTATATTAACTCTAAAACAAAATAAAATTTGATTTTAAAGTTTAGAAAGAAAAAGAGTGTAGAGGAGAAAATAAAAGAAAACTTTTTGTGATATTTGTGAAATCCTAGATTTTGATTTCACTCAACCAAAATGAGTGATTCCAGTTGCAAATTTCAGATATACTTCTAAACTAATTCCAATAAGCTTTTTGTTGCTCAAAATTATCTAAAATACGTAAAAAATCAATACTTTTACATTTTCAGAACTAATTATGGTTGGAATCGTGTACGTAACCAACCATAAATTTAAGTTACGGTTCGTATAAGATGAACTACCAACTGTAACTGTTTAAATTTAGGGAAAACCCAACCGTAATACCATTTACGCTTGGTAACCAAATACTCGATACGAACCGTAACACACTTACGGTTTGTAAGTTGAGGATCGATACCAACCGTAACTAAACTACGGTTGGTATATCAACTAAAATGTTGAATCGTAAACATTATTTGAACTTAAGTTGAGACACAGGAATATTTACGGTTGATAATATTAATATAAATACTTACCGTAACTAAATTACGGTTCGTAATCGTGTTGTCGATATCCGTAAGTGAAGTTACGATTTAAAAAAAAAAAACAACGTAACTAAACAAAATTCTCAGATCTAAGAACATACGGTTGGTAATTGAACTATTACAAACCATAACAACATCAAAATCTCCAGTTACTGTTCGTAATTGAGTTAAAAGCAACTATAACTCACATTAAACCAGGATTTTGAATTTCAATTTTCATATAAAACCTTAATTTTTGATACAAATTTAAATCAAGCAAATTAAACTAAACCCTAACTGGGTTTTTCGAAACATACCTCACATAAGTCTTAAATCGAAGACGATGAAATTTTCAGTTTTAATGGAGGTTACGGTTGATGAAGAAGAAGATAGGATGAAGAAGACTGATTTAGTTTTCTCTCTTCTGATTCATTAGGTTTAAAAATAGTGGAAGACAATTTAATTTTTTTAATTAAAAAAAGGAAGGATAGATTAATCCATTTAAAGCTAAAAGGGTAATCTTGTCAATTTATAGTACCAATAGGATATCCTTTAACCAACTAGAGGGACATTATTATCATGTTTCAGCCCCTCTAATAAAACCCTCCGCCCCTGTAACAGGTTATTACTTATGAAAACAGTGGAACCGTGGGGCAAATGATATGGATCTCCTATCTCAAGTTCGGCCCAAATGTAAAGTGATCATAGTAACAAACTAACAATCCTTAAGTTCTCTTCTCTCTTTCTCTAATTTGAAATCGAACCAAACCCCCTAACCCGTGGATGGAGATTTCTATTACTGCAAATTGATTATTAAAATGGCGAGAATCATCAAGAAAGTTGTTACATCTTCAATAATAACCCCAGTACTAGTAGCGTATATACGAGGAAGACTCCTCGTAGAAATTACTAAAGCTATGTTTGCTTACATACTCTTAGGTAACCCCTATGTAATATGATAGTTTGCTCTTATCAGTCTGTAACAAACTGTACAATCTCTTTCTTTTGCTTAACTGTCAGTTGCTTAACTGTCAGTCCTTTTCCTCTTTTGTACTGACAGCTATATAAGCTAATCACATGTCCCTTGTAATGTATTGAATTTACTTTTCAATTTCTATAAGATTTCTCCATGGTATCAGAGCCTATCTGGGCCTGATCACCTTTCTTTCTTCCGCCATTAAACCTACAACAAAATTTTCTTACTGCAAAATTTTCTTGATTTTTTCTTTCACCAACAATGGATTCGATCATAACCAAAGTTCCTTTGAATACTATAACTAACATTGTTCTTGCCAAACTTCAAGATCACAACTATCTTACCTGGAAATCTCTTCTACAACCTTTATTCAAACGTTATAATGCTCTTCCTTATATTAATGGAACTAAACCTTGTACACTCAAATTTGTCTATGCTACAAGAGATGCAGATCCAGCAGATACTATCAATCATGAGTGGATCAAGTGGAATGAAGAGGATCAAACCCTAATTCTTTGGATCCATTCTACAATTTCAGAGAATGTAATTTCTTATGTGGCATGTCCATAAACATTTTTTGATCTTTGGAAAGCTATTGAAGAAAGGTATGTTGTATCTTTAGCCACTCACATTATTCAATTGTGTAACAAACTTTCTTCTCTTAAACAAGGTAACTCTCCGATTCTTGTTTTTCTTAATGAAATCAAGAAAATCTCAGATTCACTTTCAGCAGCTGGATCTCTTATCAATGAAAGTGAAATGCTAGTCTGTGTTCTTAGTGGATTAAACTCCAATTTTGATTCCTTTTCCACCTCTATTCGAGTTCGTAAGCCACAGTAACTCTAGGCGAATTACATAATCTCTTACTGAGTAAAGAATTTTTTTTTTCTTAAAGATCTAAATCGTCGATTCATTCTGATGAAACTAAAGCATTTACAGCATATATACCTCCTAATCGACCTTTCTTCAATCCTATTACAAGACCTAATTCTTTCAACTCATCTTTTAGACCAAAATCTTTATCATCATATTCTTTTAGACCACAATTTCAACCACCATAATCTTATCCTTCAGTTACAACTGCATCTTCGTTTCCTACAAAATCTGTTGCTACTAATCCTTTTGTTGTTGTATCATCAAACACCTCCACCTTCTCAAAATACTGGTTCTACTTCTGCTGGTTACAATTACTATGGCTCAACAAAACCGAATTGTCAGATATGCTTTAAATATGGTCATTCTGCTATTGATGGAATCACATGATGAACTTTTCTTATCAAGGCAGACCAATCCCTCAAAATCTTCATGCCATGTTAGCCACACCAGATATTCTTGGTGAAAACCCTTGGTATGCTGATTCTGGAGCAACCAATCACATTACCTCTGATACTTCAGATTTGACAGATTACTCTTACAATGTCAATGAACAAATTCAAACTGCAAATGAATAAGGTATGACAATCACTGATATTGGTAATTCTACTAGATTTTTTACAGAATAATCAAGTCAATTTACCAAATATACTTCATGTTCCTACTGCTTCCCATAAACTACTTTCATTGCATAAGTTTACTAAGCACAATAATTGTAGTGTCAAATTTGAATGTGACAAACTCTATGTGAAGGATCTTCATTCTGGGAGGAAAAGTTTCCAAGGACAGAGTAGAAATGGACTTTACCCCATGCATCTTTTGGACACCCCAACTACTTCAACTGATGATGCCACTGGACATACTGCTTTATCTGCCGACACACTCTCCAGTTTCTTGCTTCTTCAAAGACTATGTCATTCTTCTTTTCAATCTTTGCAGAGAATTTGTCACTCTATGTCGTTCCCTTTGTCTAAAACACCTATCTTGTGTAGTGAATGTCAGTTTGGAAGATGTCACGGACTGCCTTTTTCTATGTCTATTTCTATGTCAAATAAATCATTGCAATTGTTGCATATGGATCTTTGGGGACCAAGTCCTATATTTTTCTATGTGTACCACCAACCCTGCAGCTTTACAACAAGCCGCTGATTTGTTTGATGACCATTTATTTTAGTATTTGAGACTTCTAGTCACGGGTGATGGGGTTGGTTTTGGGCCTTTGCAACAACGGATATCTACTCTACCTATCAAGGAGGGTGGCCTTCGCATTTACACTATGGAAGACACCCATAACTATTGGTATCTGGCTTCCAAGAGTCAGATGGCTTCCATGCAAAAGGTGATCCTGGGTAGCTTATCCTCATCAGATAAAGGATTGTTTATCAGGCTGCTCTTCATAAATTCATCAAGGTATGTGGACTACCTTATAACTATTGCGTTGATGATACTGCCCCTTCTATGCACTCCCTGTCAGTCACTTATTTTGACGCAGTTTAGAAGCAAATCCCCATCCGATTCTCATTGTCTGCACGAAATTTCATTTTATGGCAATGCAATCGTGTTAAGCATGCACCATATTATCTTTTGGTTGTGCCCATTCGCGGTCTGAACCAATGCCTTGGGAAAAAACATTTTAGAGTCGTAGTTTGATATCTCCTTGGTATCCCCTTGTTTGTCAAAGGTGGCCTATGTTCCTGTTGTAATAGACCCATGGATATTTTTGGTGATAACGCTCTTCATTTTGCCAAACATGTCGGGATCAAGTTTCTACACGACCTTGTAAACGACGTAATTGCTGACATCTGTTACAAAGCTAGCGTGCCTCCACGTAAATAAGCTTCCCTTGGTTTTTGTCTGATGATAATAAAGATCTGCGCCCTGCTGATATTCTTGTTCATAATTTGGAGAATGGCCAAGATGTGTGTATGGATGTTACAGGCGTCTCGCCCGTCACAGGTGAAGGAATTCATGCTTTTATTTCGGGCCAAGCTATTTCGAATGTTGTTTTGCACAAACGAAATAAATATTTGAGTCAATGCATTTCACATGGTTATGGTTTGGGGTTTTATCCTTTTCCACGTTGGGAGAGCTTGGCGATGATACTGTGTTTTTTCTTAAGAGATTAAGAAACTTTATAGTTAGTAACGATGTTAGTAGTGGTGTAGGTAATTTTTTTTAATAGAATAGGGGTTGCCATTCAAAAGGTTGTCGGTGCCCAGCTTGTTGCTAGGCTATCAACCAAAGTTTTGTATGAATCTATTGAAGATTGATGATATTTTTTAAAATAAAATTATTTTTTATTTATTAATAAGAAATAATAATAAATTTTTATAAAAATTATTTAAATCCAACCCAAAAACAGAATTATGTATAGTTTTGAGGTTTTTTAAATAGTTTTCTTAAGACCTAGTGAGTACCCGGGATTTTAAATGGGTTCGATGATTATATATTCACTATAGAATTTTTTTAAAGATGAAATAATATAATGCTTTTATATAATGTTTCAAAATGCATCGGATACTTAATTTTATTATATTAAACGGGGTTATTATTTGAACACAGTGGCCCAAATCGGAGATGACAAAAATTATTATTTTAGCGAAATTATTAATTTATCGGGATTGATTTATCGAAGTTTTACCGTAAAAGGAGACTGGATGTTTGTTCAAAAAGAGGGAGCGCTTTAAAATTGGTTGGCTGCCCTTATCATATATAATAATAGTAACCGTAAATTTCTTTGGGCAGGACGGAATTAAGAAAGGAGATCCAGACCCATTTGTTTAAGCATTTTTCAGAATTGAAAAAACCAACCCCTAAATCCTCTCCTCTCTTGTATCAAATCAATCGGAATCAAAGCCCCAACCCCGTACAGAGAGAACGAGAATTATGAAGAAAGTTGTTTCATCTTCTTCATCACTCCGCAATTGAAGAAGAAGAATAGTAGTTTAAGTTTAATTTATAGACAAGAATCATTTCGGACTCCAACTCTTCACTTCTCTTCTTCTACCGATAAGAAGAGACCGTTTGCATCTGATAAAATCGCATGTGCTGCTGCTGAGGAAGCTGAAGCTCTTCTTAAAAACGTATGTTCTTATTTTATTTTTGTAAAATTCCATCTTTCGAATTAAATTTTGATATATTTTGACTTTGGTGCCCATAAAATAGTATACCTTTGCGTTTGGTGCCTAAGTTTGTCCAACTTTGAGTTTGGTGTCCAGTTAACCGATTGACTTTGTTTAATCATGTTGACCATCCATTTTACACTTAAAATTGTAAAATTCAAAGTCCTTCAAATAGCTTTTGCATTCATCTACGTTCAACCATTCTTGGCCAACAAATAACTTTTCTGTATTTATCTAGTCATTTCACAATTTCAAGTGTAAAATGGATGGTCAACATGGTCAAAAAAAGGTCAATCAGTTGATTGGGCACCAAACTCAAAGTTGGACAAAGTTAGGCACCAAACGCAAAGGTATACCATTTTATGGGCACCAAAGTCAAAATATCCCTTAAATTTTTTGTTAGTATATGTGAGTAGCTAGCCTACCCCAATACATGAGCTCCACTTATTTATCTCCTTACATTACAATTACAGCACCACAAACTGATTTGCAATAGTAGTTATGTTGTATATGAAGATTTTTATGATGACCAAATCTGCTGTTTTTATGGGTTTTGGTAGGTTGTGGAGACACCAAGTGAGTTTCCCTTCGAAATTGAAGATAAACTAGGAGAAAAAACTATAACATTGACTAGAGACTACATGGGTAATTATATCAAAGTCATTGTTCACAGGCCTGATTTCTCTACTGATGGTGACAAGGAGGAAAATGGTGAGGAATCGGATGACCAGAATAACCAAGACAAGGATAATGTTAATGATCCACAGTCCAGCATACGCTTAGTTATAACCAATACGAACTTCCGCGGAACTACTTTGGTGTATGGTGTCATTGCTTATCCAGATGACTTTTACATAGATAATTTCTGTGTCAAGTATGCATGTGCTCGAGATGAAGAAAATATATATTACAAAGTACCTGATTATGCGTAAGTATAGTTACTAGAATCGATTTGCATCAGTTGTTGAGTTCTCTTGCATCATTGGTTTCCTATTTCCTACATGATTTATTTTTTTTAATTAATTTATTTATTTATTTTTTTTGAAGAAAATTGGATAAGAACTTGCAGAAAGAATTTCACAGACGTTTAAAGATCATAGGGATCATACCCAGCACCACCAACTTCTCACACGAGTACATGGCTAACAGAGGCATGTACTCTTCAGATTCATCCAATTCTCCTACTCCTACTGACCAGATCATTCCTGAATCCCTCTTAACCCCATTTCTTAATGACGAAGGGATTCCTGCCGACCCTGCAATAGGTAATATTGCTTAATGTTTCCATTTGTTGGACGAGTATATGTATTGATTCTTACTGAATTTATTATGATTTACACAGAAGTATATAGAAAAAGAGGACATCCACTTCTCAGGTATCATTATTAACTCATCATCTTTTTTATTTCTCATCACGCCTAAAAGCATCTCCAATGTTAGGGTCAAAAAAATCTTGCATGGTATGTGGTATGAGCTAGAAATAGAAAAACACTAGTATGAAAAGAAAAATCTTTATGGAGGTCAAATTTTATTTAATTCTCTGGGTCATTAATATGTCGTATAAACAAATAGAAAATAGAATTTTGGCAAAAATGCATCTTCAATTTTAAGGCCAAGCACTATGATAGCCTGTTTCTCTTAGCTACAGCTTAATTAAAACAAAACACAAGTACTATGGGGAATCGCTTAGCTTTAATGTGGCGAATACGTTTGGCTTCGCTAAAGAGTGGACAGATCAAATCCTCGTTTTAAGCTAATCAAAGAGTCACCGAAACTGAGTTTTCGTTTACAAAAATACTTTATGGAAGATGAGTTTCTGTATCCAATCTTTACATGGTGCCTTAATTTTAGGGATTTCCCTATTTATCCGAAATATCGGATATAAAAAACAGTATATGGAACCTGAGTCATCGTATATCCAGATTTACTTTTTGGACGAAAACTGAGTTTCCGTCTCAATGGGCTAAGCCAAGCCCCTCTCCCATAGTGAGGTTGCAAGGTCACTCTAATTTCACTTGGATATATTTAAGCTACATCCAAGTGAAATTCCCAACCATAGTGCTTGGCCTAAGGATGTATCTCCAAAATAATTTAATCCAGATCATAGTCATGAAGGAAATCTAGATATGACTTTCTACTTAAACTCGTAGTCGAAATGTTTTATTTGCAACTCACAAGGATGCGTTGGGGAGTACTTTTTTGAAGTGAAAAAATCAAGTGAAAAATCTTATCATCGCATGTTTAAAAAAAATAAAAAATTAAACGATGCTCATTTCTCATGCTTTAATTGCTTATTGTTATTCATTAGTGTTTTTTTGGTTTTTGTTGATGGCAGTGCTGAGGATATCCGCAATAGCGGAAAGCATCCCAAGGACTTCATTTGGATTCCATATCCGTATCATTGGTATTATTTACTACCTTGATTTTATCAATGTGCACCCTCATTAAGTAGCGTGCACAAAATTGGACTTGTTAATTCTTGTGCGTTTAACTAATAAGTAAGGGTATTGTTAGATTGTGCATATAAGACACAATGACTTCGCTGCCCCATACTACATCACTATAAATGTAGGATTGCTTCTTATAGTTGTGTATAAATAAAGATGAAAGCATAAAATGATCTAGCTCTCAGTGTGCCCTTTTATGACCTTGTTATGTTTTATTGCGGAGTCAAACTGTGAGTCTGTTCCTTTTATTACATTTTTAAAGGTGCAAAGCTCTTGTGAATGCCTCATAAGAGTTAGTCTGAAGGTTTTGTGAATCATCCATAAGAGTGAGCCAAACAATGTTGCAAACTTACGATAGTTATTTTTATCAGTATTGTTGTTGTTGTTCTGAAGCAATTAAATTATGTTGTTCTTGTGCCAACAGTAGTGAGACGTTATTGTGGATTGAAGTTCCTAGCAAGGGTCACTATGCTACTGAAAGGTACCATTATTATCACTATCGCTTTTTATCTTTGTATATATATCCTAGTTGGTCAGCGGACAAACTATCATACTTAAGGTTAGAAGTTCAAGTTTCGGCGCTGACCGTCTTTATAGAACAACCACATGCTATTTCAAAAACAGAAAAAGAAAAACCACATGCAAAACTGATAACTCAAACACATATACTTCCTCTCCACATGTGTAGTTTTTCTGCACCAGGATAAAGGAGGAGGGTTCGTGATTGGTCTGGCAAGCCAATGGTAAAAAACACAGTGATTTCCATATAAAAATAGGCTCGTGATAGGCGTGGCGAGCCAGCCTAGACCGTAGACCAATAGAGGGTGAGAGCAGTACCAAGGTTGGTGAAGGAAGTATTCGTGTACCTATGTTTGGTTGAATACCAACTATTTCCATAGGAAAGAGCAGTACCAAGATAGGTGTCTGCTTGAGAAGTCCTCGAGTTTTCTTTCTAGCCTACCCAACTTGTTTTGGACTAGAAGAAGAAAAATACATGTACTCCCCCGGTCCCGTAAAAAGTGTTATATTTTCTCTTTTTCGTTTATGCAAAAACAAAGGGGGGAAAAGTATCAATTTTTGTGGGACAGAAGGAGTATTACAGTAGTTCTCGTAATATTATTTTGTGATTAGTTGTTCATTCATAAGAAACCAAGTTAACTAGTCTAGTTTGGTCTTTATTTATAATGGCAGTGAAATTGAAGAATATAATGTATGGAAGATTTTGGCGGGGAAGATTACCTTGATGGCGAAGCTTACGACGCGAATCCTTACAGATGTTTGCCTGACAAAGCATTTGGGGACCCTCCAGTATATCCGAAGAGATGGATAAGATATTGTATCCTGATTTGAAACATGCAAATGATCCTAAAAAAGGTTGTAATGTTGCCTTGCAACCATACTTTGATGAGATAAATAAGATAAAGTATCATCCTGATCGAGATCCTGATGTTGTTATATTTGCGTGTGATATAAATCGTGAAGTATATCAAGCATATTGTACGTGAAGTTAAGATTGGATCACCGTTTCAGCACTTTTGTTTTGCTCAGGATCTTGTATATATTGTCAGTTTTGATTTGGCTCTCCTTTTCTTCCTTTTGAGAGGTCAGGCCTAGCCCCTTTTTTTTTGTCAACATTGAACATGCATTAACAATTAAGATCTTTTATAATGGAACATGCGTGAAGAAAAATGTCTCTAGCCATGGTATAGTTTTGGAAAGATATATGTCATCTATGTGAACCTCAAAAACTAGAAGACCAAATAAAAGCAAATTGGTAGTCTCTCCTTCAAAAAGAAAAAAAGACACAACCCTATTGTAAACAAATATCCAGAAGATGTTTTTAAGTTGGTGAAACAACTCAATTAGTTAGTGTAGATATTTAACGTTGTCATCTTGTACACAGTAGATGGTGCCAAACAGCTGCACATAATTGAAGTGTGGACACTTTAAACCCAAACATTTTATCTTTTGTATCGTTATCGTCTTAATGCTTCTTAATCCAACATGGTTGTTGGCAGGGCGGAGACAGGCTTGAAAGGATGGGGATGCAAAAAGAATCTTACTCATGAAACTTCTATATCCAAACCCCAAAGTAATATATAATCCATATTACTATCACGGAACTCAATTTTGTAGTCCATATCTTTTTCTTTTGATAAGAAAAGAATTTTATTAATGAGATGCATTTTGATCTCCAGATAGGAGGTTACAAATTGCGGAATCAAAGTCACTGAAAAATTCAGTAGAGTTTCTAGTTTCTCTAGTGGTCCTAGCAATAGCATTTGCTACTTGGTTGTCATCCCGGTTAACAAAATCAAAAGTGCATAAAGCAAAAGAGGAGCTTAAATGTTTTATCTCCTTTATTATATTCATATTTTCCCATTGGATGAGAAGTGAATGACCATTTATGGATTGAATCACGAGCTTTGCATCTGCCTCTATCTGAATCTTTGTATGATTCAAGATTTTTTCCCATAATAGCGCTTCACGTATATCCGTACACTCCACAGCCTCTGGACTTAGTGCTCCATTTCCATATGTTCCTTTGGTTCCAATGCAGTGACCTGTTGAATTACGCAGCACAACACCAGTGCCAAATTGGTTAGAATCTGAGTCAAAAGAGCCATATGTATTGTATTTTAATATGCTTTCTAAAGGAGGCTTCCATCTGGATATAGTGGAATTAGTTATAACAGTAGTATAGGAATCATGCATATGTGAGGCAAGATGGTAATGAATTTTACGAATAGAAGTAAGATGGTTAAGAGTGACCCCCTGAAAAACAACATCACAACGATCCTTCCATGTTATCCAAGCTCCAATCATCAGTGTATAAAGCCAGTGATCATCCTTAGATTGAACGTACTGAGAAAACCAACTTGTTACCCATTCTGATACAGAACCGCAATTTACTCTAACTGTGTCAATATTGATATTAATGCCCCTCCAGACTTTTCTGGCATGTCTGCATTCAAGAAGAATGTGTTCAATTGTTTCTACACTGTGGCCACAAATGTCACAGTTAACTTCAAGATTGTTGTTGTAAATTGCTCTCTTGTATTTAGAAGAATGAAGACCTCTTATGCATTTCCATGCAAAGAGTTTAATCCTTTGTGCATCTTTTCATTTCCACAGAGTTTTCCAGACTTTCCTCTCTATTGTTCTGCCTTCTACATGGACATCACTATCATTGTAAGACGACATTTTGTATGTGCTTTTGACAGAGAAAACTCCGTCTTTTGCAGGCGTCCAAATAATGCCGTCTTCTTTGTTGATGTCTATAAAAAGAGCTTGGATTTTAAGCGCAGTGTCTCCATCAAATAAGAAGGTAATTAGTTGAGTGTTCCAATGAGATGTTTCAGGAACCATTAACTCTTCCACAGTTTCATAAAATCTGTAATGATCATTCTGAGGAGAAGGTGGATGAAGCATACCAGGAATCCATCTGTCCCTCCAGATTTTTGTCTTTCTCCCATTATTGATTTCCATGAAGTAATTCTGCTGAACAACCTTTAGACCTTTTGAGATCCCATTCCAGACGTAAGAGCAATTTTTTGCTGTGATATCTTGATGAAGTAAATCACCATGCTTGAAATATTTTCTAGATAGAGTTCTAGCCATTAAAGTTTCAGATTCACTGCATATTCTCCAGGCCAATTTAGTAAGGAGAGACAAATTCAACTTTTCTAGGTCCCTAAAAGCAAGTCCACCCATTTCAGTTGGTCTGCAAACACTCATCCATGTTGTAGGATTATGTCCCCTGCTAGAATGATGTTCCCAAAAAAATTTCCTCTCAATAGCAGTTAGTTGTTGAAGAAGATTATAAGGTAATTTAAAAGTCCCCATTTGATATATGGGAACAACATTAAGGACATGCTTAATCATTGTACCCCTTCCTGCCTGTGAAAGGGAGATAGATGACCAAGTGTTAAATCTGCTTTCAAAATTTTCCTTAATACTTTTGAAGGCTTCTTTCTTTGAGTGACCAATAATCAATGGTGACCCCAAGTACTTCTCTTTAGAGTTCATGCTTTTGACTCCCAAGATTTGCTTTATTGTGTCTGCTACCTCTGGCTTGGTTTTCTTGCTGAAGTACACTGCACTTTTATCAAAATTGATGACTTGTCCTGATTGAGAACTAAAGTGTTGTAGAAGTTCCAATAAGTTATTGACTGTGGTGACATTTGCTTGAGTAAATATCAAGTAATCATTTGCAAAAAGAAGATGATTAATGGATGGTGCTAAGGCAGTCACTTTAATTCCTTTGATTCTATTGTCTTGCTGTGCTTCTATGAGCTGTCTTGAGAGAAATTCCATTGCAAGAATGAAAAGATAAGGTGATAAGGGATCACCCTGCCTTATGACTCTTGTTGGTGTAAAAGCTTCACAAGGAGACCCATTAAGCATCACTGAAAGTTGTGTTGTGCTGATGCATTGTTGTATTAGATCACAAAAATCCTCATTAAAACCAAAATAAGAAAGAACTTTGATTAAGAAAGGCTACTCCAACCTGTCAAAAGCCAAGCCTTTGACATATCTAGCTTAAGTGACATCCATCCATTCTCACCTCTTTTCTTCTTCATTGAGTGAAGCCTTAGTCCATATTGAAACTCCTATATCCAAACCCCAAAGGTTTGAGTAATCTCCCAGAGTTGGACTGGAGTTTCAGTTGAAGAGGCGTCCGTAATTTTTTTTAATGTACGAACTTAACAAAGGATATCCAGATCCAGATCCATTTGTCGAGGAAGAAAATAAATATCTTGAGATTGGAGCTGGAAAAACCAATCCCTAAATCAAACCCCTAACACGATATAAAGAAAACAAACGTGAAGGTGAAGATTTCTGATGCCTGCAAATTAATTAATTAAAATGGCGAGAATCATCAAGAAAGCTGATGCATCTTCAATAATAACCCCATGCCTACTGGCGTATACGAGGAAGACTCCTCGTAGAAATTACATCTTCATCACCCCCCCACTTGAAGAAGAACACTAGTAGTCTAAATTATAGACAAGATGTATTATTCCGGAGTACTCCAAATCTTCTTCAGTTGTTCTCTAATTCTCTCCCTCACAAGAAGAGACCGTCTACTAGTTCTGAAAATCAAATCACATGTGCTGAAGAAGAAGCTGAACATCTAAAGGTATCTTAAAATTTAAATTTCGGTTACTTGTAAAATTATGAGGTACAAGGCTTAAATCCTGTTTAAGGACCTCCTCATTCCACATGGGGATTGGATTTTGCCAAATCTCCTTTCAAGTTAAAAAAAACAAAGAGCATGTGCAGCTAACCTAAGAACTTATGCGCTTTGATAGATTGTGGAGACACCAAGTGAGTTTCCCTTCGAAATTGAAGATAAACCATGGGAGCAAACCATAACATTGACTAGAGGCTAGGGAGGTGATGATATCAAAGTCATAGTTCACATGCCTGCAGATCATTCCTCCACTATCCAGGAAACCGGTGATGAATCGGGTGACCAGAATAACAAGGATAGCGCTAGTGATCCACAGTCCATCATTCGCTTAGTTGTAACTCAAACGAATTTTCTCGGGACTACTTTGGAGTACGGTGTCATTGCTTATCCAGATGACTTTTTCATAGACAGTTTCTGTGTCAAGTATGCAAATATTCCAGAAGAAAATATCTATTACAGAGGACCTGACTACGCGTAAGTACTCGAATTATCCATTGCTAGCTTTACTATATAGGTATTTCTATTTATATCAGTTGTTGTATTCGCTCTATCTTGTTGTAACCAATCACACCATTTCTTGCTGAAACTCATTTACTGAAATCATCC
This sequence comes from Papaver somniferum, assembly GCF_003573695.1. NCBI lineage: Eukaryota > Viridiplantae > Streptophyta > Magnoliopsida > Ranunculales > Papaveraceae > Papaver > Papaver somniferum. The sequence continues at coordinate 87,024,859 of NC_039363.1, forward strand.
CCATATTTGTCTACTATAATTTTGTACCAGAGTTTATTCTTTTCGACACCATACCTCCAACACCATTTAGCCAATAGTTCTTGATTCATTAGCTTAAGATCGCAAACACCAAGACCACCTCTCTCTTTAGTTGCATGGACCATGTCCCAATTAACTAAATGAGATGTCTTTGCACCATCCTTGTATTCTCATAAGAAATTACGCATCTTCTTTTCTAGGATCTTGATAACTGAAGCAGGGGCCTTAAACAACGAAAAATAATAAGTGGGAAGAGAAGACAAGATACATTTTAAAAGAGCAAGTTTACCTCCTCTAGATAAAGAGATCCTTCTCCAAACAGATAATCTAGCATCAAACTTCTCAAAAATTGGATCCCAAATTACTTTCGAGCCAGACTTTGCACCAAGAGGCATCCCCAGATACATAAAAGGTAAGCAATCAGTTGAACAACCAAATTCCTCAGCCCAGATAGCTAAGTCAGGTACATCCCCCACACCAATGAGTCTAGTTTTAGATGTATTTACCTTTAGACAAGCGATGAACTCAAAGCAATGTAAAGCAGAGAATAAGTTAAGTAACTTTTCCTTGTTATTATCCACAAAGAAAATAGTGTCATCTTCATAATGAAGGTGATTGACTATGATGCTTGTAGGGGAAATAGAGAAGCCACTGAATAAACTTTGATTAGCTGCTTTATCCATGAATCTAGAAAAACCTTCCATAGAAATATTAAACAGAAGAGGAGAAACCGGACAACCTTGTCTTACACCTCTAGTACTAGTGAAGTAGCCGAATGAAGACCCATTAATAAGAACCGAAAAGGAAGAAGTAGAGTAGCAAAACCTCAACCAATCACACCATTTCTTGCTGAAACTCATTTGTTGTAATACAAATTTGAGATATCTCCAGTTTATTCTGTCAAAAGCCTTCTCAAGATCAATTTTGCACATAATTCCAGGTTTTCCAGACCTAAGTCTGGAGTTCACCAACTCATTAGCAATTAATGTACCATCAATTATTTGCCTACCTTCAATATATGCACATTGCACCGGAGAGATGAGCTTATCCATAACAAGTTTAAGCCTTGTAGCTAGAACTTTTGCTACGATCTTCTAGACGCTTGTAAGAAGACAAATAGGTATACAATCATTTATAGTCTCAATATGATCTTTTTTAAGTACAAGAGTAATGAAAGTAGAGTTATGTTTAGAGTTGATAGTACCTGTAGTGAAAAATTCGTTTACCGTACTCATAATATCTTCCTTGATAAAACGCCAACACTTCTGAAAGAAGAGTATAGGAAAACCATCCGGACCCGGAGCTTTATCATTATCTAAGTCACTGATAGCATGCAAAACTTCTTCTTCAGTAAAATTAGCTTCTAAAATAGAAGCTTCCGTAGAGGTGATAGAATCAAATTCAATCCCCTCTAAATCAGGTCTTATAACTTCTTCTTCAGTAAATAGTGTTTTATAGTACTCCATTTTATGATCTTGAAGCCTTCCTCTGTCAGAAACCAATTCATCACCAATGTAAAGTTGTCTGATTCCGTTGTATCTTCTTCTAGCAGATGCGTTACTGATGAAGAATGATGTGTTCCTATCTCCTTCTTGTAACTATTTAGTATTTGATTTGATTTTCCATGCAGTTTCCTCTATCTTTGAAATCTTCTCAAACTCCACTTTGTTCTGAAGTTGCATAATCCGCTCCTCTTCATTAAAAATATTATCTTCCGCAAGTCCATCAAGTGTTTGAATATCATAGAGAATAGCATTCAGCCTCGTGTTGGTGTGACCAAATACCTATTTGTTCCAGATTTTTAGCTTCTCTTTAAGTGCTTTTAACTTCAACCATAGCACAGTGCTAGGAGTACCTACAAAACAAAAAGAAAGCCACCAATCTTCTAATAATTGTAAGAATCCATTCTCCAAGAACCACATAACTTCAAACCTAAAAGGACTAGGTCCCCATGATGGGTCGGAATATCTAAAAGGAGTGGGATGTGATCAGAGGTGGGTTTGGCTTTGGCTAATTGGGTAACAAATGGGAAGTGTTGTTCAAAGGATGGGGAGATAAGAAACCTGTCTAATCTGCACATTACCGGGTTTGCTTGACCGTTTGACCAAGTGTATCTTGCTCCCTTTAGGGGCAGGTCAATCAGGTCATGTTCAACTATGAAATGGCTGAACTTCTGCATACTTCTTGTAATCTTCTTGCAATTATTCTTCTCAGCACACTTGGTTATTGTGTTGAAGTCTCCACCAATACACCAAGGAAGATTGATCCAATATCTACAAATATTATCAAGCTCAATCCAAAAATCAGTTCGCTCAACAGGTTTGTTCGGCCCATAAACATTCGTGAGAACCCACTGAAAGTTGTCAAGCTTGTTTGTACAGAGCATTGAAAGAGTATAATCACCAACGAGTGAGTCAGAAACTTCCACAAAATCACTATCCCAAAGGATTAACATACCACCCGAGCTCCCTACAGATTGTTGTAAAGTCCAGCCAACATTCTTGTATCCACAAATCTGCTTAATGTCCAAAGATGAACAATGCATCATTTTTGTTTCTTGAAGAATTATAATGGGAGCTTTAATCATATGTATCATCTTATGCACTACTGTTCTTCTACATCTAGAGTTTAGACCTCTAACATTCCAAGTTAGGATCTTAAGACTCATTTGGAACAGTATTTTCCCTTAGAACTGGCTGACCTTCTTGCTCAGGAAGGAGGAGAGTTAATTACTTCAACTGAAACACCCAGCCTCTTCAATTCATTTCGTAGCTTAAGTGGTATAACAGGATGTGACACATAATCCAGACATATACTCGAAAAATCCTCACCTGAGATGTCCTCTGTAAGGGGTTCAAAACCAGGTGGAAATTCAGGCGTGTTTGTGTCTGAAAATTCAAATGGTTCTGCATCATCAATGTTCACGAAAAATGAGTCTTCCAGACCTGGTAAAGGCAGTGCATACTGACGCTCTTCGTGTACGGATATATTATCTACACCATCAACACAAATAACATTCTGGACAACAAAATCTTCATGGATTTGTTTCTTTGTTGGCAGGATGGGAATTGGTTTGATAACAGGTCCGGAGCTGGAAATCCTTGAAATTAAGAATTTCCTAGTATGATTCGGCATTGTGGGTAAGCTAATGCCAAGTTTGATACCAAAATCAACAAACCGGTTAACTTCAGTCCGTATCCAGGTTGGGACAAAGAATTGATTAAACTTTTGGGTATTCTTGGATTGCAGATTAGGGTAATGCGACTTACTTGTATTAAGAATTATCATTGGAGATGTACATGCTAAACTGCAAACTTCAATGAGGGTAGGTAACAGATGGAAGGATGATGGATTAGGATGCAAGCAATGGTAATCGATGATGGATTTGAGTGTTTTAGTTTCCATGCCTGTATCAGGTGATTGTATGGGTGATGCTACAGGCGACGATTGAACAGAAGGGTTTAGAAGATGAGTTGGGTTTACAGGTGCATCACAAGTGTCTGGGATGGATAGTCTGAAAGCTGCCAAACCTGCTGATTGAGACGACACTTCAATTTCCATGTCAGAGGCCACGTCCTCAATTTCCACGTACTTTTCCACGGCATTGACCAAATCAGCTGGAGCTTCTTTCGGGGTGATATTAATTTCTGTAAAGAGGGTTAAGAGATTTGGAATGGAAATTTGCTGCCAAACCTGAGTAACATGCCTATGTTTTGTTTTATTCTTCCTCCTATTCCGCCTTTTCTTCTTTGAATGTTGTTGAACCGGATGCTTGCCATAATTAACAAATTTATTTGGTGTTAATATATGCGTGTTCTTAGAATAAGTTGACTGCGAGATATTCTCGGACGTGACAACTGCATTATTATTATTATTCTGAAGATACTTCCTCTTTTTCGCCCTACTTGTTTCCATTAAATCAGGTGTAACGGATATTTCATTGAATGCAGGATCCGAATTCGTAAGAGGCGTAATGAGAAAACTACAGTCGGCAGAGGTGGACTTCCCTGTAACATGAACGTGGGCTGTGAACATCTGCTTTCCAGAGAAAATCTTGATGACCCTAGGGATATAATTAATTCCATTTTTGTTTCTGATTTTCATACGCATAGCATGAAGATTGGTAATTTTTAAAGTCGCGGTATCAATCATAAGTAATTCACCACAAGCTTTACCAATTGCATGGATGACTTCTAGAGACCAATACTGGAATGGGACACCAATTACTTCAATGTTGAAAACATAATGATGAATATATGACGAACCCCAAATCTGTGGATGCCATCGAAAGATTGAATATGTAACATTACATGCAGTGAACTTAAACTCCAAATTTGCACGGGAAAAGTCATCATCTACATAGAAAATAGCCTGAGTTGAGTTTATAGGAAACAACTCAATGCCTTCTGAATCTGTAGTTCAAAACTGAGGGTGTTACCAACACTTGACCAAGACCTGACCTTTCGTGAAGAGGAGATAACTAAAGCATTATTCCATCCACCTAAATGGGTTGAATTATGATCAAGGTGTATGAAATTGCCATATTTTGAATTTTTATTTTTGATAGAGCATGGTGCAACATGCCTATCACATGGGAATGGCGAATTGGTTTGCTTAGAGTTGATGCTAATGTTCGAACCAATGTTCTTATTCTGGGAAAATAAGGATTGATCATAGGTTATTTTAGGGTTAATGAATGTTTCATGTTGGGTTTGGGGATTAATGGGATTTAAAACCTGGGGTGTGGGTTTTGAAATTGATGAAGAGAAACTAATGATGGATTCCAATGAAGAGGCTAAATCAAACCACCCTTCAAAACGAGTACCAGCAGGTACATAGAATGAAACTGGATATGCTTTTGGATTTGTTCTAGATAACAAAATATAGAGGTAATATCCATATTCATTGCATAATTTGGTTGCACTGAACCAAATTTGATTATCTTCATACTTCCACACTTTGGTTCCCAAATCACCATTTTTTGCTACTTCATGAAACAACTTCTGTAAATCGATTGCAAGTTTGTAGGTGAAAGACCCAATCAATTTAACATGAGCATGGAACTCAGTCAAGGTTATGGGAGAAAAGGGTTTTGTTTTGCTACAGGTTACCCTAAAAAACTTCCGATCAATGGTGATGAATCGATGCTCAGAAGTCATAATTTCTATTGCTAGGTTTAAAGTCTAGGAAACTAAAGGATCTAATGGAACTAAGAGGACCTAATCACTAACAGGGATGAAGAAAGCTAAGGTTTGGAGAATGGAAAAGAGAGAGAGATCCATTGGAAACAAATGAGTTTCAGCAAGAAATGGTGTGATTGGTTGAGGTTTTGCTACTCTACTTCTTCCTTTTCGGTTCTTATTAATGGGTCTTCATTCGGCTACTTCACTAGTACTAGAGGTGTAAGACAAGGTTGTCCGGTTTCTCCTCTTCCGTTTAATATTGCTATGGAAGGTTTTTCTAGATTCATGGATAAAGCAGTTAATCAAAATTTATTCAGTGGCTTCTCTGTTTCCCCTACAAGCATCATAGTCAATCACCTTCATTATGCAGATGACACTATTTTCTTTGTGGATAATAACAAGGAAGAGTTACTTAACTTATTCTCTGCTTTACATTGCTTTGAGTTCATCGCTGGTCTAAAGGTAAATACATCTAAAACTAGACTCATTGGTGTGGGGGATGTACCTGACTTAGCTATCTGGGCTGAGGAATTTGGTTGTTCAACTGATTGCTTACCTTTTATATATCTGGGGATGCCTCTTGGTGCAAATTCTGGCTCGAAAGTAATTTGGGATCCAATTTTTGAGAAGTTTGATGCTAGATTATCTGTTTGGAGAAGGATCTCTTTATCTAGAGGAGGTAAACTTGCTCTTTTAAAATGTATCTTGTCTTCTCTTCCCACTTATTATTTTTCGTTGTTTAAGGCCCCTGCTTCAGTTTGATTTCAAGAGAGTACTTCATTCTTTAGAGGTTGAAGATTATGCTGCACTTCTAACTGTTATTGGCGACAACCCACCAGCTCGGGATGGATTGCCAGACACGAGAAGATGAAGACTCAACACCACGGGGGTCTTTACAGTCAAATCACTTTATGCAAAACTGGTTAGTGAATTCGGTGTCGACAACTTTCCGTGTCATTTTATTTGGAAGTCTGCAATACCTCCTAAGATCAATATCTTAATGTGGAGTCTAATTCATGGTAAACTGAATACCATAGATGTACTTTTACACAAAGGTTTGAACTTGTATAATTCTTGTGCTTTATGTGGAATTGGTGCTGAGTCGCAAGACCACTTATTTCTCCATTGTAAGATTGCATACAAGATATGGTTTAGCCTGATCCCTAAAACAGGTTGGGTGTGGGTTCTGCCTGGTTCTATGAAGATCTTAGCAGATATGTGGCATCACCATTTATTCTCAAGCTCTGGTAATTATATTTGGGATTTGATTCCGGCAGCAATTGTTAGTACGATTTGGAGAGAAAGGAACTGCAGACGTTTCAAAACTCAATATCTTTATAAAACAGATGATGACTTGGTTAACGAAGTTAAATATGCAGTCCTAGCTTGGGTAGCTGCAACAGGACATCGTATTCACTTGAGTTTCTCAAGTTCTGTGTTAAATACCTGGGATTCTATCTTCATGTAATCTATAGCTTTCTTTTTTTCATCTACCTCTGGTAGAAACTATGTACATTCTTCTACTTCTTAATACAACTTCCCTTTTGATCAAAAAAAAGCTCTATCTTGTAGCATTATTTTCATCTTTTATTTTTTCCACAAAATTGGTTAAAAAGACCAAAATCAATAATTCCTGGGTGAAATGGACAGTTAGATTTTGATACTGTTTAAATGGAGAAAAATGTAAAAATAGGCAGGATGTAACCAGTTTCATCGTGTCCATTTTCAAATATTTTTTCTTATTTTTAATTTACACAGGATGTATCCAGTTTCATCCTTGCTATTTTTTAAATTTAAGCTAGGATGAAACCAGTTTCATCCTTACTATTTTTTTTTGGCCATTTCACCCAAACTATTTTTTACTCGTCTATTTGAACCGTGATTTAAAAATATTTGGACAAATGATTCATTTTATGTATTTTTTCTTGAAGGAAGTTGGATAAGAACTTGCAGAAAGAATTTCAGAGACGTTTGAAGATCAGAGGAATCATACCCAGTACCACCAACTTCTTACATGAGTACAACGCGAATCCTTATAGATGGATATGGAACTAAAACCAACTAGTCTGCTCTTTACTAATGGCAGTGAACTTGAAGACTACTACCGTGTTGATAATTATGATGATGATTCTAAGTTATTCCTTGATGGGGAAGCATACAACGCGAATCCTTGTAGATGTATACCTCCCAAAGTATTTGGGGACCCACTGTTATCTCGGAAGAGATGGATAAGATATTGTATCCTGATCTTATACATGCTAACGATCCTGAAATTTTTTGGGAAGAACTTGGTGTGGCCTTAAAAGCACACAATGATGAGATGGATAAGATCAAGTACGAATATTATCAGGTACGTTGTATGTAAACTTGAGATTGTTCTACATTTTAGTTTATCCCTCCGTCCAGCATACAAACGCGTGAGATTTACATTGCAGTTCACTAATTTTTCTTCAAATGACAATGAATATGAAGCTAATATTTGCTGATATCTTATGAATTCTTCCTTTAAAAAAAAGATCCAACAACTTAATTTCGACTGTTAATTTTCTCCAGTTGACTTTTAAAATGGTAGATGGTGGTGTTCTAATGCCCCCAAATCTAGTGTTTGTACCCAGTAGTATTTCCGGGCACTAAACACAATCGATTTGGTGATGATGATAAAAACTACGGTTTTGCACAAAACAAGCATAAATAAGAGAGCCACAAATTTAACGTAGTTCGGCGTTTTTTTGCCTACGTCCACGGATGAAGAGAGATATTTAACGTGGTTCGGCGTGTTTTGGCTACATCCGTGGATGAATCCCCATAGGGAGAGATATTTTATTGATGTGATTGATACAATTGATTTTTGATCCCCTTTGGGGTTTGCTGGTGTATTTTCATGTATCAGGCCCCCTTTTTAGGGTTGAGATTCCCCTCTATTTATATAGTTGAATATATGGGTGAAACCCTAATTTCGAGATAAACTTGATATGGAAGCAACTTGGTCAGCAAGTCATCTTGAAGCTTCCAGAATCTTCTTCCAGGGTTTTCGATGTCATTGCGGTCGGCAACATGGATAGAAACTTGGCTGGAAACGCGACAGGCAACATGACTTCGATAGTTGACCATTGGTTGACCGATCATTGACTTTGACCGTTGACTATTCGTTGACTTTGACCATTGACCGGTCAACAGACTCAGTTAGCATGTGCACTGAGTTGGTTGGCTGAATGGGAGACTTGGACAAGACCCAGATGGTAATTCAAGTAGCAATCTGACTAGTATATTGATTTTCACTCATGATTCGAACACTTAGTAACTTAATAATCTAAGAAATTAAACTATAATCTAAGGCATTATGGGAAACTCTTATGGTAATCAACAAAAAAGATTTTTCTCACCCCACTGCTTTCCCTCCACACATCAATCTTTTCCCTCCTAATAGAAAATCTCAAAGACTTCCTTAAAGTTGTAAAAGTAAGCTCCAACCCTTCGTGTTGAATGAATCTCTTTCCTGTTTTTGCCAGGTAATTTGCTCTAATGCGTTTCTCCCAAAAGAAAGAAAAACAAAATCATGTTCACTACTTGGGCCGTATCCACAAAAGGAAATATTTCTCTGGGTCGGACGAACTTAACCAACAAATATCTTCAAAAGGCAATTGCAGTTGGAAAATCCAATACCTAACTCGTGCTGGGAGATTTTTGTTGCTGCAAATTAAAATGGCGAGAATCATCAAGAAAGCTGCTGCATCTTCGATATTAACGCCAGTACTACTAGCGTACACAAGGAGGACCGCTCGTAGAAATTACAGCTCTTATTCATCCATATTCATCACCCCTGGATTGAAGAACAGCAGTACCCACAATCTAATTTATAGACAAGAGGAAGTATTTCGGCCTCTAAATCTTCAGTTATTCTCTTCTATCGCTCAGAAGAATAATAAGAGATCACCGTCTAGTTTTAGCAAAATCAAATGTTCTGATAAAATCATATCTACCGAGGAGAAAGCAAAAGATCTTCTTGAAAAGGTATGTTTCGTTCCTTAATCTTTGTACAATTCAATCTATTGATTGATGTTCAGGATCTAATAAACACACATAATTAATTTGAACATCACTCCACTCCAAACCAACAGATTTGAAGCTGATATTCTGCTAAACTTAGTATGTAGGTTATTATAGTATCGAAAAATATTATCCGGGGGCTTAGCTCCGGCAATTAGGAATTTGTTTAAGTTAGGAAACTGCGCAGTTAGATTGATCTTGACGTAATTTGGATATCAAGATTTTTATTATGACCGAGATGAAATCTGATGTCTTTATGCGTTTGGTAGCAGGCTGTGGAGATATCAGGTGAGTTTCCCTTCAAAATTGAAGATAAACCATGGGAGCACACCATAACATTGACGAGAGAATACCGAGGTGATGATATCAAAGTCATAGTTCACATTCCTGCTGATATTTCCTCTACTGTCGATGAAACTAGTGATGAATCAAATGACCAGAATCATGACCAACACAAGGATAGTACTGTTAGTGATCCACAGTCCAGCATTCGCTTAGTTGTAACTAGTACGAATTTTCTCGGGAATACTTTGGAGTACGGTGTCATTGCTTATCCAGATGATTTTCCGATAGACAGTTTCTGTGTCAAGTATGCAAACGCTCCAGAAGAAGAAAATATCTACTACAAAGGACCTGACTATGTGTATGTACTAGAAGTATTCATTGGTAGCTTTGATATTGTATTATATACGTCCTTCGATTTCTATCAGTTGTTGCATTCGCTATATCTTCTAACATTATTTGTTTCTTATTGTGAGTCTTTTATTATTTATGAAGGAAATTGGATAAACTCTTGCGGAAAGAATTTAACAGACGTTTGAAGATCAGAGGAATCATACCCAGTACCACCAAATTCTTACATGAGTATATGGCTAACAGAGACATCTGCTCATCAGATTCATCCAATCCTCCTCCTCCTCCTCCTCCTCCTCCTCCTACTACTACTACTACTGATCAGTCTACTCCTGAACCCGTAGAAACAACATTATTTAATGATGAAGGAATTCCTGTCGACCCTCACACAGAAAAAGATATAGACAAAGAGGACATCCACTTGTCAGGTATTATTATCAGCTTATTGTAATCATCTTTTTTATTTATCATCATGCGTAAAAGCATTTCCAAAATAATCTTATCTGTTATGGGTTGTAAACAAGTTGATTTTAGAAAAACACTAGGATATTAAGAAAAATCTTCGTATAAACAAATTGAAATAGAATTTTGGAAAAAAGTGCATCTTCGTTAATTTTACTGTTTGAGTGAACAAAATCTTATCATCCCGTCCCGTGCTTTCAGAATTATAAATGATGCTCTAATTGTTTTATTGTTATGAATTTGTGTTTTCTTTGTATTTATTAATGGCAGTGCTGATGATATCCGCAACAGTGGAAAGAATCCCGATGACTTTGTTTGGATTCCGTATCCATATACTCGGTACTAAATTAATATTACCTAGTTTTTCTTTTTTGTTGTTGTCGTTGTTGTTATTGTGAGTACAATTATTTCTCCATTTTTCAACTAATAAAAATGGGTGTTGATTAAGAAAGAGAGTTAACCATTGAGATATTGGGAATGCCATTTTTGAAGGTGTGAAGCTCTTGTGAATGCCTCATAAGAATAAATCTGAAGGAGCATCAATAAGAGTCGGCCTATTAATGTTGCAAACTTACAGTATTTACGTTTACTTTTATTTTTGTTGTCTTGAATCAACTAAATTATTTTGTTTTTGTGGCAACAGTAGTGAGAAGCTATTGTGGATTGAAATTCCTAGCAAGGGTTTCTACGCTTCTGAAAGGTATTATTGTTATCACCATCTTTTTTTTTTTTTTTTTTTTTTTTTTTTTTTTTTTTTTCTATCTTAGATGTTGAGGTTAGAAGTTCGAGTTCCCGTCTCCAAAAATAAAACATATGGAACTAAAACTAACTAGTCTGCTCTTTACTAATGGCAGCAAACTTGAAGACTACTACCGTGTTGATAATTATGATGATGATTCTAAGTTATTCCTTGATGGGGAAGCATACAACACGAATCCTTATAGATGTTTACCTCCCAAAGTATTTGGGGACCCCCTTGTTATCTCGGAAGAGATGGATAAGATATTGTATCCTGATTTGAGACATATGACCGATTTTAAAAAGTTTTGGGAAGAAAGTAGTGTTCTCTTAAAAGCACACGATGAGGAGATGGATAAGATAATGAATCCTGATGGACATATTAAGATGAGTGAGTCAGATCTTGAATATTATCAAGTATATTGTATGTAAATTTGGGATCGATCATTTTCACTCTGGTGTTTTTGGTTTACTTGAAGTTTTGGTAATTTTAATTAAATTATAGACAAGAAGAAGTGATTGTTGAATTCATCTTCAGCTTCCGCTAAACATAGGGAGCTGATTACGCAACGCTAGTCTGGCATATCATATTTTGTTAGTGTTATACGGTCACTTTTCCACTGTATTACAATGACACCGGCCTGTAGGAGGTTCTTTGCCTCATTGAATGAGCCACTCTGAGTTCTTGCTTCAGTAAGGTTTCTCTCTCAGATAAAGTTCCCAGAGCACTCTTATATATGCTAGCTATATTACTAGAATCTGAAACTGTTTATAGCCTACAAGTTTCATTTAATTAACACAGATAATTATTGGTACAATTTATTGTTCATACAACAACCATGGAACTAAACAACAGTGAACCCAAATAGTTCTATGTATTCATACAAAAACACCACCAAATGAAGAAGAATCCACCGTATAATAGTGACTGACAGCGCAACGTATGCTGTTTTTATTTTGAGATCGATGATAATATAACTGAACGAGGATTCAAACCAAAAGATGAATGGAGTATATATGCATCTTAAAGAAGAGAAGAATCATGATTCATGGACACCCTTCGTAACAAGCACAATAATACTTGCCGGATTCATCAACGTCCATCTGGGAACAATTTACTCCATAAGTGTTGGAAATATATTATTTAAAACAATATTTTATTTCCAATTATCATTCTTATTAAAATTATTTTTAATAGTCATAATTAAAGAAATTTATTATGTTATTAATCCTTTGACCGTTTTTGTTTAGGAAAGTTAATGGTATTTATTTTGTGATAATTAAGTGTCTTAATTATTGAAATTTCGAGTACTAAAATCAGATTTTGGAAGGAAAACAAAGAGAGAGTTTTTCTTTATGTTTTTGAGTTTAAAAGAAAAAGAATTTTGAGAGAAAGAAAACAAGTGTATCATTATCACTTGGTTTCTACAATTTTATAATGAGCAAGAATAGAAGTGTACAAGTATCACATACTCTCAAAGTGCAAGAGTGATTGTGAAAGAGATTTACTCGGATGTTTTATCGTAGGGACGACGCGACATGGAGATCACAAAATCATTAAAGAGCTAGCTAAATTTTGAGTCGAAAATAGTGGGGGTTCTTTACCCCATGTATGTTTGAATGCTAAATTTTGATTAAAGAGCTAGCTAAAAGCCTAGAAATGGAGATCACAAAATCATTAAGAGTGAATGTGTAAATAGTAAGACTAAAACGAATTTTAGTCATCATTATTACTTTGTTTGATATATTTAGCTCCTCATAATTTTAATGTTTGAAAAAAAGGTTTTAAGAACGAAATGTTTTACTTTGGCAAATAGAGAAAGGCTAATTAATTTTGATACTTGCTTTCATGTCGCTGTAAATCTAGATTTATATTTTTGATTGGTGATATTGTTTCTACGATGCATGATTTGTTGTGTATCATATGTAGAAAAATATATTGAATGAGTTAAATGATGATTCTATGTAAACCAAGCATAAAAATAAAAACTTTGTAATTCCCATAAAAATGAAATGCATATAAATTTGATAAGTCATTATTTATTTTGAAACAAGCTATGAAGCAATTGAATGAAATGGTTTCAAAATTGACTGATGCGATAAACACATAAGATTGTTTTTTATATATGCATAAGTGATTCGCTGAATTTGTATTCTAACTCATGAGATGTTAATGAAACTGAGAACATGCTTAGTTTATTATTTGACATGAAAGACTTGGATAAAGATAGTGTAAATTTTTAATTGAAACATTTCTTTCGAATCTATTCCACTACATTGAAAAATATCTGTAAAGAAAAAAAAATATATATAGTCTTTATGAACTAGTTTTCACTCATTTCATTCTAGTATTATAGTTCTTGTGATTGTGTGTGATTGAACTAGAAAATGAAAATGAGTATGGTGGCATGGCATTGCTTCCTGCTACTGATGGACTATATGTATATTACTTCTGTAGTGGGGGTTACATAAATACATATTTACTAATAATCCATGTATGGATAATTAGTAAAACATTGAGAAGGTTATGAGGTGTCTGAAAAGAACCTTAAACCTATAAAATACATTATCTAAAAATGTTTACTGCAATCCTTTTAAGGATATTATTGTGATGATGATTGAGATATCCTCTCAAATGAATCCTCCAAGGGATGGAGTGATTTAGTCCTCTACTTGATAGAGGAAGAACAGAAATATTAATCCAATGCGATAGTACCGCGGCTATTGTAAGAGTTGAGAACCGTTAATTACAACGGTAGAGTCGACATATAAGGTGATAGAAAGCATTTTTTATGCTATGAGAATGAATTATATTTAACGAAAGGATTATTAAGAAGGTGTGAATACATCTTATGGGATGATGTTGATGCCCATTGAGAATTAAGTCATTTGTGATGGATACCCACCTAGAAATAGGTTCAAAGAAAATAACGATTCACAAATTATATTGACATAGTTGTTCGTGATTGAAACCCAATCTATAACTCAAGATTCCAAAAGTAGGTTCAAAAGGTACTCCCTACCTATGCATAGAAATCCAAAAATGTAGGTTCAAATGAGGCTAAGTCATGGGTAATATGTAGAGACACAGAATCATGCTTTTGAGAATTCATCCCACGCATGATATCCTGAAGCGAGTTAAGGTTGAGTTTTTGTTTCTAAAAAACTCTTAATGAAGTTTATATCTCTATTTAGAGTGGGGTACTTAGCTACATGAGTACTCTTGATAGACTCACCTATATGGATGTGAAAGTGTGGTCGCTTTCTATGAGAATATGGGCAGTTTTCTAGATCATTCATTAAAACAGGATTCAAGCACAGGGTCGTAATGTGCTGGCTTTAGATTTTACACTAGTATAGTTTTGTGTGTGTTAGACAATCTTCTTATCTCCTAGAGTTCAAAGACTTACGTTCACTATATGGTTAGATTTTGAGAGAGTTTAGCACTACGTAAAGGTTCAAAATCGAAAGATACCTTTACTTATGCACATCACTATATACATCTTGCTCAATATTTTAAAAATATAAGTGGGGGATTGTTGAAATATATTATTTAAAACAATATTTTATTTCCAATTATCATTCTTATTAAAATTATTTTTAATAGTCATAATTAAAGAAATTTATTATGTTATTAATTCTTTGACCGTTTTTGTTTAGGAAAGTTAATGGTATTTATTTTGTGATAATTAAGTGTCTTAATTATTGAAATTTTGAGTACTAAAATCAGATTTTGTAAGGAAAACAAAGAGAGAGTTTTTCTTTATGTTTTTGAGTTTAAAAGAAAAAGAATTTTGAGAGAAAGAAAACAAGTGTATCATTATCACTTGGTTTCTACAATTTTATAATAAGCAAGAATAGAAGTGTACAAGTATCACATACTCTCAAAGTGTAAGAGTGATTGTGAAAGAGATTTACTCGGATGTTTTATCCTGGGGACGACGCGACATGGAAGAACTGCTTGCACAATCTTGGGCAGAGCCGCGAAACGTCTTAAAGAGAGCGACCTGGTCGTGACTCAGCCATAACATTTTTTATTTATTTATTTGGTTTGTGATTGTTTTACAGGCGAATTTCGGCAATTGTTCCAATAATAAGTTACCTCAAATCCCTGACACCATTGTATACAATCCCGGTGGACATCATCAGTAGGCGAATACCTCCAGCGCATGAGGTCTCCACTACAAGAATTACTATTTTCAGACCAAAATCGATGATGATCCGTTAATACGCGAAATTTCAGACAAGAATTGGTATAAGCATTCACATTCCTGCACGTTCACAAATTAAATTAGTACAGATATCTAGTCAAATTTGTAAAAAAAAGAAAATTATTAATTGAAAAATGAAAGAGAAAAAACAAAAAAAAACTTGCATGGATTCGAGAAGAACTGAAGTGAATAAAATGAAACCAATGAGAGAAAGTGTTTTAGTAGTAGCCATGAATGAAGAACTTTTATAGTAATTCCATCTAAATATGGCAATTTAGTTTGTGAAGATTAACAAACATCTAAACCTCCTTTTATAGTAATTCCACCAACAATATTAGAATTAGTTAATTAGATAGTTTATTGTAGGAAGGTTGGACACTCTTCCGAAAGTTGAAGCTTAATTTAAGTTCTCCTTTGGATTAAATAGACTTTGGATTACGAGTAAACTAAATTCATTATCTAACTAGAAATATGTGTCACCCGAGCCAAATGAGAAAAAAGAACAAAAGAAAATCAACCCTTATCACCTTATCCAAATAATTTTGGTGTTGCCTGTTATTATGACACGAATAATTGGGAAAATGAAAATGAAAATTCTAGCCAATGAGATGAACTAAGTTACGCAATTATAATATTAACATATTTTTGATACCTTGTTTACACTTTCTTTAATGATAATATCTGAATAATTAATTATATGATGCTGAATGTGTTCATTTTGTCAATTTTTTCGACCAATTTATCATATTTATACTTTCTTAAATGATAATATCTGAATAATTAATTAGAATTTGAGATGTTGTTTTCGAGTCACCAGTTATATTATATATTTTGATGATTTAATACATTTGAGGCACCTAAAATCACAGTGTTGGAAGACTTTTAATTAGAGGCACACCCCAAGATTCTGAAGAACAAGGCGTTCTTTGGATCATGGAACAAGTTTTGGTTCATTATGGCAGATTTCATTCTACTGCACAATGTAAAGCAAGTATTATAGTATAAATTTTTCCTCAAAGGAAAACTACACATCAAGACAACGGAATCCGGATACCTGATCAACGATGGACCTTGATTACATCATTTTGGTTATGATTTTCACTTGGAACTGAAGCCGTTATAGCCATATCTTACAGCTGTTATTTATGGTGTCTGGGAAGAGGAAATTTTCGCATTTAAATATAGCATGTGCCAAATTTGACCAAATCCAATCTCAGATTGAGCACAGTAGTATGAGGTCAATCTCAAAATAGGTCTCTCCCAAACTCGTTCTTGAATGAGCCATTCACGAGTTCTTTCACTTATGATTCAAGCATTATAGTTGGATTCAGTGATGATGTGCAAAATTAACTGTAATACTTGATCAAAGCTTGCGATACGTAATTTACTTAATTGGTATGCATCTGAGAGCTAGCCAATAGTGACTGGATATGAATGGTGTATCTTATACAGAGCACTATATAAACAGTCAGATAAGATTAGGGAGTCGTCATCGGTTATGGGATGCATAGAGGACCATTTAGTTATGTGCCGTTGATTCTCTCTGGCCTCTGGAATTTAAGTCACGGTTTCTCTTTTCACCGGTTTTGGTCGGAGTTTCTGATCAGGTCAAGCCCAGCCAATTGTTGTTCTTGTAAAGGACTAAAATAAAAATCCTAAGTAAACAAAATACATTGACACAGCCTTAATCAAATTTTGATCCAATGGATATGGATGGATTACATGCATCAATCATAGTTTAATCAACACCAATAATTATCAGTAAAATTTTATTGTTCACAACAACAACCATGGAATAAAACAACAGTCGACCTCTGTATTCATACAATAACAAAAAAACACCAAATGAAGAAGAAGCCACCCTATAATAGTAACTTACAGCGCAACACAGTGCATATATATGCTGTTTTTATTCATGGACACCCTTGGTAACAAGCACAGTAATCCTTGGAGTCTTCATCTACGTTTATCTGGGCACAATTTACTCCGTAACTCTCATGAAATGGCAAGCACCATTGTATACAATCCCCATGGACATCATCAGAATACGTCCAACGCATGAGGTCTCCACCACAGTAACTATCACGTTCGGACCAATGTATAGGAAAATGATCTTTAAAAGTGAAACAAGCATTCGTAATAGCATTCACATTCCTGCAGGTCCACAAATTAACAGATATATACAGTCAAATTTGTAAAAATAAGAAAACTATTAATGGAAAATTTGAAAACAGAAAACCAAAAAACTTACATGGATTGGAGAAGAATTGAAGTGAACAAAAGGAAACCAATGAGAGAAAATGTTTTAGTTGTAGCCATGAATGAATTAACAACTTACAAGGATGGGTATATATTTTGATGATGAATATAGCAATTTGATTTGTGAAGATCAATAATCATCTAAACCTCCTTTTATAGTAATTAAACCAAAATATTAATCTCTTTTAAATTCTGAATTAGTTAGATAGTTTATTGTAGGAAGGTTAGACACTCTTTCCAAAGTTTACTTTATTCTTAATTTGATTAGTTTTCCTAAGGAATAAATAGACTTTAGATTCTGAATAAACTAAATTCATTGCTTAACTTGAAATATAGTACGTATGACCCAACAATCGGTGCAACAAATCCTAACTGGAATTTTTATTTAGATTCTTATATGTGGGGTTATTATATATATATAACACAAAGAATAATGTTTTTCATATGAACCATCTCCAATAGTGTGGGGTGTTAGTTATAGGATCTGTTTTTTTTTTTTGGATAAATATAAAAGTGATTCCTTTTTTTCTATTGGTTTAGAAAAATTTATTTAAAAAAAAATACTCAAAAAGATGACATGGAGGTCATTCCCAAGGTCTAAATAAGACTTTCTCTAGTACATCTTCAAGGAAACTGGATAAGAACTTGCAGAAAGAATTCCACAAACGTTTGAAGATCATAGGGATCATACCCCCAGCACCACCAGATTCTTACATGAGTACATGGCTAACAGGGACACGTCCTCGTCAGATTCAGCCAATTCTCCTCCTCCTACTGATCAATCTACTTCTGAATCCATCCAATCAACATTGATTAATGATGAAGGGATTCCGGTCGACTTTGCAGTCGGTGATATTGTTTAATGTCTTGATTGGATGTTTAACATTTCGATTTGCTGGACGAGTATATGTATTGATTCTTACTGAATTTATTATGGTTTATGCAGAAATTTGTAGACAAAGAGGACATCCACTTGTCAGGTATTATTACCAACTCACTCTAAACATCTTTTTGATCTATCAATTATTTTCGTCATGCATAAACGCATCTCCAATGCTAGGTCAACTCATTGTAATTATTTTCTTGGAGGTCTGATTTTTTATTTTTTATTTTGTTTGGTCGTTAGTATGCCTTATAAACAAATTGAAAATAAAATTCTGGGAAAATGCATCTTCAATGGTAAGGATGAATTTCCAAAATAATCTAGTTCATATCTGAATCATGAAAGAGGCCTAGATATGACTTTCTACTTTACCGATCAAAAAAAAAAGACTTTCTACTTGACCTTATGTTTTATTAACAACTCACAGATATAGGATTGTTGAGATATTTTAATTTTTTCTCTGAGTGAAAAAATCTTATCCTCCTATGTTTTGATGTTTTCATGGTTTTTGTTAATGGCAGCGCGGAGGATATCCGCAACAGTGGAAAGAAAGACAAAGACTTCATTTGGATTCCGTATCTATATACGCGGTAGGTGTTAATTAGTACCTTGTTTTCATATTGCTAGTATTATCATTATTATACTCATTCCTTCAATTAAGCACGGAGAAATCATCCTTACTGTTATTATTTTTTTTAGATAGTATAGTAAATAAAAGGCGTTTACAAGAGGTTGGATGGGAGATTAAGGAACAAATTCGATATATGAATAAAAAACTCCGGTTTCACATTAGTTTAATTTTTGTAAAAATTACCTCTATATAATTTATTTATTTATTTTATTGTTGGGAGGCTATTTTTATTATTGTTAGTGTTCTTAGAGCAACCATAGTGGGTGATCAAACCCATAAATATGGTCTAGAAACAAGACGTAGTGCGACGGACTAAAGAGCAAAAGCCTGACTATAGCCAAATTCTGGACTATATTTGGTCTGGGACCAAACCCAAATATAGTCGAGCGAACTTAAAGTGTACGCTTGTTAACGGGCGAACGTATAATGTACGTTTCGTGTGGGGCGGTTGTATATTCCCCGTTCCATGAGTTGTTGTGTATGGATCACCTTATAACCGGAAATGTTAGTCTTGAAAGGGCATGTTAGCCTTTTTACGGTTGTTTTCCCCGTAATCGGATTCCATTGCATCCGACCAACAATGCAATCCAAAATTCAGTTTTGGGGGTAATCCCATTCCTAAAGAATCTATCATGTTTGTCTCACCCTAATTTGTCTCAAGTGCGAATCCTGAAAGATTCCAACTGTTGTTCTACGTTATTGTTCAGAAAAATTACGAGAATGCGATCCTATACAAAAGAGTAGCATACCTCGTCTCTACCATCATCCGAGCTGCTTCAAGAAGAAGTTTTGACTGATGCTTAGTGTTATAGGCAGGCTCCAGCATACGCCACATTCTCCAAAACATCAACATCATTAAGTATAAACCTGCTAGCATCATCAATTCAGCATAACTAATCCATGGTTTATGTTAAGCTAAAATGACCACAGATACCTGTCCGTAAACTACAAGTTTTTGTGGCCTGGAAGTTCCCTTGGTATCAATGTACATTGTTTTTCCTTCAGCACCCCCTTCATGAATCACAAATACAAATGATTGGATTAATCAACATTGAACAGGAAAAAAGTCCCTTTAAACTACTCTACTTCACTACTGGACAAGTGGCGCATAAAGAGTGACCCAACAACTGAGCCTTTCTGGAGCAGAATTCAGTAATAGAACCAGTCTCGATCCCTCAAGTCAAATTAACCATGTGAGTTCTCAAAAAAAATAAAAATCAAAACACTACGATCTTTCTACAGTCATGATCTACTGTATTGCCTAGTAAATAAACCAATTATCGAGTTCTCCTGATCCTGTTGTTATCTGAATGATCTCTTGCTTTTCTGCATGAAGTGGAGTGGCACTAGTAAACCCCAATGGAACCAGCTTCGACTCTGCTTCAATGATCTTATCAACTTTAGATTCAGCAATTTCTTTGTGCATGAAGTAATTCTTTCCAAGGAGAGTATGCAACAGATTCAACTTGCATACACCACCATCTTTAAGCTTCTTCAAATCAATTGAAGCTATCCTAGACGCCTGCAAAACGACATAAACAACACACACCCCAAACTAGTCAAACCTTAGAAACCTTAATTTTCAAGAAAACCACAAGATTAGTCGAAATCTAAAGAACCAGAAAGATACATATTCCGAAACCAATTTCCGTTGTACAATTAAAAATGCATAGTAAACATTTTCTAGGTCACCTCTAACTTGCATTAATGAGTTCCCAGGATTTGTGTGGTAGGCTCCTTTTCATCCAGCGAATGTCATGACACCACTTCCTCTGACCATTTGCATCCAAGTCCTTTGGGGATTTTGAAGAAAGAAATTTCTTCTTCAGCTCCTCCTCTAAAGTGGTATAAAGAGCATTGGATTTCATCGAAATTTCTCTTCCTCATCCTCACATCCTGTAAAATTTAGATCAATCCAAAATTAATTTATGAAAATCATCGTGAAAACCTCCTCGTACTTGGAACATAATTATCCATATAGACTATAAGTAACAAACAAATCCAAAAATGCTCATGAATCCAACACTTAAAAGGCTGAAAGGAGTGCTACCTCAAAGACCAAAAATAAATAAAAATAGATGACACAAAAACAAGCATTTGTTAGCGTATGCAGCATTGGCAACAAATTCAAAAGCGTCCCATGCATAAAAGTTTTGATATTTGTACATCTCAAACAAACAAACAGATGGGGAAATATCCGTATATTCAATAACCAATATAGGACATTGAATCTCCTGGCTAACATTGTACTCTAAAATTGAAGAATGCATAGAGCATTGAGTCAGTCCCATCGCCGGATGTAGGAATGTATCCTAAAATTGTATTCTACCAATGTTTCTAAAAATCACAAGGAAAGGAAAAAACACAACCGAACCAGAAACCAAGGAAAATTGGACATAAATTTCAGCATCATCTATTCTATAAATACGAACCCACCATCATCAACTTTACCCAAAATCCCACCCCATCCCAGAGAAAGAAAATCAGAAATTCACATGAAATTTGGAAATCAGATAAAGATCGTCATTCAGGGAATGAAGTGGCGATCATCATCATCACATCACCGCTGACAAAAACGAAGAATAGCGATTCACAAGTACCTTTTTCTATAATGGGTTTCGTAAAATTGGTGTTGAAAACCCTTGGGTTACAAAAATTTACTAGTTCTTCGTCATCGTCTATGCTCTCCTCAAAAAGAAAATTAGCTTCTGACGGAAAGTTATCATCTTTATTTTCATTACTATCAAGAAAGTTGTTTTCTTCTGCTTCGCCGCCCAAAGAAAGAACGATTTTTTGGGGACCATGGTTTTTTTTGGGACCATGATTTTATTTTGGGTAAAGACGTTAGAAGTAAATCTAGGTCACCTCTTATCTGGATATTTATATTAATACCTAAATTACCCTCCTGATTAATTTTGGGTGATGATTAGTTAGTGTAATGATTAGTGAGATGATTAAGTTAAAGATAACTAGTGAGATTAAAAAATCAGATGTTTTTTTTTAAAGAAGTAGAATTATTAAGAGAGTAAAGTTAGAGAAGATGAAGAAGGAAAACATGAAAAACGATGGATTTTACCAACCACAACCAGAGGAAGGGTATTTGGGTACCCAGGTGTGCTTCAAACTTAGATAATGTTGGTTGAATTACTCCAAACTTTCAAAAAAAATGAAATTTTTTATGTAGATTTGGGTCAGTTCGGTTACCATATGTCAAGAACATGTAACCGAACACACTTGAAAGTGTAGTTCGGTTACGTTTTCCAAACACGCAGGTTACCGAACTCGCTCGTTAATGGAGGTTTTGGTCGTACAGTGTAATGTTCGGTTACCTAGGATAAAATGGTAGGTAACCGAACTTTTAACTTAAAAATTTATTTGGGTACATCTTGTGTGTTCGGTTAGTTCGCAAACTTCAACGCAACCAAGTTCCCAACCGAACTGCAGGTTAAAAGTAACCTAGTGTTAGAAGTTCGGTTGGTTCGCAAACTTCAACATATTTTGCGAATCAACCGAACTAGGCTTATATATGCATATATGCAATTAGGAAAACGTTCGGTTACTACGAAAATTATTTCTTGGCGAATTAGGTAGAGTTCGGTTACGAAGTTTCAAAGGTAGAGTTCGGTTATAAAGAAAACTTAACATTTTTGCGTACGAACCGAACTTGTGGACTTCTCATTATTTTCGTAAACTAAAGTTCGGTGATATCCTTATTTTGCGAAGGAACCGAACTTATGGACTTTTGTCCTTCTAATACAAGGAGTTTGGTTAAAAGTATTTTTTGCGAAAAAACCGAACTCTATTGGCTAAGTTCAGTTATTTTGGAACTCAAGATAGTGGCCACAACAACACAGTTCGGTTAGACTGGATTTGTTTTTTTTCGGTTGTAAGGGTGGAGTTCGGTTACTTTGTAGTTTTAAATTTTTTTTGCGAAACAACCGAACAGAGAGTTCGGTGACTTAGTTTTAAATTCAATAGAACCGAACTGTTCTTCGTGTTCTTCATTTTCAAGAAGTTCGATTAGTAAACTAGGGTTTTTTGGAAAATCGACCTAACCGAACATGGCTCTGTAACTCCTGTTAAAACCCTATTTTGATGATTTCTATTCGATTGAAGCAATCAAAATCAAATTAAAGCGAAGGGTTTGTTGGAAAATACCTCCGGAGTGGTCCCATGGCAGAATCAGGTTGCGGCTGGCGTCTTTTATACTCGATAAAATTATCATGTAACCGAACTTAATTGTGATTGCATTGATGTTGTTACATTTCTTAAATAGGCGGTGGTAGTGGTGGTGGTGGGAGGAGGTGGTGGTGGTGGTAATCGGTGGCTGATGGTGGTGATAATCGGAGGTGGTGGTGGTGGTAATCGGCGGTGGTGGGCGGTGGTGGTGGGAGGAGGTGGTGGTTATATATATATAGGTGGTTATTAGGTTGGTTTTAAATTAAATTAGGTTAAGAGTAGGTTAGTCATTTCAACGTCTTAGGACACCCCTTATCACTATAGGGAAGGTGGCCTAATAAAACCATGGTCCCCTCAAAAAAACCATGGTCCCTAAAAAATCATTCCAAAAAACTAGTTATCTATACCTACGTAAGAACAGTAAGCCCATTAGGGTTCTCACAGGGTCCAAACCATTATTTGGTGAAAATTTTCGCTTCTCACGTTATGTCTTTGAGAAGATGAATCTCACAAAACCCCCATATTGGATTCCGATTCCACCAATAGTAACACCTAGTAATCAGAAATACATCGTTACACACAGGCCACCTTACAAGAATTGGTTTAGATTGTGTTCGGATCCGGCACTAGTCAAGAAAGATGCAACTCCTACAGATGCTGCTAAGAAAAAAACTCAAAAAGCACCTCCTAGGGCTGGAGGTGGCTTCATAGTCCGAAATTCCTCGATGGAGCCCCGGAGAAATGATGGTCACAGATGACCCAAATGAAGATATTGACTTTTATGAGTTGTTAGCAGTAGAAAGAGCAAGTCAAGAGATTGGTTACCATTACAACAGAAAACAGATTTGTCATTAAGATCTTGATGGATAAAAGACTAAGACCTCACATTCATGACATGGAAGCACTAGTAAAATTGGATTTGTATGAGAAGAAATATCTAGTGTTGTATCAAAAGATAATGCAGAGGATTCAGGCACAGATAACCAATTCGAATGGCCGTTGGAACTGGAATGACTTCAGCTTTTCAACTATGCCCAGACTTCCTCGCTAATAATGTCAAGGTACCAGGGGATTGCATTATTACCAGGCCCAAGGAGAACGATCTTCATCATTTGCTGAATCGTATTCTGGATAGGGACCGCAACAGGAAAGGTTTCATCAAGACGGATCACCGGGCTTCAGTCCAGCGTTCTCTGAGTGCATTCAATTTGAAACAGGGAACCATGAAATCCAATCAAGTCCCCCCTGAAAGTACAAAGTTGCAAGCAAAGAAATGAAAATGAGTAATACTTCCAGCTACCGAAGCTTCCTTTTCTATCATACCTGTCGTATTGTCCTTGTTACTAGAATGTAGTAGTAGTATATTGTTCTTTGTTTTTCTACATCTAGCTCAACAGTGGTGTTTCTACTAGTGATGTATGTCTTTTTCCACATGCACTGTGTTGTGACTCCTAGAATGTTATTATAATGATTGTTACGATGTTCTAAGCTTCAAATACTGAGATGTCGATATTGAGCTATTTGTCCAATTTTCGTATAAAAAACAGTGAATAAGATACCTGGTAGATCCCCAAAATCTTTGCCAGGCAAGTTGTGCATCTTGTTGCGATCGATTCAGATAAAAACTTCAAATACGCTGCTGCAAACTTGATAAATGACCATATTTCTCTCTTCGTTAACCCTTTAATGATAAACTGATCGTCCAGTGATTTAGTAAAATAGGTGTTGCTCTTACCACCCTGAGATTCAGGGACCTTACGAAATCTAGCACAGATGTCCTCCTTAAGGCTTCAAACCCCTTTGCACATACTTCACCTTCCAAATGGACCATTGTCACTGAATGCCACTCTAACAAGCAACGCCTTGAGCGGACTGGAATCAAAGAGCTCCAAGGACCAGACATGGATAAAATGCTACTATCCATAGACCCAAGATTTCTAAACGATTCAGAGGCTTCTGTTTCATCGAAAGAATGAAACGACTGAAGAAGATTCAATGAATCATAAACCACCCAGAGGCATCCTAATCCAACCCGTGTTGTTGTCGTCTGAGTTATCTGCTCCTTTCACGGGATGATGAGATTCAGTGACCTCAGCCATACCCAGGTCTTCGAAATGCTTTTCCAACTTTAACAACTTCATATGAGTTTTGCCTTGGGTTGATGAATCTGCTGCCACTTCACCGTTAATTCCAGTATCGTACTCCCTGGCATGTTTTTACTAGTCCATGCTGCATCAAGGTTCGCTACAATCGGAAACTGATCCTCTGAGATTGCCCTCCCACATGTATTTTCAGTCTCCAAAGGATTGGTCGGGGCATTTGAACTTAAGCTTGATAAAAGATGTGGCCTGGACCCTGTGGTGTTATGATCTGTGAAGAATCCACCTGCTCACTGTTTCCATCCAGCTTGCACTTTTTATCACTGGGAGAATCTTTACCACTTTGCTTGGAATTTGAGTTTGTTGATACAAGCTTTTCTGCACCACTTGCAGACTCCTCCGTACATTTTTGTATAGACTCCTGATTGACCTCAGGGTGGAAGGTATACTGAGTGAACATCCATCGATTCATATCCAAAGCAAGCGACCATTTTATTGAACCTGCAATCGTATAAAATGGTAGAACTGAGTGAATGTGGACAAGTGTGAAATAGTACCAAACTGTTCTTAACTCAGTAAGAAAAGTTACCTTTTACCCAAATTCTTAATTTACCCTTTAAACATAGGAGTAAATAAATAAGAGAATACCCTATCAAAGATTCCAACGGATGGGTATAGCTTAGTCACCAGGAACGGGAACGAGGACGGGAAGGGGAGCGAGTACCGAAACGAAAATACGTAAAATTCTCAAAAATGAGGAACGGGGAACGTGTCGGGAACGTAAAATATAAATCATATATAAATTAACTTTCATAGATATATTAATGATACATAAAGGTTAGAAGGAGGAGAAAAAGTTATTTATATATTTATTTATCGGTTGCTAGAAGAAATTGGTCCAGATCGTCTGTGCCACTGCTTGGGTGTGCCCTATGTGCCACACCAATAGAAACACGGTATTTTCTCTTGGATTTGTAATATCTTCTTTAACTAATTAATTATCTTTCCTAATCGATTAGTGTTGTATAAATAGAAAATCTATTTAGTTAGTCATGGTTAATGAGAGGAATGATGTGGCGTGTTTCTATTGGTATGGCACATATGGCACACACAAGCAGTGGCACAGACGATCTCGACCCAGAAGAAATATATCTAAAAAAGGAACAAAATAAATCTAGAAAATCTTCTTGCTATATCTTTACAGAAATAAATCTTTTTTTCTTCTTTGATATATCCACGATATCTTTCTTAATTGTTAAATTTATAGCAAGGTTCCTCCCTTGCTAGGAACACGTTCCTAGCGCGTTCCTCACTGAGGTACGCAAAAATGCGCTTTTCACTGAAAAACGCTCATACGCTAGGAGTTCCTGGTGACTAAGGGGTATAGGCACTTTAGATGTGTTATGCTCAAGTTAGGATTGCACTGAAGTCTACAAGGCGCAGACAATATTCCAATAAATTAAGAAAAGTGAACTGCAATGAGTTGCAGAACTTACAGTACAACCAAATGGCTCGAGGCTCCCTTCAAAAAACATAAGTGTCTTCACCAATTTCTTTCCTCCCTGCCCAGTGCTCCCATGTGCTTCAAGGAACTTCTCCACGTGGAATGCTTCACAATAACCCGGCTTTTGAGTGGAAAGATGATCAATTGAAGGAACTATTTGTGCACCTGTGCAGCGTGCCACACGCGCTCTAACAAAGGCCTCTTGATATTGAGAACAAGAGATGTTTTTTTCAAAGAGGTATTCTTGAGTGAAACGTGAACTGATTTCTACCAGTAAGACATTGGGATGATGAGCAACTATCTTTGCTACTGCCATCTTCAAATGATCTGTTTCCTATATAAAAAAAAGTGAGACAATAAGAACAAAAAATCAAGGAAACAAAGAAAAACCCAGTCCATACCAGTGAAATATGGATCTAAACATGTGTCTCGCTATCCAAATTTCAACACAGGTATGAATACATGCCCATATGACTAATCCATCACGAAATGGTTTGTTTGATTTTAAATTTTATCTTTTACATATACTATTACATCATCTGGATTATACTAAGATCAAACAAAATAAAAACTAACTGAAAGAAAAAGATATTTAATAATGTAAAATCGCAATCCAATAAGTTAAACTGATGAATGATAGCAAAACGTAAAGGGTAACAACCTGCTGCAGTAGAGTATCAAAACTTGATAAATGATTAGACACCCGTGATGCTCAAGAGCTCCGCCAAGGATAAGAAAACGGGGCTTCTCAATTTTTGAAGTCATCCGCCGGTTGGAAACATTTTTCTTGCAAACAACTCCTTTAACAACAATACTAGAAGAAACAAGGTAAAAGGTAATGCCAGTGTCAGAAATTAAACACCAAAAAAATGTCAGAAATTAAACACCAAGAAAATAAAACAGAAGTGATGCTCATAGTTATTTGTGTATATCACCATATGGGAACTTTTAAAAGAATGCCCACATGATATCATCCAAGATCAGTGGTGGATCCAGGATTGAAGATACAGAAGGACCCCCAAAAAAAAGTCTCATTGGGTGGCGGCAAAAAAAGGGCAAATCTAGGGGGATTTTGATTGATAACATCTACAACCTTTAGGAGCTATTTGGCGAGTACGCTTAAAAGACCATTCTGTAGAGATTCTAGGATAAATGATTGTAATCTGGCCTAAGGTTACATTCATATGTAATATATGACATATTTTACAATTTCACCTAACAATCATGGAATTTTTTTTAAATGAATACAGTACAAAACATGGTATGAAGAAGAGTACACTGACCTGTTGTTGTTTCCAGTGTGGAATAAGTTCATCAAGTGCTCTTGCTTGGTCTAAAAAGATTCCCAGATAAGATAAGATATTTGCACCAACTTGAGCACCGTTTTCAACAACACAAAAAAGCTAAGTATTTGATTCCCTGCCAAAACTGGAAATCCCTGTGTTGGTTTCAAGTTCGCTATTACATAATTCATAACCAAGACGTGACACTGCCATGTGGCTGGGACTCCACTAAGAAGAATGTACAGTATCACATCAACACTCCAGATATCAGCTTCTGCTCCGTAATGCCGTCAAAACACTTCAGGAGCCACATGATATGCACTACCATCAATTCAAAGTATTTAAATACTTCCCCTGCACCAAATTTTAAGATCATCAAAGTTAGTATCGCCAGTGACCAACCTAGAGTTGCAAAATACTTTATTCCGTAATACCAGTTGCCCTACTTAAGCTCGCTACAGAAATATAGTTGAATGCCAATTCAAGTTCAGGGACATTTCTAGAGCTCAAAATTCATGTTTTCAGTTATGTGAAAAAGATAAATTGGGCAATGGCAGAAGCAATTGACATCATTATGTGGCATTGAAATATGTTTAGTCTTGATGAACAGAACAGTCCCCAATGAAGCAAAGAAATGCACTTAAACACTGATGAGCACCAAGCATTAAGAAATCTCCTCTTCAGACTCCAGATAAGACCTCAGATTAGACGAGCCACTCAAATCCTACACACACAGGTTGGTGCTTTCTAGTCAGTTTGGCATCAAATGTCTTTTTACAATTGACACTTAGTGTCTGAAATGTTAAGTCTCATTTACTTTTTTTCGCTAGGTCAAACGCATTCTACTACATAGGCTACATTCAAATCAAACACATAAGCTCATCAACCAATGTCTACTCCGATTTCATCATAAAATTGCATTACCAGAAACATCTTAAAATCAAAATTCACATCAACATACATTTAAAAAATCACCACCACAAATCAAATTCATACCTGAAAAACCAAAAAATCAGTAGTCTTTTAAGTGGAGGACAATATCAATTAAACTATAGATTCAGCTTAAAATTCATCACATCTCACACCATCTTCTTCGTAAACACAGATTTAAATTAAATTCAATTGTATTTCTATGTCCAGTCAAACGATCTGTACTTGTCTTCTTACATCTTCTTCTTCTTCAATATCATCTTTATTTTACTGATAATTTTCATTTGACTATCATTCATTTACAAGCATATTTCTCCTTTGCAGCTGGTTTTTGTGATTTGATTGGCGTACGTTGGGATCGAGTAATCCTCCTGGAGTATTCATCTGGCTGGGGTTTGTATGGTTTTCTCCACTTCAGAGTGAGGAGGAAGAAATGAAGAGGATAAGTCTACCAGGAGATAGAGAGTAAAGTAGCCGTAGATCTAAACCATGGAAGATGAACTTTCAAAATTACTTAGTTGCCCCTTACACGCAGCACTTAAAGAACGATTTTTTGGGACCATGGTTTTTTTTGGGAACCACGGTCCTATTAGGCCACCTACCATATAGTTATAAGGGTGTCCTAAAGCATTGAAATGACTAACCTACCCTTAATTTAATTTAATTTAAAACCAACCTAATAACCATTTATATATATATATATATCCACCACCTCCTCCCACCACCACCTCCCACCATCGCTGATTACCACCTCCGCTTATCACCACCACCAACCACCGATTACCACCACTACCACCGCTCACCACCGCCGATTACCACCACCTCCGATTATCACCACCACCAACCACCGATTACCACCACCACCTCCGATTACCACCACCACCAACCACCACCACCATTATATATATAGCTTAATTTAAAACATTAACAAAGATATTCTCACAAACCCATTACTTGTCATTCGTTTTTGGTTGAATAAATGAGAAGTAATCATTAAAATGAGTTGAAAATGGAAGTTGCAGAGAGGTTTAATGGAGGGTTTTTTTCCAGAGAAAAGTTCGGTTATCAAGAATTAATTTTTTCTTAACCGAACTCAGAGTTCGGTTGATTCGCAAAAAAATACTTTTAACCGAACTCCTTGTATTAGAACAACACAAGTCCATAAGTTCGGTTCCTTCGCAAAATAAGGATATCACCGAACTTTAGTTTACGAAAATAATGAGAAGTCCACAAGTTCGGTTCGTTCGCAAAAATGTTAAGTTTTCTTTGTAACCGAACTCTACCTTTGAAACTTCGTAACCGAACTCTACCTAATTCGCCAAGAAATAAATTTCGTAGTAACCGAACGTTTGCCTAATTGCATATATGCATATATAAGCCCAGTTCGGTTGATTCGCAAAATATGTTGAAGTTTGCGAACCAACCGAACTTCTAACACTAGGTTACTTTTAACCTGCAGTTCGGTTGGGAACTTGGTTGCGTTGAAGTTTGTGAACTAACCGAACACACAAGATGTACCCAAATAAATTGTTAAGTTCAAAGTTCGGTTACCTACCATTTTATCCTAGGTAACCGAACATTACACTGTACGACCAAAACCTCCATTAACGAGCGAGTTCGGTAACCTGCGTGTTTGGAAAACGTAACCGAACTACACTTTCAGGTGTGTTCGGTTACATGTTCTTGACATATGGTAACCGAACTGGCCCAAATATACATAAAAAATTTCATTTTTTTTGAAAGTTTGGAGCAATTCAACCAACATTATCTAAGTTTGAAGCCTACCTGGGTACCCAAATACCCTTCCTCTGGTTGTGGTTGGTAAAATCCATCGTTTTTCATGTTTTCCTTCTTCATCTTCTCTAACTTTACTCTCTCAATAATTCTACTTCTTTAAAACAAACCATTTGATTTTTTTAATCTCACTAATTATCTTTAACTTAATCATCTCACTAATCATTACAGTAACTATTATTAACACTAACTAATCATCACCCAAAATTAATCAGGAGGGTAATTTAGGTATTAATATAAATATCTAGATAAGGGGTGACCTAGATTTACTTCTAATGTCTTTACCCAAAATAAAACCATGGTCCCCCCAAAAAAACCATGGTCCCCAAAAGATCGTTCCACTTAAAACCGTTCCTCACTAGGCTGCTGAAGCTGCGAGGGTGAGGTCTTGGCCCATGTTTTCCCATTCTCAACGTCACATCGCCCCCCAAAAAAATACTAACAAATAGTACATTAGAACGTCGGTAATACTCCCTCCGTCCCAAATTAATTGAATTATTTGTATTTTGCCATTTTCAACGTCACCCGAACAAAAAAATACATTAGAACCTCCGTAATATTAATATTCTTTTCTTGGTAACGAATAAAATTGTCAATATATATAGAGGTTGTTAATATAAGGAGGTTGAAACTGTAAGATTTTATAAATCAATTTTACAAGTCGCGATTACGTTTTGTATCGGTATGCATAGGTTATTAATATGTGGAGGTTATTAATATATGTTTTCTTCTTCTTTTTTTCCTACTATTACATTTCATACTTGCTTTTGAAATCCTTTACTTTCGTGAACCTGTGCGTTATTTGATCAGTTTTTGTCAAGGAGCTTCACAACCACAACTTATTTTAGATACGATCATGATTGAATTTCGCGGTTCCAATGGAGTGAGATAAAAATGGTGAAAATTCAACCCACCAATACATGGTTCGCCATACCGGGTATCGGTACCGATACTTAGTTATATTATTATATATACAGATATAGTACATCGGTATTTGTACCAAAAATTACTTTTAGGCACAAAACACGATTGATTTGATAATGATAATATGAAATCAGGGTTAGAAAACGAATAAAAGATAAATAAAGGTGACACGAGATCAACGTGGTTCGGTGAATTATGTTTACATCCACGTTTGGATCCCCTTGGTGAGAGGTGTTTTATTGATTAGCATAATACAATGAATTTCCTCGGGTTATCTAACCTAGAAATGAGGGAGGACCCATGGATAATTTTATATGTACAGTTGTGCACTATCCATGCAAGATTGGACCCAAAAAAAATTAGACTCCAAATGATAATAAATTTGAACCCAATATATTGATGACATGTTCCTCTTATTAAACTCTAGATCCCTACACTATTTTGATCAAATTGATCACTAGGTGTTATTCTAAACCAAACCAACCGATTTCTTTGTCATCATCCACCATGTGTTTCTAAAGGCAAAGCGAAGAGAATATTATGTGTCGAACCAAAAGAGGTTTTTCCATTATGTTTCATGGATAACCACAGTCTTATGCAATGTCCTTGGATGTATTCAAAGTGTCCGCGGGAAGGTTGTTCACGCATCAGAATGGTGATTGAATCACAACCGGAAAAGCTAAGGTATTTGCAATGTCAAGATCTCAATTTTCCAGAGGAACCACATATACTAGATGATGCTATGAAGATTAAAAAAGAAGAAGAAAAAAAGATTGCAACACTCTGCAAAAACTTCAAACTTAAATCCAAATTGAAGAAGGAGTTATTACACTGCAAGCATTGTGGATATGGAGATCACGAATACAAACATTGTTCACAGAGAATCAGTTCATGCCCAAAGCCCAGTTGCAGGACTTTTATGCATTTGCGGACTTCTTCTGAAGAAGATACATATGGAAGGCATTTCTGGGAATGTCCCAGGTGTTTTTTGGTGGAGTGGGCTGATTGAAGTTGTAGGACAAATAGACTCACTATGGTATTATGTTATTTGATTTGTTGTTTATTTTGTGTTATTACAATTATCTAAAACCATCAATATCAAGTAATTTAAATTTTTCCTCCATTAAACATTGCACCATCAATTTCATAAATAAAAACATAATGCATCGAACAACCACACCATACATGAGAATAAAAGAAATACATCAGATTAAAACAACTACTACATAGGCGGCGTCAGTTCTTGGCGGGTGGTGGAATTCCTATGGCGATGTAGGGATCGTATTTGATGAGCACCCTAAGAATGTTGAAACAAGCATGGAAGTCGAAAGGACGATCGTGGTGAGATACTGGCCACATCGCTAGAGTTCTGGGTTCCACTTCGGCTTCAACGTTGAGCTTATTTTTGTGATTCTCCATTAGTTGAGATATGAACTTCGATACATTACAACTAATTACACTAAAACGATGCGCTAATCCGTGACAATCACGCCTATTATGTTCGTCGTTTCAGCAACGAACATTTCAAAAACTTTCTGCCAGAACGTTGATTGTGATACATTCCTACCGGTAGCAACATCAGCGGCAACATCTTGTGTTTGAAAAACGTAGGCTCTGCAAATAGCTAAATCCTCTTGTTGAGTGAATCTAACAAAACGAACTCTGGGAGGCATTTTTGTAGATGATTTGAGAGGAAAGAATGTGTAGAATGTATGAATTTAGAGTTAAAATGAGGAGTATTTATAGATTTCAAAAAATGTAGTCGTTGGATCAAAGGTTTTTGCGGCCGTTCAGATTGAGCCGTTCGCGCCATTGGGTCAGACACTGGCGTTCTTGATACGGACGCGGGTGTTATAATTAAACACACGCATTGTAAGTACACACGCTGGCATTATTTCTTCATACGCCAGCATTGGTAGCAAGGATACCCGTCTTTAACACAGACGCGCGCTAGATGTTCCGACTCAATGTTCAAAGCAACAGATTTGTTGATTTGAACATCCATTTTTCATGTTTGTTCATTCCATAGTGGGAGGAAAATGAAGAAACTTTGAGTTTGTTCATTCCATAGGAACTACTCTAAGTTAAAAGATGGATCCGTAAAAAAAATTACTACTAAATCTGATCGTTGGCTGCCCTTATCATATATAAAGTGACCATAATAACCATCTTATCTTTTTTTGGGCCGGACGAACTTAAAAAAGGAGATCCAGATCTATTTGACGAGCAAATAACTTGAAAATCGAAGTCGGTAAAACCAATCCCTAAAATCTAAGACCTAATTTATGTAGAGAAAAAAAAACTGTGGAGATTTCTGATGCCTGCAAATTAATGAATCAAATGGCGAGAATCATCAAGAAAACGATAACCCCGGTGTTACTGGCGTATTCGAGGAGGACTGCTCGTAGAAATTACAGCTCTTCTTCTTCCATCTTCATCACCCAACAATTTAAGAACAACAGCAATACCAATATCAGCCATAGTAGTAGCAGTTTAATTTATCAAATTAGGACTCCAACTCGTGACTTCTCTTCTTCTTCTTCTACCGGTAAGAAGGGACCGTCTGGATCTGATAAAATCACAGGTACCGGTGAGGAAGCTGCTGAACATCTTCTTAAAAAGGTATGTTTGTGTTTGTAAAATTTTATCTTTCGAACATACCTTGTTACGTTATTCATCTTTAGGGTACAACAAACACACACAATTTGAACATCACTCCACTCTACTCATTCCAATTTTGCTGTCTGCTTCATCAAGCAGCCTTAGGGAGATACTGATCATTCTCTAATAACTACCAGTTGATTTATCTAAGACACTGCTAGAGATATACTGTGGTTGTCAAATTGGAAAATTTTCTATTCTTTATCCGGAAAGAGTGATTAATTGAAATAGAATTGACTATAGCCGTGATGAGATATGAACACGCCACTTAATATATCTCCTCGTATTAGAGTTACAAGTGGGTGTTGCACACCACAAACTGCTTTGCAATAGTTATCAAGCTGTAATCAAGATTTTTATGTAAAGTTATGTCTTGATGTGTTGGGCAGGTTGTGGAGACACCAAGTGAGTTTCCTTTCAAAATTGAAGATAAACCATGGGAGAAAACCATAACATTGATTGGAGACTACGGCGGTGATGAGATCAAAGTCATAGTTCACATGCCTACTGATCATTCCTCTACTATCGAGGAAACCGGTGATGACCAGAATCATGTCCAAAACAAGGATAGCGCTAGTGATCCACAGTCCAGCGTTCGCTTAGTTGTAACTCAAACGAATTTTCTCGGGACTACTTTGGAGTACGGTGTCATTTCTTATCCAGATGACTTTTCGATAGACAGTTTCTGTGTCAAGTATGCAAGGATTCCAGAAGAAAATATCTATTACAGAGGATCTGACTACGCGTAAGTACTGGAATTATATAGGTAGTTCTATTTCTATCAGTTTTTGCACTCGTTCTATATTGTAACTTTTATTTTTTCTTGAAGGAAATTGGATAACAACTTGCGGAAAGAATTTCAGAAACGTTTGAAGATCAGAAGAATCATACCCAGTACCACCAGATTCTTACATGAGTACATGGCTAACAGAGACATCTGCTCATCAGATTCATCCAATTCTCCTACTCCTACTTCTACTCCTACTCCTGAATCTGTAGAAACAACAGTGTTTAATGATGAAGGATTTCTTGTCGACCCTGACATAGGTAATACTGTTTGATGTTTCGATTTTGTTGGACGAGTATATGTATTGATTCTTACTGAATTATATGGTTTATACAGAAATACACAGACAAAGAGGACATCCACTTGTCAGGTATTATTCTCAGCTTATTGTCATCATCTTTTTTATTTTTCATCATGCGTAAAGGCATCTCCCATGCTAGGGTCAAAAAAATTTACCTGATATTTGGTATAAACAAGCTAGAAATAAAAAAGAAAAACACTATGGATAAAAACAAATGGAAATAGAATTTTACCGAAAAAATGTATCTTCAATGGTAAAGATGGATCTCCATAATTTTTTAGTCTAGATCAGAGTCACGAAGGAAGTATTGATGTGAATTCAATTTAACATTTTTGCCTTGTATTCAAAATGTTTTATTAACCACTCACAAATTTTTATTGTTTTCAGTGAAAAACCTTATCATCCTATGTTTTCAAAATTTTAAAAATGATGCTCACATTCTAATTGTTTGTTGTTATTAATTAGTGTTTTTTTTTTTGGGTTTTATTAATGGCAGTGTTGAGGATATCCGCAACAGTGGAAAGAACCCCGAAGACTTCGTTTGGATTCCATATCCATATACTCGGTATTAGATATTACCTAGTTTTTCTTCTTCTCGTTGTTTTGTTGTTATAATGAGTATAATTATTTCTCCAATCGTGGTGAGAAATGTGCACCGTCATCATGTGGGGTGCACAAAATTGGACTTGTTTGTTATCATTCGCGTGCGTTCAACTAGTAAGAAAGGGTGTTGTTAACTTGTGCTGCATATAAGACTCAACAAAAATGGGTGTTGTTAACCATTGAGACACGGTAACTGCCATTTTTGAAGGTGCAAGCTTTTGTGAATGCTTCATAAGAGTTAGTCTTAGTCAGCCTAACAGTGTTGCGAACTTACAATACTAACTTCTATTATTTTATTATCATTTTGGTGTTCTGAATCTACTAAAGTATTTTGTTTTTGTGACAATAGTAGTGAGAAGCTATTGTGGATTGAAATTCCCAGAGAGGGTTTCTGCGCTTCTGAAAGGTATTATTGTTAATACTATCTTTTTTTATTCTTTCTATCCCAGTTGGCCAGTGGCCAAACTCTGATACTTAAGGTTAGAAGCTTGAGTTCCCGCGCTGACCATCTGCAAAAAAATAAAAAAAATACAAATTATTAACTAGTTTTATGTTTACTAATGGCAGTGAATCTGAATATTTTGATGATGAATACTGGAGGAGTGATAATTCTGACGTATTCCTTGATGGCGAAGCTTTCAATGCGAATCCTTATAGATGTTTACCTCCCAAATTATTTGGGGACCCCACTGTTATCTCGGAAGAGATGGATAAGATATTGTATCCTGATCTCATACATGTTAATGATCCTGAAAAATCTTGGGAAGAACTTGGCATGGCCCTAAGAGCACACAATGATGTGATGAATAAGATAAAGTTCTCTGATGGACCACCTATTGATTCAGATCTTGAACATCATCAAGGATATTGTACTCCCTATGTTCCAATTCCCTCTGTTCCAATTTAGATGATGTTTTAAAGATTCAGATCTTGAAATCATCAAGGATATTGTACTCCCTCTGTTTCAATCCCCTCTTTATATGATGTTTTAAAGTTTTTCACACAGTAATTTTTTTTTCTTCTAAATCTGCCTATGTTTTCCTAAAAATTTAAACTTCCTAGTTTTTTGTTTCTGGATTATGAACCGGATGTAATTCCACTTGGGATGACCAAATATCTAAACCCAAGATAATAGAGAATATATTTATGACCGATAACAAAAATAATGAATGTCACGTTGATCCCAAAACTGAGGTAAATCAGTGAGAACTTGGAGAAAATAGCTGAAAATCAGTGAGAACTTGGAGAAAATAGCTGAACCCTCGTCTATTTTGGAAAAAAAACACCCTAAAGCATCATCTAATGTGGAATGGAGGGAGCATGTTAAATTTGAGATTGCTCTAAATTTTTATTACTATCTCCGTCCAGCATACAAAGGCATGATTTTGAATTTTAGTCCACCAGTTTTTGTTTAGAGTCTGAACGACAATTAATTTAAAGCTAATGTTTTGTTTGATGAGGCAGTTGTATTTTGATGTTGTGGTATATTTTCCGTTTTAGGCAAAAATCCATATAATCCTGTCTGGTTGGCTGTTCCATGTGATGTGAATGCTGACGATTCGTCGAACTATGGGTTGGGGAAATAGATACATCGTATCATGATTTCAATTCCTTGTTAACCAGGGGATGATGTTAGCAGCCGATGTAGGATAACATAGGTTCGGTTAATGTTGTTATTGAATTATGGAATCTAGTTTGCTTGGATATGAGAATTTTATGAAAGAGATGATGTTTGAAGGTTTGTATGAGCAATGCCGGCTGTCTCCATTGTGGCAGAGAGATGACGGGAGGGGAGGGATGTTTTCGAAGATGGGGTTCTATTTGAGATATTTTGCATTATATAATTTGGTTAATACTGAGGTGGGTTTTTCGTGAATTTTCCAGATCTGTTTCATGTCCTAGTGCTTTGTTGTGGTCCTTGCTGCTTCAGGTGCCCAGTTCTCCCTGAGTTTTAGGTTTGTGTAGCTTGTCCCTTTTTAACAAGCAGAGCTTTTTGATGGGAGAGTCATGGTCGTAGAATAAATTTTTCGTGATACGATCCATTTTTTTGTGGATGTGTGTATGAAGAGTTTGTTTTTTCATGATTTGATCTATAACAAGTGACGAAATCACTATTCTGTGTAAAAATTGTAGAAACAAATGCTATAAAATTGACCTAGATCGACCCCCTCAATCATACCATGACAAAGTTAATGAAAATATGTGGATGTAATGTTATTACAGAGTAATGATCTGGTATCTAATACAGACAAAGACGAGAGGTATTAACACTGACTGACAGACAGACAGAGTATGACTTGACTATACAAGACTTTTCTTTTATATAACCAAAATTTTAAACTCTCAAATCAACCTTACAAAAACCTCAAAATCCATGACCAAACCACAGATGCCTTTCACTCAACCTCCTTATTCTAAATCTTTTAATACTTTTTTTTTTTGAAGCATGAACTTGTATTGATAAAATTAAAGTGGAATTACATGTGGGAATGTTGCTCCCATGGTGTCATTTAATACAATTTGTTTCAAAAAACTAGGAACCGTGTACTCCCAAATTTTAGTGTGCAATACTCCCTATTGACTATTGTGTGCCGCATGATTAGCAAGAGAGTCCGCTGCCTGATTTGCTTCCCTGTAAATGTGAAAAAATTTGTAATGGGGAATTTCTTCCAGTCTTTTGGTGATCTCAGCAAGCATGTCTCTCAGGTACCATGGAGGATCAGCCATTTTGTTGATGAAATGAACTAATGTCTGCGAATCAGATTCAATGTATATTTTAGTCCATTGGTACAGTGTGACCGTTCGTAAGGCCATTAGGAGTGCCCATGTCTCTGCTAGTAGCGTTGTTGTGATTCCTAACGGTTGGGCCATTGCAACAATAATTGAGGTTGTCGAGTCTCTGCAAATAAAACCACCTCATGCGGGTCCCGGATGTCCGCGGGCAGCTCCATCTGTGTTGATTTTGATCCAATGCGGTTCCGGCGGTTTCCATCAAACCTGAATATTACTTGTCAGCCGGAGTGATGAAGTGGTAGGTGTTATAGCATTCATGCCTGGTAGGGGTGGAGGTAACACTGAATTTCCCAATTGTATTCTTGGTGCATGTGGTTTGCTGGTTTGACTATATCGGAAGGCGATTTTGTTTTCGTCCATAAACTAGCTCATTCCTGGCCAACCAAAGTGCCCACAAGATGAAGCAAAAGGAGGTTGTTGCAGCTGTGGATTGTCTGAGTTGTAGTATTTGGTTGACAATGGTTGATGGAGTGAACGGTTGAGGTCTTTGGTGTTGAAAGCCAGGCTTGCTTCATGATGGTTGAAGAGAAGGTTCCAAACTTCTCTGGCGAATTGGCAGGTGAGAAGGATATGTTCAGCAGTTTCTGGAGATAAGTTACATCTAGGACATAGGTCGGAGGTAGTAAGGTAAATTTATATAATAGAGTGAAGGTAGGTAAGCCTTCGTTGATAGCTTTCCACAAGAAAAGATGTATTTTGGGGGGCATTTTAGTG
Source organism: Papaver somniferum (assembly GCF_003573695.1). Classification (NCBI taxonomy): domain Eukaryota; kingdom Viridiplantae; phylum Streptophyta; class Magnoliopsida; order Ranunculales; family Papaveraceae; genus Papaver; species Papaver somniferum. The sequence goes on from NC_039363.1 coordinate 87,064,496, forward strand.
TCCAGATGTGAGTTGAGGGTTGTAGCTGATTTGTAGGGTGGGTTGCAGTGGACTGTTGGGTGAGCATACGGTATCCGGAGCTAACTGTGTATTTCCCAGATTTTGTGTAAGGCCAAATAATTTTGTCGGGTGGACCATCTTGAGGGAGATGAATGTTAACGATCCCGAGAATAGCTGATTCTGGTAATTGAGACAATCGGTCATGGTTCCAAGAGTTTGAACTGAGTCTATAAGATCTGCTACTAGAGGAAACTTTTGGCACTGGTTTGGTTTTAAAGGTGGGTGGTCCGGGATCCAATTTGAGTCGGTCCGGATTGAATTTCCTGTGCCTTTTGGTGGAAAATATGAGGTGAGATACAAGGAAGAAGGGAATTGAGTTTTTACCAAAGAGGGCTAGCCGAGTTTGGGGGGGGGGGGGGGGGGGGGGGGTATCGGTTTGATTGGAGAAAAGGTTCATTGTTGAAATATTTTTCTCTGCACATTGATGTATAAATCGAGTCAGGCTGATCATGAATTTGCCAAACTCGTTTGAGTAATAGTGCTTTGTTGTGGTCTAAGATTTTCCTAATTCCCAATCCCCCTTCAGCTATTGGTTTCGATAGTTTATCCCATCCCATGGGATGCAGTTTTTTGATAGATGCATCATGGCCCCAGAAAAAATTCCTAGTAATTTTGTCTATTTCCTTATGAAGTTGCATTGGTAAAAGGTTTGTATGCATAATGTGGTTTGCAGTAGGTAGTAGATAAGTTTTAATGAGTACTAACCTTCCTTTTTGATTTAGACATTTCGTTTTCCAACCTTTCGCTTTGCGAGCCATTCGTTGTATGAGTGGCCGGGAAATATGAGCTGATGTTCTTCCACTTTTGAATTGAACTCCCAAGTACAATGGTGGTGTTGATGTCGCCGGCATGTCGAAAACACTTTGGATTTCACCGATGACGGTGGAATCAAGTCGTGGATGATGAATTATATTAGATTTGCTGGGGTTGATATGTTTTCCAGCTGAGTCGGAATAGGCATCGAGTAGCTGTTTGAGTTGAGTACACTCAGTTGGGAAGCTTTGAACGTTAGTAGAAGGTCATCAGCATACATGAAGTGAAGTATTGGTGGTGCTTTCTTGGAAATGCTCAGTCCTGTAATGTTGTTTGTGTGTTCCAGGTGTGCCAGGTTTGTTGAAAGGATCTCCGCACAGATAATAAAGACATAAGGTGATAACGGGTCTCCTTGTCTTATTCCTCGAGAAGGTGAAATATAGCCATGTGGGGTTCCATTTACATTGATGGAGTACGTGATTGTGGAGATACATAACATGATATATTGGGTAAACTGTTCTGGGAAGCCAAGTTCGGTAAAAGTTCTCTTCACGAATCCCCAATCCAGACTGTCATAGGCTTTCTGAATATCTAGTTTAAGCCCAATTTTTGGTTCTTTAGTTAAGTGTGAGGTTCTGATGTAGTGAAAAAGTTCTCCCGCTATTGCTATATTATCTTGAATCGATCTTTGAGGTACAAATGCACTTTGGTAAAGGCTTATAAGGAAAGGTAGTATTGGTCGTAATCGATTTACTAGGATTTTGGCTATGATTTTGTAGGTCACATTGCACAAACCTATAGGTCTGAATTGGGATGCAGTTATTGGGTGATCCCCTTTTGGTATTAGTGTGAGATTTGTGTGATTCGTCAGGGGATGCATATTAAAATTCACAAATAATTCTCGGACCATTTCAATGAGTTGGAGTTTGGTGGTATCCCAGAAAACTTTGAAAAACTTACTTGTGAAACCGTCCGGTCCGGGAGCCTTTTCTGATCCAATCGCCCAAAGTGCCTCCTTTATTTCATCTTCAGTTACAGCTTGAGTCAGGGTAGTACATTGGTTTGTTGTCAACCGAGGGGTGATCGTGGAGAATAATTGGTCATCCAGTATGGTACTAGGCACTGTATATTGGTTTGTGAAATGTTGTAGTAACATGTCAATGATCTGGTTTTTTTCAAAAACCCAATTTCCATTCTGGTCTCTCAGTTGTTGAATGTTGTTGCAGCTTCAATGTATAGTTGATGTGGTGTGGAAAAAAGATGTGTTTCTGTCACAAGATTGAAGCCACTGGATTCTTGCCCTTTGTTGCCAGTATGTTGCATGACATTGTAGTAAGGATAAATGAGCTGCACGAAGTTCTTTTTCTGTTGTATCCACTGAGCTAGTATCTGACCTGTCTGTATTGCACATTGATGTTGTGCAAATTGTAATTGTGCTGCAGACGTTTTGATCATGTTGGGGAGGTGGCCGAAAGTTTCTTTATTCCATTGTGTCAGGATGTTTGCAGTTGTGATGAGTTTGATCTGAAGATTGGTCGTCGGTTCATGATCAGACGTTTTGATCAGACGTTGATCTGAAGATTGGTCGTCGCACATAACGCGTTCTGTTAACAATGGTTGGTCACAATTCAACGTCATATCTAAAGACAGATCTGAACTGCCGCTAATCTCTTGACCTAGTTTGACTTGAGTGACCTTATGTTAGAAGAGAAGACTCTCAAGAGTAATCAAACTAGGTGCAATCAAGAGTTAACAACCGTTAATCAGTCAAATCAATTATTGAAACCTAAAACAATAATGCAGTTCTAATTTGCCACCAACGGTATTAGTAGACGATTCTTGATCCCAATGAAGTCTTTAAACTAACGGACGTAAGAGATTTCGTCGGCTACAAATTCAGATGGTAATTATCATGAACATACCAAAACTGGGGGCATATGACTAATGATTCGTGATTTTATAGGTACGCACAGAGAATCCAAATGTATCTACTTAGTTGAGGCATGTAGTGCAGAACATACCAAGTATAAAGGACTATGGGAGGCGATGCAATGAGCAAAAGATCTGGAATTAGAGAATGTGCACTTCGAGATTGACTCTAAGCTGGTCACATAAGCAGAAAACAATGAAAGCTTCGAATCCAGAATTTAATTCTTGAAATAAAAAACACTTTTAAATTTTTTACATCTTGGAAGTATAATTGTGTGCCAAAAGAATGAAATAAGGAAGTTGATATATTATCTAAACATGCTAGAGTCTGGCTTAATTCACCTCCAGCATATAACCGTCCAACTGTTGGAGTCATGTAATCTCGTAATTATACTAATAAAATGTTTTTTAGTTTCAAAAAAAAGAAAAAAGAAGAAAAAGCAAATGGAAGTTAAAACATAATTTCTTAAAGAATATTATACCCTTTGTAATATCATGTAATATATCCTAAGATGGTAAACAGGATACGACAGCAACAGCTGAGTAAGCTCCTTGCTTTCTGTGAAACCATGGACCATTAAAGCAGACTCCACTTTCATCAACTTCGATGCTTGGTTTGATTATAAAAAACGGTAATTTGGGGCATACTGAAAAGTTTTGGGCATACTGAATAGGACAAAAACAGGGTTGGAAATAGTGCTTTGAGAGTGCCCCTATCCAGCCATTTTCCATAAAGGCAAAAATACCCTTAAATGATTAGTGTTTAGATATTGTTATTTTGAATGATTAGTTGTTAATGATTAGACTTGGTGTTAGTGTTAAGTTAGGAGAGTAATTTTTAGAGAGATTGATTGGGTTATTATAGAAGAATAATAAGCAGAAGATAAAGTGGAGAAAAACAACCCTTATTTTTTCTTTTTGAGATCTTTGTGATTGTTGATAAATGTGGAAGATGATGTTTAATATCCATTTGCATCTTAAATTATTCAAAAGATCAAATTTTTACAAGAAACTCGGTTGTCCAGTGTTAGGTTCGTCTTAAATTATCAGCTGAACCTACTTATGATGAACAGTTCGGCTATTAGTTACTAGCCGAACCTAACTGGTAGATGAACATTTCAGCTCATTCGAAACACAATATTTGTTAGCCGAACTTCTGTTTTTGTATATTTTGCGCCAACTTACAAGTTAGAAGTTCGACTAATTAATGTGCTTTTTTAATCAGCCGAACATGTTTTTGTATTTTTGATAGGTGCACAATTTACATGTTTATAGTGTCAATTCATTCATTTGTTTATCTATTATTCTTGCATATTACTTTTTATTACGTTTGTTTTCTATTATGCAGCCTTTGTTGGGATGAATTAACCAAAAGAAAGTCAAGTCAACTAATGGAGAATACCAAGGTCCTAATTAAAATCATTTAACTCAAGTATATATTATCGTCATCTTCAAGAGAATGAAAAGAAGAAAACAACGCAAAAAAATGAGGTCATTCCGACATCGGACGAAGAAGTTATGGCGAAAACAAAATCTAAAAACTTGAATGTACATAGATAAGTTCGGATGATAACGAGTTCGCCGAACCTGGAGCCTACAAATCAATATTTTCGAAGTGTTTACAGAGATAAGTTCGGCTTGAAAGTAATCTAATCGAGCCAGCCGAACCTGACAACCACCTGGAGTAAAATTCACTTGTCAGGATCGGCCGAGAAAGGTTGGAAAGGTATTAGCCGAACCTGGCAACGGTTTCGGTAGGATTCTAATGCCTCACTTTGAGAGCTTTATATAAGAAAATCCCTAAGAAGAGATATTTCAATCTTTATCATCTCTTGCACCACATTCTATCATCATGTTATCTTCCACATCATAAAAAAGACATCCAAAGCCCTAAAACACATGCATCAATTTTGAGAAGAAAAATTAAGTTAGAGCTTCACGATCACCACCATCTTCATCATCCCCTCCACCCCCTCCACCACCATCTTCATCATCACCTCCTACTACACCCTTATCTTCACCATTGTCATCCTCTTGTTCTACGAGTAAGAGCCACTCGTGTCAGTTCCCTTTTCCCTGCATATAAGTTCTTGGTGCCACCACCTCGAGGTTTGAGAGTTTTAGAATTAGAAGGAGTTATTTCCATTGTTCTCCTTTTAAGTTTCTCTTTGAAATTTTCCAGGATGGGTGCTAAAATAAATGACACACCTTTAAAAAAAATTATTTGACTAAACAAGGTGATAAGTAACCCATAGATGAACAAGTTTGCAAAATGTCACACCCATAAACAGAGTAAAGTTCGGCACACGCTACATTTATCAAAATGAGCCGAACATAGCAAAATGGATTAACAACTTTTGGTATTTAGGTTTGGCTAATAAAGGCAAAAAAAATTATCAGCCGAACTGTTCTTCTTCTGAAGAAAAAAAAAGTTCGGCTGATACATTTCAGCCGAACACGACTCTATAACTACCAAAATGACGAAGATTTTCCAATATATCTCATTTTATAAATCAAATACGAATAAAAACAAGTTATGGGTTTGTTGGAATTACCTTTCAATGTGCAATTTTAAAGAATCAGTGGCTATCTCTCGCTCTCCAACACCAATTGATCCACTATCCTCTTCAACTCCATCTTTTCCAAAAACCCTAAATTGAGTTGCTACAGAAGAAATTCCAGATTGTGAATCAATGATTTTGATTTTGATATAGGAAATAAGAATTTTGATTGTGGAAAGACTTTAAGTTTTTTAATTAAGTGGATTAATTAGTGGAGTAATTAAGTGGGCAATGGTTAACTAGTGAGAGGCTAATTAATTAATAAATGGGTTAATTAGTGGGGTTTTTAGGATTAGAATTTAATTTAGTTGAAGGATGATAGAGTAATTTAAATTATATAAGGACATTATAGTAACTTCAGCATCACTAAGACACCCCTTATTATCTTTCATGGGATGGCATAATAACTCTGTATGCCCCAAAAAATTATGTATGCCTCAAATGACGGTTCTTATAAAACAACCGCTTAACCAAGCAAGGTATGAATTGAACATGGCCTATAAGCTCCGTTTTCCATTCCTTGCATAAAATCTCGTTTGACATCCATTTGCTCTCTAGCCCAAACATGTTTATTTGTGCTTCTTAAAAAGCAACGCAAAAGACATACTTTCGGATAAGATCCTTGTTATTAGAGGTGTAAATTGGGCTGTGCCAGTACAAGCATAGCCCAGCCCAGCACGATAAAATCTGAGCCTAGACCAGCCCAGCACGTTAGTTTCGTGGACTGTGCTGAGTTAGCCTAATCGGCACAGTAGCACAACACGCGGCACGGATAAGCACGTGGCCCAGCCCTGCACGTCATAGCATGCACAGGTACACCATATATAACAAGGCATAATACATCACATTTTGTGTATATTTCACAAAAGAGTCACTATTCTAGTTAATTTTGACATTTTATGCTGACTTATTTTTATAACAACACATTAAATACCTTAATATTTGGAAAATATATTTCAATATCGTTGTTATAATATCGCTACCTATGTTTGACTAGAACATTAATTTACATGACAGTGATCCAACTTTATATTTGATGGGCAATTTCTTTTTATTGAATAAACTTGTTAATTTTACTTGAAATAATTTCAAATGATATGTTGTCTATTTAAGTTTTCGTGATAATGTCCGACTTAACGTATATATTAAGTGATTTCAAATTGTTTATAGCACGTGTGCCAGCACGGCACAACACAACACGTTTATTCATGTGTTGTGCCCGTGGGCTGTGCTGTGCCTAGCTTTTGACTAATAAAGCACGACACAGCACAGCACGGCACATGGCACGTGAAGCAAGCGACTTCGTGTGTCGGGCTGTGCCGGGAGTGCACGTTTTACACCGCTACTTGTTACCTTCATCGGCTTTATTGTTCGTTAAAAAACTAGGTTAAGGAATTTGATTCCAGAACCAGTTACCTGGCTTATCAGCTAGATTCGCCATCATGGATCAAAGAGATGATCCAAGACGCGATCCAAGTGAGAAAATTTGGAGAACCCTAGCACCGAACGGAGCTCTAGGAATTTTTCCCCAAAACTTTTTTGGCTTTATTTTTAATTAAATACTGATGGGGCTACTAACAGGAGTTCTTGTGCAGCGCAGAAATTGGTAATGCTGAACGTAAGCATCACCAAGAGAAGTTAGCGGAGTTGCTGACTGCTTGGTTCAAGGGGCTGGAAAGGAAGACTAAAAAGGAGTTTGAACTGAACTCCAGTAGAGCTCTGCCACAAAGTGGTAGACGTGTAGTAGCTGGTTGTTACCTGGTGTATCAGAAAAAGATCGCCATTAGGATAAATAAGCTAGCCATTAGCTTTACGGTGCTAAATCCATTTATTTTCTCTTCTGGGTATATTATGTAGTGGGAAGCAGGGAGAGTGAGAAGGATAGTTAGGTTAGGCTAAAACTTCGTTTAGCTGCGTGAAAAATGGGATATTTTGACAAACCGAGTCAAAAATTATGGACTGGATGGGTCCAGTCTCTTCTAGCTCCCTCGATCACAGATTCCCCTCCGTATGACTAAAGTCACAGAAAGACTGCCATTTTTAAGCAAAAATAACACAAAATCAATTCTTATGAAGGAAAAGAAAAATATTATTTCAGCGTAACATATAACGGGAAAAAAAGAAAAGTTGACTGTAAGATTAATACATTTGCTGAGAGGCCAAGCAGTTGAATGAAAATTAGGTGAGAACTGATGTTCTTAGAATTTGGTATTCCAAATGGAGAAATACACAAAATATACGAACAATAAAACACTTATTAGGCCCGATCAATATAGAGACATTCACCAGCAGGAGTATAATAAGGAAGACTAAATTAAAAAAGAGGTCGACAACAAAAATTACAATGCAAAGATTATACAGCAAATGGAAAAACAAAGGATGTTACTGACACATGGCATGCTAGAGTCAACGCAACATGGAATGCTAGCAGAAGAGCTTTGCAGTGAAGTGCAATTAAAAATGGCACTCTGGAGTCTTGATGTCATCTATATTTTAACAAACTAACAGGTTAAACAAGATAGGGCAGAAATTCAAGACAGCTTATTAAGACAAATACGAATCAGAAACAAACTAAGTTCCGCAAATATAAAGTCTAATCTCACATGCCATATCAAATCAATGAACAGAAACTAAGAGAAGATATGCTTAATCAGTTATTTCCGGCCACACTTAATTGAAAAATTGTGGACAAGATGAAAAGGTAGATGGTCAAAAAGGATATCATACATAGTGAATGCAATTCTTAACTCAATCTTGCGAAAATCCAAGCTGGAAAGCCTTGAATGTGATGAAACACCTAGCTTTTTCCAATCAGATTGTCTTCATGGAGCTCAAGTTTCTCCAATACACCTAGAAGCATCATAAGATTACCATACACAAGATTAAACCAAGTAATAACAACAAAGGAATTCCACTCTATCAGTTCAAAGTGAACTATCTTACGCACCCAAAATTATCATTTTACAGAAAGTAATCATCAGATGTGTTTCCATGCATCAGTTGTGTAGATGATACACCAGCCATAAATAAGCACTAAAAATATAAACTGCCAAAAGAAAACAGCTTTTCGCTGAATGTCACACGTCATATGAAAATAACAAAGGAAACAAAAACTGCACACTAGCATACCGTACTCAATTGTCTACACATCAGCAGACTGTCTTTCTTGGCTGCACGACTGGAGTTGGCCAACCAGATTTGCTTTCAAAGATTCGGGAATCTTACTATTAAAAGGTTTTTTAGCTTCTGCAATTAACTTTGTCCTGCATTCCATCAACCGATGAGTTAATAAAGGCATCAAAACTCATACTAAGAAGGCAGTAATCCATGATATAACGGGATTAGATAGTTAAACGGACTTACTTTAACTCGACGCTGCTGATGGTATTTCCAGCTGCTTGGGTGCATAATCGTTTTCTGGAACGCATGAAATTTTCAACATCATCGTACCAGCCACACGATCGCAGAAATGCAGAAGCATCCTCGGCAAGCCTGACAGAACAACCGAACAATGTTAGCAACAGAAAACTAGTACCCTAAGCAGTAGATGAACTTTTGATCTCATAAAAGAACAATCATAACTGGTGGGGGCTAAAAACCTGCAAGCCTGAAATTAATAGTCAAGCAAAGTGACTTACCCTTGTTTGAATTTCTCATCAGTTGCCCAATACGCGCCTTTTTGGAGCAGAGCTGGTAACCCTTTATCCTCTGATCTCCTCTTATTAGATCCTTTGGGGAAGTTATCATAATCCACAGCAGGAAATGCACGGTCTGGTTCAGGCAGTCTACTCTCTGCTACTAAATTTCTGCTGCTGCTTTGCTGAAGGTCTTCTGTCTGCACCACTTCAGCACTATGACCATTCGCATGAGATACTGTAAAAGTTTGGTCACTCTCCTTATGCACAGACTGATGAAATTTATTTTCATTGGCGTCATTCTTGATGGTTCCTGAAGGCAAGTCTTTCTTAAGTTTCTCCACACTTGTTGAACCATTATTGTGCTTCTCATTGACCTCTAGAGTCCCGTTCATACTCCCATTCACATTTCCATTCTCATGACCATTCCCGTTCGCATGAGCATTCTCCTTCCCATTCGTATTTCCATTCACATGACCATTCCCATTCGCATGAGCATTCTCCTTCCCGTTCGGTTGAGCGTTCTCCTTCCCGTTCACATTCCCATTTCCTATTCCATTCACATTCACATGAACTTTCTTACTCCCGTCAGCAGGGAACTTCCTGGAATCAATCCTTTTAAAACCAAATTTGATTCCTCCGCTAGAAGAAATTTTACCATTTTTAGATACGCTCGAAGTATCCTTCTCTAGGAAATGTGTTTCGAAAGGTTTTTCTGCAACTTTTTTCATAGGCAGAGCAGTTACTGAACTTGGAGATGCATCCTTGCCATTGCTCTCATGAGATTTAACTCCATTGGCGGCAAAAACTGTTTTGGTTGGTTGTGGCCTTTGAGTGACGCGTGAGAAGAAAAGAATGTATACCTTCTCAGACAAAACCTCCTCAACAGTTGAAGGTGAAACATGTGAGTCATTGCAGCAATACCACCGGTCCGCTGCGTTCTGTGAATGAATTAAGTTAGATAGCCCAACTGATGAAAGCATCTTACCCTAAGGTGATAAAAAATTATGAAATGCAAACATCAGAACTGGAAAAGCTAAGAGAAAGCAAAGGGAAAAGAAACCTTGACATATGCATAATAGTGTCCAGAGTCAGGTGAGTAGCCAGCATGCACAATGGTGCCGAAAAGATTATACTCGGGATGTGGATCCTGCATTAGGAATTAAAACAAAGTAAGAAATGAAAGTATTTGACACAATGAAAAAGGTACTCAGCAAAAGAGAAAAGGGAAGGAAAAAGAAAAAGTGCATGATATGAAAACCCATGCTATGAAACTTTGTTCAATCAGTAAACATGGAAGGTAATGTATTCCATGTGGTCTCTAATCTATAGTATGACATATTGATTGTTCCTCCAATCCCAAACCTAGCAACAGGCAGGAGAAGAGATAAAGCCTGGTTCAAACATGCAAAGACTCCTTTCAGCTGTTAGCAGCCAAATTCTTCTGTGCGAGAAGCATTACACTACAACTAAGAGCTTTTGAACTATTGGGGGAATGAGAAGGGGGTCGCCTACTAGTGTGCTATCTTTTCTAGTTTGTGAAGGCCATCCACTCAACTAAAATATTATATCAAAAAAGCAAAAATATCAATTACTATCGAGTAAGCAAGTAACGCCAACTTCATACACAAGTCATCTAGAAAGCCAAAAACTGAAAAGATCTTGTGTGGCCCTAAGTCCCTAACATCCTCCAAGTCGCGTATATGCTTTAAGGCACTCAAACACATTTCCAGAGACCCCTAATATATGGGCTTCCAATTCCATCTTTATAACTCAGTTATACACACGCCTTCTACAAGGGAAGAACACAAATTGTTAGCTCGATATATGAGGGTGGCAATGTTTAAAAACGCTTTTGTCGCAAAAAGGACTAGAAACTTTTTTCATTCATTACTAGCAAAAAGGTGGATCTTCAGCAAGTATCTAGTATTAACCACTGAATTTCATACCCATTTCCGTAGGGAACTCATTCTACATAAATGCTAGAAATCTTTTAAAACCCAACATTTATGAGAATAAGTAGGATTAACACTTAAATTGGATGACCCCATTTCAAAGATCCTCAAGTATAGTCATCCTCTTTAGTACTACGAAGGCCGTTTTAAAGACCTCCATTGGTACTGTAATCAGTGGAGAAGTGGAAACAGACAATATGAAATATCAAGTGAAGACATTTGCTTGTAGTGAAATTCTATCAAAATTACTTTTCCATTGGTGAAGCTTTCTAGAATGATTTTTCCTAAATATGTAACAGCGATACAGGCAGAGTGTCCAAGTGTCAAGTATGAATAAGGGTAGTTTAACATGGGGCCAAGAAAAGTAGGAAACAGAGACACGCAAGGTTAGGTTTAGGTTTGTGTTGTGCATTCTTCTTAATAAAATAAGATGGTTACACGCGCATATATTGAAGAAAAAAAAGGAGCTATGTTTCTTTTTCTCTTTCTTGTTTTTTCAATTTTTTATGATTTATAGAACTAAGTTGCAGAAGTATGTCAATTTAACAGCTAACAAAGCTGTTGCAGTGTTTTGTGTGCCTGCCTGCATACGTGCCCATATGGGGAGATTTTTCAAAAACGAAGTATCTTTGTGATGCAGGGGCATCATCACTTTGTTACACAAGTTCCGACCAAACCTCACATATACAAATATCTAAGCCCGCGAATATACTATATTCTAAATCCTATCATAACTGTAAAATCTATGAATATACAACTGCTCCAACCTAGACACCCAGCAATGATCAATGGTTTATCAATACTGTAATTGAGATGGCCCAAGAACTGACTTCCTATGAGGATCGTAAAGCCGAATAGAGCCTATAGCAGAATCTCCCATCTTAGAACTTCTAAAAACATCTAAAGATGGGTGTCTTGCGGCAATCTATTTGTTATGTGATTCTAGGCCAACATAAGGTTATTTTTAACAAAGAAAATCCTATCCAAAATCTTACAGACCTGAAAACATCTGGTTAAATCCAACAGCCTTTTAACAGCAGATAATGGGAAATGGGAACTTCATATTTAAAACTACACAAAAACTCACAAGTATAAATAGACTAGCTATAAACTGGAGGCTAACAAAACACGCTAACATCAGAACTTTCTGCGGGTTACTCCCTAGCTTTGGAATTACTTGCCTCATTGTTTGGTAGGTATCCTTGGATTGATAATCCACAAACAAACAGAAAGCAATAAAGCAATAAAAAAACGTAACCACGACAAAACAGCCTCTGCAACTGTCCTAGTGATAACACCTCAAATACAAAGTCACCCTTCATACCCCTAACCCTAAGAATCACCATATCAAGAACAATTTTACTCGCTCAATTATGAAAACACGGAAGAGAGCGCAAATACACTAGGAAAATAAAATAAGACAGGAAAAAACAAAAGAGGATTAAGAGAATCTGTTCATCAAGTGTATCACATACCTGACTTTCTCTGCACATGTAATTAGAAAGCACCAAACCCTCCTCAAAGGCAATTTTTCGATCTATCTTGCCACCAAATATACCCTCGAATCTCTGCATACCAAAATGCAATGAAAATATATAAGAATGCACTATTACTTTTACCAAACATAGTTGTTCAGCAAAGATTTAGCTAAAACTTCAGTATTTTGTCTCTATTAAATGCCATGAGTATAGTCTAGTTAAATGATTTAGTTACTTCAGTTTATTGTGGCAGACAGGATAATCCTGATAAAGCAGAATACAAGTTGTTGCCTGTTGGACTGATTAAGAAAATCACACATTCACAAATGATAGTTAGAAGCACAAAACAGAATTAGAAATAGCATTAGTGTGATTTACAATAGTTAAAAGAGCAGTAACCGATTCTTACCTTGAGTTGGATTGCAAGTATATTAGGGGATTGCAGAATAGACATCTGCTTCCTTGCTGACACCAACTTCTCACACCTGAAAAAGTAAACCCAATTTTAGAAAAAAATGGCGAAAATTACAATCTGAAACAAAATTTCTAGGGTTTCCAGTAACTTACTTATCACATTTGTACTTATTGCTTTCATCCAATATCTCAGGCTTGAAAAACCTTTGCAAAGCAGCTTTAAGAGAATTTGTTTGATACAAATCGAGACTAATGTCCATAATCTCATCAATTTTATTGGATTCAGCACCACATGAAAGACATTTAACTTGACTTTGTAACTCACCACCAAAAATCTCCTTAACAATAGTGGTTGTACTCTTAGGTGAGTTAATCTTATTAATCTTAAGACAAGTATTATGACAAGCATCAATGACATAACGAAGGAATTCATGGGCATCTTCTTGTCTACCAAGTCGAAATTGATCGGAGAAAATTGAGAGACAATTTTGGATCTTGTACGGAGCATCAAATTGAGAATCAACAGTATGAGAACGAATAATTCTTGTCTCGAGAAGACAAAAAGGACAATTAGTGTTTTGTGAATTACAGTTAATTGAATGTTGATTTTTGAGACAAAAATTAGCAAGAGGAGATGTGTATGTTAAACACTGTAGAACACTATTTAGGTAACAAGTATTACCTAGGTTTTTTAAACCAATTGGAGGTCCACACCTAGGGATGATCTTCTTTTTCTTCTTCTGCTGCTGCTGCTGCTGTTGTTTTTTTGGAAAGTGGATTTGCGGTAGGGTTTTTGGTTGCCAATTCATTTGCAAGGCCATCAAAGACGACCATTGCCTACTCCGCCTCTCCAATGCCACCACCAACACAATCGCATCTCCTCTTCCAGTATTTGTATTTTCGATTCTTTTTTTTTCTTCTTTTTGGTATTTGTTTTCTTGAAAGTTGAAATCGGGGTTAACAAAATTGGTTGTTGTTGTTGGGAAAGAAAAAGAATGGGTTATTGAACAGAAGAGTGATGAAACTTGAGTTTAAAGAAAGGGAAGAAGATGAATAGAAGAGAGAGGGAAGCAGCCACCACAACTCGACCCTCTCTGGAGTTTTGTTAATTAAGAGAAACTACCAGATATGCCCCCCTTTTCTCCTTCTCTCTCTCCTTCTATTCCTACTACTAGTATGATTTTGAGATTTTCTTTCTGAAAAGTTTTTCTGTCTAGTACAAAGATGTTTTGGCTGTCCAATTAGGGTTAATATAGGTAACGAACTTGTCTTTCTGGGATTACCGGTGTTTTGTTTGTATGAGTGTGTACCCATTGACCAAAGTCGTGTACAGGATATTTATTTGTTTATTGCGTTTCCTTCTTTCGGCAGAAACTTGCATAATTTTGCTTCGGAATCTAAATAGATACTCCAATTAGGATTAGGAGGACACGAGGTATTAGGCAAGAAAATAGGACTTGAACACAGGGCGTCTTACGGTTCCGGAGTGTCCCAGACGAACTTAATTTTTAAGGCCTTTTTATGTAATACTAAGTCAAAAATTAAAACAAAATTTTAGTTTCCGAGATAAGTTCATATATGATAATTCGGATTTAGATTGGCGACGACCGTCGATTTTTTTCCTAGTTTTTTAGGTTATATTTTGGGTTGTAAACTTTTAGTTTTGCATAAAATATACCAAAATCAACAACTAACTGACACCAAATGATGCTTAAAGCTGTTACAAAACAGTTTACAACAATTATAATTGTCACAAAGCAACTATGACAAAATCATTTAATAACACTTATAACTGTACTAATTACCAATAAACAAACTTTTTTGGGACCCAACAATTTGGGGCCCTAGGCGGCCGCCTAGCTCGCCTGTCCCTTAAGACGGCCCTACTTGAACACCGGTTTGAATCCTCGAACCACGATAAAAAAAAATAAAAAAAATACTCCCTCCATCTGGTAGGTTTGTGTGAAAATTACGAAGATAGTATTAATGATTAGCCCCCTGTTAGTATGCTGCAGAATGGAATTTGAACCCCTACCTTCTGATAAGAAAAAAAAATTCCGACTAGGAGACGGTGCCACACACACTCGATCAAAATAGATGTCATTTTAACTGTATTTGAGTTAACATTGTGCCTGAAACAAAGCACATTTTTGAATTGTGCATATGACGAGATGTAGTTGAAAATGCACCCAACTTTTTAAGTGTGCCCTCTCTAGCCGGACTTGTGATTTCCACTCGGTTTACTAAGTCGTGGAATTAAAAAACGAGCCTAATGTGAGGCTCAAACATGGTTCATAGACCCCTTGAACTAGGTGGATCTTCCAACATGCGAAAGGAATTAGTGTGGTAATTTCTATCATTGACCTGCATTGTGGATGCTTTGGTTGACGACTGTCAAATCCCATTTTCCTAATAGCATGGACCATTTTATATCATTCAGTATGTACTGAAAGACCAGAATGGGTAACAAGAAGTCCAATTAAGGTGTACCACTCTACATAAGACGGCAGAGTGTTGTTTTAAAAGGCCGAGAATTCATATCTGTGATCTGCATTCTTCTTGATTCCACAAGATCAAAAGGAAAAATTCACACGATCAGATGGCTTTATTCCTAATACTCAAAGATCATTAACAAGAGAACATGATACTGATACAGAAAAATAAATATTGAGTTGAGCAACAGTTACTCATCGTGGCTTTACAAATTACAACAAATCATTTTATGTAGAATACAATCAACAAACTTCAGGAGGTATCAAAAGAAGAAACTTCGTTGTCCCTTTTCCTGGTCCCTCCAATCTCTAATGAATCTCCAACACAGGAGGTTTTATCTCATCATATACAGTTTTTCGTGGAAAGATGACAAGTATCCTGTACCAGCTAAAGAATCGTGTGTCTGTTTAACGAACTGTTAAACATAGTACTGTGTCAGGAGATTGCAGGCCTATCTGATAAGAATGCACTTAATAAACACATATCTCTAAAATAAAACCATATACAATACCTCAAGACTAATTCTGAGACCCGTCTTTCTATGTATCTGTTTTTTGAGGAATCAATGTCACTGTTGACATCTCATCTTCGCGAGCTTCATCCGGGATTGGTCGGTGAGTTTCTTTTTTCAACTTAAAGTTATTGTATGCGGCCACACCTGCAATAGCTACAAAAACAAAGAAAAATATGAATACCATTTCAAATTTCAAGGCATATAATGGTATTAAAGACTTCATATGCCAGAATGCTGATCATCTTCATGATAACCACCAGGCTTTGCGCAAAAGAAAGATATATGTAATTCTACTGCTTTCATTTACCAATGCCGTAACCTAATAGGTTGATAACTGTCAGCTTTGTATCTGCAAACAAAGCAGCTGAAAGTAAGACGACCACCCAGTCCTTAACGACCCCCGCAACACGGATTGTCAGTGCACTTGTATGAGATATGACCAGGAAAACTGATAGATTGAGTGCGAAAGTACAAAGAGAATTGAGAGCCAAAGTTAGTGGTTGGAAACTCCAGTTAGCTTCATCCATCTTTGGCTTTTCAAGAAATATCCAGGGGATGAAGAGACATAGAGCACTGCAGCATAAAACAGAGACAGGTGATATTGGATGTGCAAACAAGACCTTAGTAAACATAATATGAAATCTCGTCATATCAGCGGCACATTTTTAACGTTTTAGACAACAAATTACCCATTCAATAGCTAAGATATTCCATTTTTCTTTCTCTCTTCCTACTATGCCCTCCATTTTCATAACTGAGACTGCATAAGAAAATTAAGAGAAGTTTATATGTACCTGAAGGGACTAACATAGTACATCACGGAAATCGGGTTTAGCTTCAGACCCTTCCTTTTCACCAAAATCTCCATGAAGATGAGCCTCAGCGCTTCTCCAACAACCCCACCCATTTGGTAAACAACTCCAATCCAGTTAACATTTATTTCCCCATAGGAAGCCACAAGAACTCCAAAACTGATAACAGACATAATAAGAAGCATTCTGCAGCTCATTACTTCCAGTCCAGCCATTGCACCAAGTAGGAAAACTGCCACGGGCACTATAAAATGCACACACTAATCTATGTTATACAACAATTTTTCTTCGAGTACGTGACTTTAAGGTTTAAGCAGGAGGTATTTAGTCGAAAATTCTTGTGAAAACTCACTGATGGCTTTCAACATTTGTGCAAATGAGACAGATATATAGAGGTATGCAGTGTTTCCCAGCCACAAAGTCATCGCGAACATTGCTCCAATTGGAACAACAGATTGAACATAACTGCATAATAAAAACCAAATTAGCTGCATTCATGAAATGATTTACTTTTTGGAATGCAGATATCCTTAGAAGTGAACGGTTAACTACAGTTTTGAATAACCAACATGTGCAGCTTTGGTTTGTCTGTCTTACACGGTTCCTCACCCTCATGTTTCTGAAAAAAGTACAAACGGCACCTAATTTTACATAAATACTTTACTAAGATAATATTTATCTTGGGTAGATGCCCACCGGAAAAGGGGAAACTAATGAAGGGTGTGCATAAGCGCAGAATGCATGTATCCAAACCAACATTCAGTAAAGCATACAATGATTTACCAAGAGTGGTGCTTTTCATTCAGTGGCATTCATATGTTACAAAAAAGACTATCTGCTGCACCTATGAAATTCTGCAACCTGCGGCATGTTACTAGCTTCCCCTTGGATGGATTAAATACCAATCCATTGACAGTTCAAACCAAGTCCCACAGCATGTGTGTTTCTTAACAAAACAGATTAAATGACGAAAGGAAGAAGGAGAATTTAGACCTCATCTACTCCAATCCTAGTACTCAAAAGCACAATAACCTCGGGTTACTTGTATTGAGTATGCTGTTATTTGATGATTACTCCGTATTAATACCATAGTTTTCTGGATTTTTGCTTTGTCGACACAAAGATACCCGTGTCAAACATGTGTGGGCACTTCAGAAGATCATTAATGGTCAGCTGGGTTGACCGTGATCAAATGGTGGTATGGCATTTGAGCTCAAAAGTGGACAGAATCTGGTACTTATCATCCAATTATATTATGAAGATATCAAGTTCTATGAATTTCAGATGCCTAGAATGACACTACACGTTTCAGAATGAAGATGTAATCTTGTATGGAGTTGATATTGCTGGGAAAAAAAATGTGTGGTAACTGCTACCGAAAAGGTCTTTATGAAAGTAGGCACTGAACAACTCAAATAAAAAGACAAAGTGATTTGTTCCTCACATTTCTGTAGTCATTCCTTCCTCAACCTTCATAAGCTGCGAGTAACACAGATGAATTGGGAAATTCCATTAATAAATTTGATTTATCGATGTGTTTACTGCAGCATAAATTACCAATGAACAGAAAATGATTTAGTCAGAGAATCTAAGACGAGTACCTTCAGAACTTTACAAAGGATAAAGCACACTACGGATGAAAAGACCATGTGAAGAAGAGTCAATCCAAGAGGGTATGGAAAGTTGATTTCTTTGGATGATAAAACCCACTACATGCATTGAAAAGAAATTGATGTCAGACACGTGAAACAAAGACAAACCAAGATACATAACTATTAAGAAGGAATTTGAAGAAAATGGACATAAACAATTGAGGACGGTTGATTAGCTGGGAATTACAGCATTTTTCACAGGAAGCATGAACATGAAAATAAGAACAATTAGGAATCACAACTGTTTTACTTTGCTAACAGATATATGCGCCTTTGTCATAATCATCACACAACGGAGGAGCTCTAAACCTCCATATAATATCCATACCAAAATTAAACCAAAGCATCTGAAAACAAAGCTCAGACTTCTGTATGGAACTGTGTATATTGTATTATAGGACCGATGTTCCGCTATATTCAAACCACGAGAGCATGATAAACAGTGAATGGTGGTCGGTCCTAACTTCATTATGCAGGTTAACCCACATAGTAAATATAATGGTTCTTTAGAAAATACAGTACCAGTAGATCCTTGAATAGCCGTTACAGATAACATACTTACTGATATACTTATGTTTATGGGACATCATTTTGTCTCTACCACATGGCATAGTTTAAATTGCACCACCCCGTGAAGTTCAATCCTCAAGTAGCCATCCAATTCAGTACCATAAGAGTCCTATTTACCATTGTATGTTGATCTAAGAGAGACAAAATAATAACTACCAAAAAGATTTCTATCTTTTCGCAAACAAATAAGTATCAATGTCAATAGTCGATAAACAAGTTTGTATAAGCAAAGACAGGTGTATACTTGAGAGAGGTCAATAATGAGCAGTGACAAAAACAGCAACAAAGAGCAGATAAATCGTATTTGGTTAAAGCTCAAATTGCAGATCAGGAAGAATTAAATTATAACTCAACTGACCCAAATAAGGACTTGTCATTAGGGGAACCCTAGAATGAAATGGAATCCAAGGTCAGAAAAGGAAAATAATTACTGACCTTATTGAAGAATATCTGCCCACTAGAAAGGACGATGTAGAGAAGGATATAAATATATGTGCGAGCTTCTTCTCCGATTGAACCCCGTATTCGATCTGCCATTGTTAGAAAAAACTATCTTTCTTTCTCAAATATTCGTCGTCGTTTATACGGTGCATAAAGCAACTAAGATTCAGAGTGAGTGAAGCTAGGGAGGTTGCTTGCTCTATTGCTAAATTAGGCGTATGTCCACGCGGGTGTCCCTGAAAAATGGATGAGAGTCATGGGACTGAGAGACGATGTTCTATTATTGGGAGTTTACCTTTAGATCCAGGGACAGCAAAAACAAAAAAAAAAAAAAAAAAAAAAAAAACGCATAGCTAGCTCTCACCCGTTCCTTAAAGGGTTTCATGCGTTCCAGGAGGTCCCAGGTTTAAGTCCCCAATTGCGCAATATGTCAGAATTTGACATAGATGGTAGAGTTAGCTTGCCCCCCTTGCTGACATAATCAACCCCTTATCTGCTCCGGCTCCCTTGGTTGGTTCCTAATGAGGCTCGCTGGTAGGCTAGTATGACATGGCTGCAAGTGTCGCACAATGATTGCGCGTTACAGAGTTGCAGGCCAAGTCAGTGTGCAGCCAGAATGACGCAACACTGCGTAGACTGTCAAGTGCTAAGAATGGCATAACCCTACAGGGCCAGTGAAGCGCAAAGGTAGTGCTACACTGTAAAGACATTTGGCTAAATAATGAAGCTTATTGGCCGACACAATGAAGCTTCATTGAGAAAAGGCAAGACAAAGCCAAAGTGGCAAGATGCAACATGCAACATATCCGTGGAATTGAGTTGTCCCAAACTCAAGGATGATGCAAGGGTGAAGAATAGGCCCGGAGTTGGTCTATGGCATAGTTCTAAGCTTTGGCCAAGGCTTGAACAATGCATATGCAACAATGGCGGGGCCAAACGCGCCATTGGTATCAATTGCTCATTTGGCGAGGTATTTGGATGTTGGCATCCAAATAAGCTAAGTGCAAGTTGAGTAAAGCGCAACCATTGCCAAACGTTGGCATGCCAAGTTGCGAAGTGCAATGATTGTCGGATTTGAGTTCAAGCTGTCAGTTTCGAGTGTGTGTGCATCACACGCATGCCAAAGTGAAAGAGCAAGTTGGAGACGGTTATAAAGGAGCTTTGTAACCGAGTTTGGCATGTCCTAACCGTTCAAGACAAGTGTGGCGCAATTTTTGCAAGCCAACACTAAAGTTGGAAGTTAAAAAGTAAGGCTGGCGGTTAGGGGAACTGCCTATGGACAAATGGTTGTTCATCGGCGTGCAACTGTGTTGCATACGGATTGGCCCTGGTTCTTGGCATTATAAATAGCCAGAGAAGCCTTGTAAATGAGTGTTGTTCAATTGAGAGAAGAACCACTGATTTGTAGAGAGTGTTATGCATTCACCAAGTGGGTGAATGGCCTGTTTGGTCCACGCGATGGAATGTGTTATATAATCTTCCTTAATGCAACAAAATGGGTTTATTGTGTTATATCTTTGTGTTTATTAAGTTACTGATATTGTGAAGTTGTTTGAGTACAATGATGCATGGAAAACCTCTTATGCTTATGGGGGGATGAAGAGTTAGAGAGAAAGAAGAAAAGACTTCCGTTGTGCAAAGCCTTTAGAGTGAAGGCGGATGCGTACTTTGATGCAAGTACGCAAGGCTGAGTGATTGCGGGTGAAGATGATTCACTGAACCACAATCATTTCCGGTCATGTCTCATGAATATTTTAGGTGATTAAATGGGCATGTGACAACTGGTATCAGAGTTGTGTTAGGGGACACAGTTGCTGATTTTTCTCTCTTTTACTCAAGTTGGTGTCATTTGTTTGTCAAATTCAGTGATTTTTTTTTTTGGGTTTCACTGGTATGGAGACTAGAAGAAGTTGGTCTTGTGTGGAAAGATCAATTGGAATGAACTTTGAAGCTTGAAGTAGCAACAGGCTAAGAAAGTTCATGGCAAAGGTGCCTGAATTCCATCCTAAAGTATTAGACGAACATGCGAGAATCATTGAAAACAGGGTTTTCAAGTGATGACATGACAAAACTAAGGAGTATACTGACTATATAGTGTAAGTCAGGTGTTAAAGTCCATTTTTCTCACAAGTATACAAATATTACGCATTTGGAATGCATATCTTTGTAGTGTTATCAGTAGCGAGTATATTACAAGTGGTAATGGGAATTTTGCGAATCCTGAATGCAAAGATGTTGTTGGCCTTTGCAGTGGAAAAAAAGATTGAGAACCTGTATATGCGATAGATCGAAGGTGTTTTCATCGTAGTCAGTTGGTGGAAGATTATAGTTATCCCTCTCGAATGCATGTACCTTGGTGGTAATGCAAAGTCTGGTTGCGAACCAGCATGTTTGTGGCAATGTGATGCCATGAAGGAAGAATTAGATGGCCA
Source organism: Papaver somniferum (assembly GCF_003573695.1). Taxonomy (NCBI): domain Eukaryota; kingdom Viridiplantae; phylum Streptophyta; class Magnoliopsida; order Ranunculales; family Papaveraceae; genus Papaver; species Papaver somniferum. Next base: position 87,086,195 of record NC_039363.1, read on the forward strand.
ATTCTTATCTAGCATAAAGCTTATGGAAAGGTTGAAGAAATAAGCGCAAGTTAGGGAAAAACCGATGCACCACGGTCTTGAGTTTGTAAAGAGTTATTCGTTGATGCTAGATGCACATAAGGAGTGTGTTTGCACCTAGTTTATGAGTGGGATCAGTATGCTTGGATAAGGGTGTCCAAAGACCTGCATTTGATCATAACCACAAGTGGATGTTCTTGTCGACTGCAAATCAAAAATTGTTGCTACTGAAGTTGATTTTGGAGAAGGGGAAAGACAAGAGTTGCCAGTTGTGCATGGGAAGTAAAAATGATTTCCAAGTTTGAAGAATAATGTGGCATTCTTGCTTCATGGAACATAGGCAGTGGCGCCTCGTTTGCAAGGATTGTGGCCTTGTTAATATTGTCCAAAACGTTTTTCCTAGAAAAAGTCATTGAGTGATATGACTTTGCCGTGCTCGATGGTGATGCTCAGAATTATCAAGTTAAGTCTGTTCCAGTTGTGCAAAGGTGCACAAGTTTGCGTTACAATTCGGGTGTTGACTGGCATAGCAGATTTGCAACAGTAGCATGCGCCAAATGGGATTTGGGCATGGCCAATATGCATGATGCGTGAAGAAATGTAAGTTAGGCGAATTGTAGATGCATGGAGAAGAAGGACAAAGTAGTGGTGATGCATAAAGATGGCATGTGGCCATTATTGAAGAAATCTTCATGAAAGCTAAAGCAACATGATGGAATCAGTTTGAAGGAGTAATCAACTAATTGTCAATTATAGTGTGCTCCGTTATGGGAGTGGCATACGAACGTTGATAGTTGGAAGAGTGCATGTGGCAAAGTGAATTGCTACATTGGGGACAGTAGGTGTTGTCTCGCTTCCTTTGTTGCTTAGAAGTGAAGATGGAGTCAGTATTGCAAGGCTTGTTAGGTCTTACAAGTTGCAATCAGTTGGCGCGAGTATTTGCTCAAGTTTGAGTATACTTTCAGTTTGGGTCGAGTGGACCTTGGTGTTGGAATGAAGTCTCTCTATGTAAGATAGTAGTGAAGTGAAAGATCTTGCCTCTTTCTTTCAAAGTAAATCTAGTTCGCGTGGAAGATGCTACATAGCATATTAAGCCATAATATACAATAGAAGACCTGAAAGTGAAAGAAGCAAATAACATAGTTGGTACCATAGTCGAGTTTGTTATTGAGAGTTATGTGGAAGTGCGAAGGCATTTGGCAGCGAATGCATGGAGTAACGCAGCAAGAATGAAGATGTAAGTCCATCAAGTATATGAGTTAAGAGTAACTCATTGTTAGGAAGAACATGATGTTGTTTTTCCTCCATGTTAAAGCGTAGCAGTTTGAAAGATAAAGTGATGCTTAAAGTGTCGGTTTCAAAGGCGCGTGAAGAGGAACCATGTCCAGCGAGGCAATAGTAAACGCAGGGTATCCTAAGTCATGGCTAACATCATGCATTTCATTCGAGTTTGCACAGGAGTGTTGCAAAATGATTGAAGAACACTTAGTCTACAGTAAGGCCTGTTGAATTGCAACAGTGAAATGTCAGTCGAAATTGAAGGCGGTAAGCTAAGTTATGCATATCAGGTTGATATGTTGGTTGTTTGAAGTGTACACTTAGGCACAGAATGGCTGGAGAAAATATTTGTGATGTGGATGCAATCGAATGAGGACCATTTGTTTAGGGTTAGCCAAAAGAGTACTTTCGAATTTCAGAGGAGTTCTGAAAATGCATGGCAATAGATCACAAAAGCATTTGGGTAGGGCTGAACATGGTTTCGGTTTTCCGTCGGAGGCGGACAGAACCAAACCAGTTACTAATGGATTGGTTATGGTATAAAAAAATTAAAACCGACATTACTGGTTCGGTTTTAGTTTGACCTAAAACCGAACCAAAAACCCATGGAAAACCGATAAGTATAGGCCGTTGATTAAAATCAGATATATTTAATCTACCACGTCCATCTCACACTTTGAATATGGAATTCGAAGCATGCAGAACTTGGAGTTTATGTATTTTGAATCTGTAATGTTTATGTTTTGAACTATGCTTATAAACTTGAGTTATGAACTACACTTGTATGCTAATTATATTCTGCAGGTAGGTTAAAAACATTCAACTGTGTTATTTTTTTTTAAAGATTTGAAATGTCAGTTTCAGAAAACTGACATACAGTCGGTTTTCCATTAACCCAATGGAACTAACCGAAATCGGCTAATACTATTTGGGAACCGAACCAATGGTTAATAGATTGGTTTGGTTTAGATTTTTAGAAACCGATAGTATTGGTTTCGGTTTGGCTAGAAACTGAGCCGAAACTGACTATGAACAACCCTACATTTGGGTGTTGGGATCTGAATGAAGTAGAGATTGAAGCATAGTCGACGATGCGACAATGAAGTTGGAATTCATAGGCTTAATGGAAGGCAAACAAACTAAGTGGCAGCATAAAGTACTAGGCAGAGAAGTTTTGGCAAGGTTAAAGGCCAAACAAAGTTGCTGATTTCTGAGTTAGGCTCAGAAGCGTACAAGGCCAGAGAACAAGTATAACGAGTATACTTTGTTTCGTTCAACGAGGGAATTGAACGGATTAGGTGGGGGAGGTATATGACATGGCTGCAAGTTTCGTACAATGATTGCGCGTTACAGAGTTGCAGGCCAATTCAGTGTGCAGCCAGAATGGCGCAACACTGCGTAGACTGTCAAGTGCTAAGAATGGCATAACCCTGCAGGTCTAGTGAAGCGCAAATGTAGCGCTACACTGTAAAGACATTTGGATAAGTAATGAAGCTTATTGGCCGACACAATGAAGCTTCATTGAGGAAAGGCAAGACAAAGCCAAAGTGGCAAGATGCAACATGCAATGTTGGCATTGATGCATATCCGTGGAATTGAGTTAGCCCCAACTCAAGGATGATGCAAGGGTGAAGAATAGGCCAGGAGTTGGTCTATGGCATAGTTCTAAGCTTTGGACAAGGCTTAGACAATGCATATGCAATGATGGCGGGGCCAAACGCGGCATTGGTATCAATTGCTCAGGCAAAAGGAATGCAAGTGATGCATATGAAGTATGAAGTTGAACTAAGCAAGTCAAGACTCAATTGGCAGGGTATTTGGATGTTGGCATCCAAATAAGCTAAGTGCAAGTTGAGTGAAGCGCAACCATTGTCGAACATTGGAAGGGCCAAGTTGCGAAGTGCAATGATTGTCGGATTTGAGTTCAAGCTGTCAGTTTCGAGTGTGTGTGCATCACACGCATGCCAAAGTGAAAGAGAAAGTTGGAGACGGTTATAAAGGAGCTTTGTAACCGAGTTTTGCATGTCCTGACCGTTCAAGATAAGTGTGGCGCAATTTTTGCAAGCCATCACTAAAGTTGGCAGTTAAAAAGTAAGGATGGCGGTTAGGGGAACTGCCTGTGGATAGATGGTTGTTCATAGGCGTGCAACTGTGTTGCATACGGATTTGCCCTGTTTATTGGCATTATAAATAGCCAGAGAACCCTTGTAAATGAGTGTTGTTCAATTGAGAGAAGAACCACTGATTTGTAGAGAGTGTTAGGCATTCACCAAGTGGGTGAATGGCTTGTTTGGTCCATGAGATGGAATGTTTTATATAATATTCCTTAATGCAATAAAATGGGTTTATTGTGTTATATCTTTGCGTTTATTAAGTTACTGATATTATGAAGTTGTTTGAGTACATTTATGCATGGCAAACCTCTTATGCTTATGGGGGTATGAAGAGTTAGAGAGAAAGAAGAGAAGACTTCTGTTGTGCAAAGCCTTTAGAGTGAAGGCAGATGCGTACTTTGATGCAAGTATGCAAGGCTGAGTGATTATAGGTGAAGATGATTCACTGGACCACAATTATCGCCGGTCATGTCCCATGAATATTTTAGGCAATTAAATGGGCATGTGATAGCTAGCACGGCAACCTGTTCAACTAATGTAGTAGTACGCAGTTGGACCCTAGCTTGTTATGCTTCCAACTAGTTTCCTGTAATAATACTCTTAAAAAAAAACTTTTAATCAAATGGAAACTCTTCGCACAAATTTACGTTCAAGGCGTAAAGAAATTTTTTTTTTCTATAGGGATGTAATAGATTTTATGGGCTTCATAGGATTCCAGTGTCAAAAATGTAGATATGGGAGACCTTAATCTATAGCTAAAGCCATAAATACCTTTTTCCTACAATTAATCTAAATTTTTTCTTCTTCCTTTCATGTTCTTCTTCATTATCCCTCGTCTTTCGTCTTTTTTTTTCTTTGATTCTGAAAACGCGGGGGTCTAACAACCATACCCAACAATTCGTTTGGCAATCTGAGAGGACTTACTCCAATATACTTTATAGAGAATCAACTAGACAGTCAGACTCAATCTAGAGTAAAGTATATCAAAGAGTTTAATATCTCTAACTCTTAATTCAATCCGCAATCAGCAAATAGAAACCTACGATCCCAGTTGAATAAGAGGAGTAACTTGAACAGTACCAAAGACCAATGTTCAAGTGTCAATCAATGTAAATCAACAACCCAAGGTTGGATATTCTACTTGATTGATGTTAACGCACAACCTGTGATATTTCAATTATATAACAAAATATAATGCGGAAAAGAAATAACACAGACACCAGAATTTTGTTAACGAGGAAACCGCAAATGCAGAAAAACCCCGGGACCTAGTCCAGATTGAACACCATACTGTATTAAGCCGCTACAGACACTAGCCTCCTATTAATTAACTTCGGACTGGACTATAGTTTAATCCTAATCAATCTCACACTGATTCAAGGTACAGTTGCGCTCCTTACCTCTCTGATCCCAGCAGGACACTACGCAATTAATTCCCTTAGTTGATCTCAACCATAACCAAGAGTTGCTACGACCCAAAGTCGAAGACTTGATAGACAAATCTGTGTCACACAGAAAAGTCTATAGGATTGAATAAATCTGTCTCCCACAGAAATACCCAAGAGTTTTTGTTTCGTCTTTTGATAAATCAAGGTGAACATGAACCAATTGTTAAACCGGACTTATATTCCTGAAGAACATCCTAGTATTATGAATCATCTCACAATAAACTTAATCGACTAGCGAAACAAGTTATTGTGGAATCACAAACGATGAGACAAAGGTGTTTGTGATTAATTTTCTATCTTGTCTATCGGAGATATAAAATATCGATCCAATTATTTCAATTGTACTCAACACAATAGAAACAACAAGATCAGATCACGCAACTACAAAGATAATAGTTGGGTTTGGCTTCACAATACCAATGAAGTCTTCAAGTCGTTAACCTATAGAGTCTCGAGAAGAAACCTAAGGTTAAAGGAGAATCGACTCTAGTTATGCAACTAGTAACACACAGTAGGTGTGGGGATTATGTTTCCCAGTTTCCAGAGTTCTCCTTTATATAGTTTTCAAATCAGGTTTTGCAATCCAAGTTACCTTAGTAACAAAGCATTCAATAATCACCGTTAGATGAAAAACCCGATTCAACCAATCTAATATATTTCAACCGTTAGATCGAACTTATCTTATTACACACAGATGAAATGTACCCTCATTTAGGTTTATGTAACCGTACCTAAACGTGTACACCATGTCGGTTCACAAATAGTTAACCAAGGTTAGCCATATGATTACTCTCATATCAACCTTATTCATTTCAACCATAACTAGTTCAAATGACCCAAATGAAACTAGTTAAAGAGTTGTTCAATTGTTATAGAAAACAAAATTGAAACCAAATCGGTTTGATTCATTTGAATCAATCATGAAAATTATAGCCATGGTTTGCAAAGATTGCATTCCTTATGATTTAAATGTTTAAGTCCATGAACTGGACGATTTGACAAAGTAACCAGCTTAAATATGTGTACTTAAGCAACCGGATTTGAGTTTGTTAAGTTTCCGAACTCGGCAGAAATTTTCGGTTCGGAAACTTCTCCAAGTATGCGTACGGGTATGCATACTTAAGGTGACTAGTTTAGGAGTTTGTAATTACCAAACTCAACAGATTTTTTTTGGTTCGAAAACTTCTGCCAGTATGCGTACGGGTACGCATACTTATCTTGTCTCCTTCACCAATTTGGTATACACACATATGCATACACTTGGTTCCCGGTTTGTGGATTTATACACTAATGTGCGAACACATTATATATGCTTATATCCAAACATGGTTACATTCTCAACTCTTTATTTCAATCATTGAAACATTCTTCTATAATGACAATAGCCGTTTTCACACACTTTTAGCATCAAAGCAATTTTCAAGATATTGAAATAATCATTATCGAAACATTCCAAGCCTACATCAAATGATTGTATCACGCAAACCATGTAAGATGTTACTCGGAAATTTTCTCATGATAATTAGTGCTAATTCAGGTGATTAAATGATGTTTAATCAAGTTAACCTTGGAATCAACTACCATTAGTTGATCATCAAAATTGATTTTTTTTTTAATTTTTTTTAAAAAATTCGATCCAGAATCGGTTGATGTTAGTGCAGTTGTAAACCGATTCTGGGTTGAGTTTCTTTAAATGACGAAGTAAACCCAGAATCGTGTTTTTTCAATACTCACATAAAATGATTATTGGAATCGGTGTTTATGTGTACCCACATAATCCGAATATACTTTACTTTCATAAATAAAATATCCATTACATAGTTTAGGAAATTAGCGCATTACATATATAGGATTCAGTATGGGTATTCTATAATTTGACACATCAAATGTTCGTCAATGAACCTCCGAGAACGTCGGTACAACGTCGTATATTCTTTGTGTTGAATAAACTTAATTTCCCTATTACGAATTCTTCATAGCCCATTGAAACGTTCCAGCTGAAATTCAATGAATTCTTAAATGTTAGTATGTGAACTTTTAACGATGACGTAAGTATAAATATTATCGGATTACTCACTTTTTCCCTAAGAGGAGCTTATGGATGATATTGGTACAACATATTTCTAACTTTAACGTACTCTCGCATTGCACTTTTTATGTAGTTGAATCGAAATTCCAAGTCTCTCCATTTGCGGTTATTGGGATTCGCAGTACGCCCGTAAAAGAATTTTTTGACTCTCTTCCAAAATATTGATTAGATTTCATTCGGACGTTCACTGAACTTATTAGTAAACGATTTAACGAGACACAAATATTCATATGGTTCTATTTTCATGAGTTTCTTGTCTTCTTCCGGATCACATTCCATTTTCTAGGCTAAGTGTGTGATGTGGGAGTGGCTCAAAGAGGTTGTCCTTATATAGATAAAGACTTTGTTAGAGCATAGCTCGGTTGAACCCACCAAGCGTTGGTATGTCAAGTTTGGTTGTCATATTTTAGTGAGCCAAAACTCATTTAAGAGTCGCTTGATTATGTACTATAGTCAACTTCGTATAGGTTAGCTTGAAAGTATTAGGATACGAGACATTACAAGTATTGCGAAGACTTGAAGAAGTGAAGAAGTAAGGAGCTACAACGACAACACCATCCTTCCACTTGAGGTTAGTGATATTTGACTTGAACTGTTTCATTCCCTAAACGTATCTTTTAAGTCGTGCATATTTAAAACAAAACTGTGAAGCATGAATGATTATACTCTAGTTAGACATAGTATTAAGGAATACAATATGAGGTTTATCGCTTAACCATTAAACTTTGTAGATAAGACATCGACATAATTGTTTGAATGTTATTGTGATTATTTATGTGTATAAGGTGGAGATTTCATCCTAGGAAACAAAGTTTCACATTTGTTTTAAGGAAGTAAATTCATGAACTTGTTTTGTGAATCGAAAGAGAAATCGCCAATCATTATTGGTACTGTTATTCATTGCATATCTTTTGAACTACCAATATGTGTGATTAGTATAACCGCCCATGACTTGTTTATGTTCTTGGTAAAACTATTCACAAATGCCTGACTTTTGTATTGGTATGACTGTCATTAGTGAAACAGATCTTAAGTAATCATCTGAGATGGTATGATCGATTTTGTGTTATTGGTATGACCGACTCTGGGTAAAGGGAAGCAACCTATCACAAAGGGGAATCGATCCTTGTATGAGGTGCATCAAGTTTTTAGCAGAAAGTGGAACCGATCCTATGGACATGTGCAATACGTTTTTAGGCAAAGGGGAACCGATCCTATGGATATGTGCAACAAGTAAAAGTTAGATACCATATATATGTAGGGAACCGATCCTAGTACCTAGTCAACCGAATTTTGGAAAGCTAGTGTGACTATGCACGTACTCACATGGAGGTAGAACCGAAACTTGTTTTGGTAGAACCGTGAAAGTGGAACCGATCCTATGGACATGTGCAACACGTTTTTAGGCAAAGGGGAACCGATCCTATGGACATGTGCAGCAAGTACAAGTTAGATACCATATATATGTGGGGAAACGATCCTAGTACCTAGTCAACCCAATTTTGGAAAGCTAGTGTGACTATGCACAGTACTCACATGGAGGTAGAACCGAAACTTGTTTTGGTAGAACCGTGAAACCTATGATTTGTGATTGAGTGTTCTTGATCAATCACATAGTTCTTCAAAGTCATATGAACCAATTTTAAACCTGTTTGGAAATGTGGCAAATCGGTTTCAAGATTGTAAGTATGAAAGAGGACTTACAAAATAAGGATGTCGACATACTTTGAACATGTGCAGTAACGCTTATCTTTAATTGTTCAAAGTTATTCCTTAATAGATTAAGGAAGAAAATCCCGGATCAAATAAAATAAATTGAGAATCTTTTATTTAAGGTTTTTAATTTTATTTTAGAAAAATGAAAATTAGTAATGTGCATTTACTAGTTGGAGATATTCCAAGAGATTTTCGATCAATATTTGGACAAAACATTTCCAGGAATTATGGAAACCGAATCTGGAATATATTGAATATCTTGAGAATATTTTAGGTTTTGGAAATTCCTTGGTGTCCAAACTTCCTTGGTCTATAAATATGAAAGTTTTCATTTCGAGCAAACTAATCCTCGTACAACAAGAACTATCTCAGTTGTGCTGCTACTGGTGAAGCCGCCTATTCGGAGAGGAGAGTAACCTAATTAGGCGAAATCTCTTACCCCCGCTCAGTTTAAAGTCTTCTTTGGGATTGAGAAGCTCTATTAGTACCGTTGGTGGGAAACTAGATAATTACGGTTTATATTTTGTTTTCGATTGATTTGATTGACTAACAGTAGTTGAACTTTGATTGCACCTAGTTTGTTTATGCTTGAGAATCTTCTCTTCTGATATAAGATTTACTCAAACTAGATCGAAGTTTCGATGTGGATCTTTAGACTGTTTGTAGATCTAAAGACGTCTTGTGATAATCCATTGTTAACAGACTCCGTTCTGTGCGTGATTGATCACAAGAGATTCAAGTTGATTGTGTGCAGGTGTTTATTGAAGATCTAAGAACATTTGAAGACAAAGAAGACTTTAAAAATTTCTGATTTGGGATTCATAATCTTTGGTGTGCACAATACTTGTTTCGGTAAAAGAGGATCCAACTATAATCGGTTTATCCTTGTGGTAAATTAGATTGATTAGTTGTGTAGATTGGCATCAATACAATTCTTTGTGATTAAAAGTATTGATTTAAAAATATTAACAATTACTTCGGTAGCTGAAAATAAGATAAATCTAAGAACCTGACGAAGGAGTTTATTGAGATAAACAGAAGAGCCTTTGTCGAACTCATATCACTTGGTTGAAAAGAGTTGATACCAAACAGATATGTTGTTCCTTTACTGTTGGAATACGAACCAAAGGAATTGTTCCAAGTATGTGACTTATTACAGGTCGGACGTGGGAATACAAACAGAACTAGGTGAACTATATGTTTAGTTGCTTGGTCTCAACTATACGAAGTTGGTTTGATTTTGTATAGCGGCTTAATCCTGAGAGTATTCAATTTTGGACAGGACGAGGTCCCGAGGTTTTTTTGCATTTGTGGTTTCCTCGTTAACAAAATCTTGCTGTATCATTTACTTTTATTTTCCGCAATTATAATTGTTGTTGTTATAATTTAAAGTTAAATACACAAACATTAATTCCTATTTACTTGATAAGTAATCCTATTGTGTTTGGTTAAGTACGAACCTTTTTTCAAGTAAACATACTTCGTTGTTGTATTGTCTCGATCTCGTATCCATAGACGATCACACGAAGTGTGAACCTATTTGTTGTATTTTCTCGACTCAGTCCATAGACAATCACTTTCAGATAAAGGACTTATAGGTGGAAAAGTTTTAGATTGAGGTATATTTGGGTACCCTCGTCTTTTCAATTGGTGTCAGAGCAGGCAATCACGAAAATATCTAACAATCTGTGTTTGGTGCGATCCAACCTATAATATATGAGTCAAAATAAGAAAAGCAAAGCTAAACTTATGAAGAACTCAGTTAACGTATGTCAAGATAATGAGAATAATATCTCAGATAAAGTCAATGGAAATTGGTCTCGAAAGTCTTTTCGAAAATCAAAGAAAAAGTCTATGACTAATAACTTGATTGTGAATCAGGTTCCTGATCAGAAAAGGATGAATCCGAAACTTAAACATGTTTTGGGTCCGACTCCAATCTCTAGTGAAAAATCGTCTGAAAAGAGATTAGATTCACTAGACTTCCCAAGTTCTGGTTTTCGTAAAATGTTAGAAAGATTCTTCAAACATGTTGAAAGCTATTTTGAAAAGGAAAAACCATTGACAGTCTAGATGATGTCACAAAACTTATTGTTCAATTAAGCGTAAGAATATGTGAAGGAAAGCGAGAAACACTCATTCTTAAAAATAATCTGGCAGATTATATGGAACAAGAATTGTCCTTGTGCAATGAAGTTCATCAACAGAATACTAAGGGTGAAATTCTCAATCAATAATCGCTAGAACACTCACAGATAAGGAATAAAATCCTTATTGAGAAACTTCTTACTGTAACATGTCAAGAGGTATATCTAAACAGATGTTTAGAAAAACATTTTAAACAAGGAATGGATACATTAAGAGGACATATTGAATGTCTTGAACAAGAGACATTATCAAATTGTCGACTGGCAGATCTAGACTACACGGGTTCAAGCTCAAAGAACATACCATCCGGGGCACAAGATGTAATCAAGGATACTGCATCTCACAATTACAGAGAGGATGGGTTCAAAACCCACTAAGAGGAACATGATGATGTTCAAGAAGGGAGAAGATCTCCTCAATAGGTATTTGATGAGGAATACCCTCATCCCAATGCTTAACCGCATTAGATTGTGCATCCTTACAATGCCCAATCTTCGGATGTAAGGAAGCACATATATCCGGGCACTCTGTATCATGTCGAATAATCTCTTATTCAACATAGAGAGCTTACTCAACCTACATAAAGATGCAATTCTCTAGCTCTATGTGTAGAAAAGTTATATTGCAAACAACTTGTGTAAAACATGATAAGTTTCCGAGCAAAATGTATCTCTTGATACAGATCTAGAAAGATAATTTCTTTTCGGAGAAAGATGTGAATTTGTAACACATTAGATGCGAAAAATTCTTTCAAATCTTATCATAATTATTTATTTAAGGATGATATCTATTTTTGGTATGTGTTAAAGGTATTTCAAGTATATGTACTTAGTGTGTCTGAGAACTTATGCTAAAGGATGTATTCTCAAACCAGATCTCAAGCAAAACTTCTGAAAGCCTTGAGTGGAATGACTTCTAAGGAAACAATTCATCTTGATGACACCTTCAAGAAATATAGTTGTGAAGATATAGAAAATTAAAAGGGATATGTCAATAATCTTCTTGTCCAAAACAGTTCGGATGCTAAGATTCATATTATCAATCTTCGTCAAGTCCTCCTCAGTACTATTGAAACTCATCATAGACAGGCAGCACTACTAAGAACTGTTATCCGTAACCAAAGAAAACTGATTAAACTTGGAATCGGTAACAGGGAGTATGCTCGGAATATTAATCGAAAGGTTAATGCTTTAGCCTGTGAACATAATCAAGGTACTGTATGCAGAATCCGAGATATCAGTCGAGATGTTGTTGATGAAGATCCTGAGAAATTTAAGGAAATTGAAGATGATCTTTAAAAAATCTGTTCAGAAAAATAGACATTAGCTTTTGATTATTTCAATAAAGTCTATTATGAATAAAATTATTTGATTTATAATTTTTCTTGTGATAGTTTTTGATCCACATAGCATGTGCTTGAATGCTTTATATTATTGCTATGTATGTTTATGGGATGTTTGATTTCGATTTTCTAACCTTGATATTCGATCTCATAATGTTGTGAACCCTTATAGTTTGGGTGACTTTTTGATTTAGCATGATTAAGTTCTAGCCCATGTTGGTAGGCTTTATCAAAGGATCATGAGGGTTCTTTTAGAAACAATATGTGAAAAAGTCACAATATATTGAATCGGTTTTGGTTAGCTTAAAAGCATATGTGTTTCGGGGTTTTCAACTTTTGCTTGCAATAATTAAAAACCGGTTTTCAACCTTTCTCTGGTAAAGGTTGGTTGTTGTTATTCTTTTGTTTTGCATAAGGATGACAACGTAATGATATTTCGATATCAATTCTCCCCGGAAGAAGATGCAAACATATTGGAGAAGTGGATGCGAAATTTGAGGTAACAATATTGTTAGTTAATTGTTTTCCTGTTTAAGAAAAGCCTGATTTTATTTCATATATTTATTGCTTTTGCTTAACAAAATTTCAGTACAATTGATGTTTTATTCCATTACTTGTGTATGGATGTATGTGTGATTCAATTGGTTCCGGTCAAGAAAAACTATTGTTATCTTGCTTTATTGTGTGGTATCAATTGTTTAGGCTTACAAAATTTCGGTGTAATTGCGGTGCTTTAATGTCTATGTTGTTTCAATTGCTTCCGATTGAGGTGAATAATTATGCAAGTTGATTTATTTAGTTTGTATGGATTATTTATGGCTTAATGAAAGAAAAAGGTTTACGGGATGAATTGTTTAGTCCAATTCGATTCCGGATAAGAGAAACTAAGTTAATTCTGATCTTAGTTAGACTTATCAAAGTGGAGGTTTCGGTCATTCAAGTCTTATCGAATGCCTTAACAAGAAATGCTAGTTAACTAACCTAGTACTTGTCTTGTTTAAAAGTTAAAGGTCTAAGTTATATGAATAATTAGAACCTGATGAGAAAAATAGAGTTATATTTATTTTGGTCTTATCGAACAAGCGATTGTATTTGTACAATCGGTTTAGCAAAGGAACTAAGGTGCTTAGTTGATTTTTGGTTTACTAAACTATTAGGGAAAATTGCTTCGGGTAATTGTTTCCTTGGTAACATATCAAAACAAATTACTTTGTAGTTTCGGTTTTGATATTGGTTATCAAAAATGGTGTGTGGAACCCTCGTTCTTAACTCTATTGGTTGCAAGTCTATTTTGAGATTTGTAAGATCCTTTCAGTTTGTCCTTTATTTTTTCGTTTCTTTGTCATTTTGTGACAAAAAGAGGGAGAAATATATGGAGTACACAAGTGATACTGGTATTGATTTATATTGATTGGTATCACTAAGGGAAAGGACATTGGTGCTTAAACGTTTATCTAACGAAAGAGTGAAAGCATAGACTAAGGGGGAGTAACATATCATATACTTGTAGTTATATGGAATACAAAGGAAATAACAAAGACGTGCGGATTGATAAAATATACCTATCTTACCTTTAGGGGGAGTATTAGCTTTGTTATTATAATTTCAACAACGACATTTATGGATTGAATGTATACAAGTTATTGTGATGTTGAATTCGGGAATCAAGCGTATGTGTAATGAATTCTTGTAATTTGTTTATCCATATGATGTAAGAGTTTTGTCACTAAAATTGACAAAGGGGGAGATTGTTAGAGCATAGCTCGGTTTAACCCACCAAGCATTGGTATGTCAAGTTTGGTTGTCATATTTTAGTGAGCCAAAACTCATTTAAGTGTCGCTTGATTATGTACTAGAGTCAACTTCGTATAGGTTAGCTTGAAAGTATTAGGACATGAGACATTACAAGTATTGCGAAGACTTGAAGAAGTGAATAAGTAAGGAGATACAACGACAACATTATCCTTCCACTTGAGGTTAATAATATTTGACTTGACTGTTTCATTCCCTAAACATATCTTTCAAGTCGTGCATATTGAAAACAAAACTGCGAAGCATGAATGATTATACTCTAGTTAGACATAGTATTAAGGAATACAATACGAGGTGTATTGCTTAACCATTAAACTTTGTAGATAAGACATCGACATAATCGTTTGAATGCTATTGTGATTATGTATGTGTATAAGGTGAAGATTTCATCCTAGGAAACAATGTTTCACATTTGTTTTAAGGAAGTAAATTCATGAACTTGTTTTGTGAATCGAAAGAGAAATCGCCAGGAATTATTGGTATTGTTACCCATTGCATATCTTTTGAACTACCAATATGTGTGATTAGTATAACCGCTCATGACTTGTTTATGTTCTTGGTAAAACTATTCACAAAGTCCTGACTTTTGTATTGGTATGACTTTTATTAGTGAAACCGATCTTAATTAATCACCTGAGATGGTGTGATCGATTTTGTGTTATTGGTATGGACAACTTTGGGTAAAGGGGAACCGATCCTAGTAAGAGGTGCAACCTATCACAAAGGGGAATTGATCCTTGTATGAGGTGCAACAAGTTTTTAGCAGAAAGTGGAACCGATCCTTTGGACACGTGCAACACGTTTTTAGGCAAATGGGAACCGATCCTTTTTTTTTTCTGAATCATTGAAATATATTGATTAAAATGGATATTACAATCAAAGTTTTAAATCAACCAAAGAAAAGGAATCAGCAATTGCTTGACTGAACTCCAGTTTTTAACTGAGGCTACTAACGGAAACCAAAGAAAACAAGAAAAATTACTTAACAAAATCTATAATATGTCACTCCTGGCATTTCAATTCTCTTCAACCATGCTGGTCTTCCCATATATATTTGCCTTTCCCCTGCCTGCAATTGAGACCCTGGTTTTGCTGCACAATCTGCTGAGAAATTAACTTCTCTAAAGCAATGAACCAACCTTATTTTGGCTATTATTTTAATTGTATTCAGCCATATTGTCTTAATGAACCATGGAATTTGATTCCTAGCAAATTGATCCACAATAGTTTTTGAGTCTAAATTAATGATGATTTTCTGCTTTTCCCAGGAAACAGCTAATTCGATAGCATTAACTACTGCATGTACTTCAGCAATGTAGTTAGTTGCTATCCCCAGTCCTCCAATGATTGAGCTAATAACCTGATTTTGATGTCCTCTTACAACTACTCCACAGCCTGATGTACCTGGATTACCAAAGGAAGCGCCATCACAACAAAAAAGAGTGTAGTCTTCATCTAGAGTTATCCACTGACATTCTTTAATGCACTGAAATTTGGAATTTCTAAAACCCAAATCGAAGAAAGATATAATGTGACAATCATACTCTCGATTCCATTTAGTTACTTTTATTCCGAGGCTATGATCATGAACAGTTCTTAAAACTTTGCTCTTAAATCTTGTAATATCAGGTTTTATTTCTTCAAAGAATCTTCTATTATTTTGAAACCAAAGCTCTTTTAAGATAAAAACATGAAGTGATAATCCATACCTCTTGAAACAAAGAGCTTTTAGTCCTTGCACATTTCCAGACATCATCAAAAGAGGTGGGAGAATTAAACCCGAAGATGTAACATATCCAGTTCCAATATGTTCACACTGAATTTGCATTCCTAGAGTAGATGTTGCATACTATCCTCAGATTCTTCACAAATACAACACCTGGAAACCATATCATATCAATTTCTGACTTTTTTTGGATCATCAACAAACACTCCTTGAATCAGTTTCCAAACATTACCTGCTATACTTGGATGTAAAAAAGAAATTCCATATATTTTTTGACCAGTGCACCTTCTCTTCTTTTAATATGAGCTTGTTGGCATCTTTAGATATTTCAAAATTTCCTGAAAAAGGTTCTTTCTAGATTAGCTTATCCTGCAGTCCACTCACAGCAGGCAAGGAAAAGGCTTCAATGTTATTTTTAATTTCATCTGGAATTTTCCATTCTCCATTGTTTAATATGTCTACAACTTTAAGTTATTTATTTGCTTCAAAGTATAAAGAGTCTTCCATAACTTTACACAGAGGCTCTTCAGACCATCTCAAATCTTCTTTCAAAGATTTCCAAGCCCATTTTAGACCAGGCCATACAGAACACAACTTCCAGTTTGAAGTCCATTGATTTATTTTATACTTAAATTTTGCTTTGAAGAATAAGGCTCAATCATCTTGAAAATTAACTATCTTCCACATCATCTTCATAAGAAATGCCTTGTTAATCACCTCAAGCCTCTGAATACCCAAACCACCTTCTTCATATGGAGTGCATACTTTTTTCCAAGATAAAATTGTATGTTTCCTCACTTCACTATCTCCAGACCGTAGAAAGTTTCTAATGATCTTTTCACAAATTTTGATTACAGAAGAAGGACACTTATAAATTGCCATGTTTTAAACAGGGATAATATACAATACATATTTAATCAAGACTAACCTTTCTTGAAATGACAGAAGCTTTCCTTTCTAAGTTGCAAGCTTTTTCTGCATCATTTCCACCATTGGCCATACTATAGAAGTTTTAACTCTCCCTGCACTAGAATTACACCCAAATATTTATCTGGAAAATCACTGATCTCCATTTGAATGATACTCTGAATTATGTTTTTCCTCAATGATGAAGTTCCACCAATAAATCACTTACTCTTGCTTTTGTTGATTAGCTGACCTGAACATTTTTGATATTCATCCAGAAGTTGCAGAAGAGAGGTTATACTTTTCTTTGCACCATTCAAGAAGATGAATACATCATCTGCAAAAAATAAATGTGTGGGTTGTATGCCATTTCTTGTAACCATTGGGATAATGAGACCTTTTTTAACCATTTATGTTAAGCTTCTACTTAAGACTTCTTCCATGATAATAAATAAGATTGGAGATAAGGGATCCCCCTGTCTCAATCCCCTGCCAACAGAAAAAAATCCACATGGCCATCCATTAACCAATACAGATATCTTTGCTGATTTAAATAGGGCATGAAGCCAATTGCACCAAGATTCAGAGAACCCAAACTCTTTTAGATTTGAAAAGGGAACTCCCAACTTACTGAGTCATAAGCCTGAGAGATGTCCAGCTTTAAACCAACATTTCCTCCTCTCCTTTTTTTTTTCATTTTATTGACCATTTCATAAGCAAGTAAGATCTGTTCTTGAATGCTCATTCCCTTTACATAAGCTGCTTGTTGTGGAGAAATTAGCTTGTGCATTAAACCACTCATTCTATTAGTGATTATCTTTGTGAATATCTTGAAACTTACATTACTTAGTCCAATTGGTCTAAATTGATTAGGAGATTTAGCACCTTCAACCTTTGGTAACAGAAATAAAAAATTTGAATTTAACCCTCTAGGAATGAATAGCCTGAACTAGATCATCTTTAATAATATTCCAACAGGCTCTATAAAAGCATCCAGAGAAACCATCTGGACCTAGAGAACTGTCAGGATCCATACTAAATATTGTAGCCTTTATTTCTTCTTCTTCGGGAATTGCCTCTAGCATACTTTGATCTTCATGAGTTATTACTTCTGGAATATTATTAAGCAAGGAATCTTCAATGGTAACTTCTTGAAATTCAAACTTTTTCTCAAAATATTTAACAAGTTCATCAGCAATATCCTTTTGCTTAGCGATTATGTTTCCATTTCCAACATCCAACTCACTTATCATATTTCTTGTTCTTCTAATTGTTAAACTTGTACGAAGAAATGAAGTATTGGCAGCACCATCTTTAATCTAGTTGATTCTTGATTTTTGCTTCAGTAAAGTATTGAGTTGAAATTCTCTAGAATTAAAATTATTTTCAGCCTCAACCAAATTATTTAATGCTTCAACATCAACATGCATACTATCAGAAATTTTTATAGCTTCTTGAACTGCATTCTCAGCTTCTTTACTTTTAACATTTATATCTCCAAACACATTCCAATTCCAATCATTTAGAACCTTTTTCAATTTCTTCAGTTTGCTTTGAAAGATAAAAGCAGGCTCTCCATTTATAGGTTCATACCAGCAAGACTGAACTACTTCCATAAACCCTGGATGTGATAACCACATTTTTTGAAAAAATTTTGGGACATTTTTAGGCTTTGGAATGCAAGTACAACCACCAAGCAAAGGAGCATGATCTGAATCTATTCTTGCATCAATCTTGTAACTCCAATCACCATATTTATGCAACCATAAATTGTTATTTACTGCCCTGTGTAGTGCACATAAAATTCTTTTACTTCCTTGCTGGCAATTAGACCAAGAAAACTGAAGTCCAGAATGAGGGGCTTGAACTAATTCACAAGTATCTAAGCATTCGGAAAAATCTAACATTGTTCTTCTGTTTGGACTTCTACCTCCAATTTTTTCATCAATTGAAATAATGGCATTAAAGTCACAAATCACTAACCATGGTTTCTTCATTGCACTTATTTCTACCATCTCATCCCATAAATATCTTCTTTGAATAACACCCACATGTGCATGAACTCCAGAGATAAGATGATCACCCACACTGACTGTAATCATTCAGATGGTGTTGGTAGAGATTTATTCCAAAAGAGCCAAATATAGCCCTGCTTATTTGAAACTGAATTATGAATTACCATTGACTGCATTCCATGCAAATTCAATTTATTGCAAAAGGATGAACTACAAACTATTTTAGGTTCTGCTATAAAAAATTAAAGAAGGATTAAATTGGTGAACTAAAGTCCACAACTTATTTTGAGCCCTAGTTCTTCTAAGGCCCCTTAAATTCCAGAATAGTACTTTCATTGTTTGGATTGGAGGTTTTTAGTACCTATCACAAAGAGGAATCGATCTTAATATGAGGTGCAACAAGTTTTTAGCAGAAAGGGGAACCGATCCTATGGACATGTGCAACACGTTTTTAGGCAATGGGGAACCGATCCTATGGACATGTGCAGCAAGTACAAGTTAGATACCATATATATGTGGGGAACCGATCCTAGTACCTAGATAATCGTATTTTGGAAAGCTAGTGTGACTATGCACATTACTAACATGGAGGTAAAACCGAAACATGTTTTGGTAGAACCGTGAAACCCATGATTTGTGATTGAGAGTTCTTGATCAATCATATAGTTCTTGAAAGTCAGATGAACCAATTCTAAACTTGTTTGGAAGTGTGGCAAATCGGTTTCAAGATTGTAAGTATGAAAGAGGACTTACAAAGTAAGGATGTCGGCATACTTTGAACATGTGCAGTAACGCTTGTCTTTAATTGTTCAAAGTTAATTCCTTAATAGCTAAAGGAAGAAAATATCGGATTGAATAAAATAAATTGAGAATCTTTTATTTAAGGTTTTTAAATTTATTTTCGGAAAATGAAAATCAGTAATGTACATTTACTAGTTAGAGATTTTCCAAGAGATTTTCGATCAATATTTGGACAAAGCATTTCCAGGAATTATGGAAACCGAATTTGGAATATATTGCATATGTTGATAATATTTTCGGTTTTGGAAATTCCTTGGTGTCCAAACTTCCTTGGTCTATAAATATGAAAGTTTGCATTTCGAGCAAACTAATCCTCATATAGCAAGAACTATCTCAGTCGTGCTGCTACTGGTGAAGCCGCCTATTCGGAGAGGAGAGTAACCTAATTAGGCGAAACATCTTACGGCCACTCAGTTTAAAGTCTTCTTTGGGATTGAGAATCTCTATTAGTACCGCTGGTGGGAAAATAGATAATTGTGGTTTATATTTTGCTTTCGATTGATTTGATTAACTAACGGTGGTTGAACTTTGATTGCACCTAGTTTGTTTATGCTTGAGAATATTCTCTTCTGATATAAGATTCACTCAAACTAGATCGAAGATTTGACGGGGATCTTTAGACTGTTTGTAGATCTAAAGACGTCTTGTGATAATCCATTATTAACAGACTTCTTTCTATGCGTGATTGATCACAAGAGATTCAAGTTGATTGTGTGCAGGTGTTTATTGAAGATGTAAGAAGATTTGAAAACAAAAAAGACTTTGAAGATTTCTGATTTGGGATTCATAATCTCTGGTGTGCACAATACTTGTTTCGGTAATAGAGCATCCAACTATAATCGGTTTATCCTTGTGGTAGATTAGATTGATTAGTTGTGTATATCGGCATAAATACAATTCTTTGTGATTAAAAGTATTAATTGCAAAATCTTAATAATTACTTCGGTAGTTGAAAATAAGATAGATCTAAGAACCTGACGAAGGAGTTTATTGAGATAAACCGAAGATCCTTTGTCGAACTCATACCACTTGGTTGAAAAGAGTTGATGCCAAATAGATTTGTTGTTCCTTTACTGTTTGGAATACGAACCAAAGGAATTTTTCCAAGTACGTGACTTATTACAGGTCGGGGGCGTGGGAATACAGACGGAACTAGGTGAACTATAGGTTTAGTTGCTTGGTCTCAACTATACGAAGTTGGTTTGATTTTGTATAGCGGTTAATCCCTAGAGTATTCAATTCTGGAAAGGTCCCGGGGTTTTTCTGCATTTGCGGTTTCTCGTTAACAAAATCTTGCCGTGTCATTTACTTTTATTTTCCGCAATTATAATTGTTGTTATTATAATTTAAAGTAAATTACACAAACGTTAATTCCTATTTACTTGATAAGTAATCCTTTTGTGTTTGGTTAAGTCCGAACCTTTTATCAAGTAAACATACTTCATTGTTGTATTGTCTCGATCTCGTATCCATAGACGATCATATGAAATGTGAACCGATTTGTTGTACTGTCTCGACTCAGTCCATAGACAATCACTTTCGGAGAAAGAACTTATAGGTGGAATTTTTTTAGATTGAGGTATATTTGGGTACCCTCGTCTTTTCAGACTCAACGACTACTTTTTTCAAATTCAGTTCACACAATCGTATTTTAAAGATGTCCACATAGACCAATTGTTTCCTTGCAAAATCATATAAAATATTCCTCTCCATAATCGGATTTTAATATTGCACATGTAATCTGATTCTCGGCAAAAAAAGTTATAGAAAAGGTTCCACTTTTCCTTAATAGAATCGGATTACAGGAATGCCCACATAAACCGATTCTGAAGGTTGTCCAAATCTGCCTCTCAACGATCGGTTGTTAATATTTCACTTATAGTCCGGTTCTTGTCAAAAAAATATATAGAAAAATTGTCACTTTTCCTCACGGGAATCGGATTACATGAAATGCCCACTTATACCGATTCTTAAGGTTATCAAAATTCTGGATTATTTTGTTTTCTTAAAATCGGACTTTAAAAGTATCTGTAGAAACCGATTCTGAACACGTACAAACCAGATGAATGAAATTTTAATAATTGGTCTATGTGGTGCACCCTCAAAAACCGATTCTGAAATTGTATCCCTGGGGAACTGTCAGAATCGGATTTTATAAAGGTACATGTATACCGACTGTGACAGGAAAAAACAGCCAGAATCCTGCTTTTTTTGCACACACACATTGTAGTTGGGTCTTTTGTCGCGTCTTAGACAAACACAAATAATTTTCAAAAGAAACCGGATTCAGTCATTCATAAACTAGGAATATAACCAAACATAATTCGGCGATAAGTTTAAGACATAAGTTTTGACTCCATAATTATCCATAGGTAAAGACATAAGTTTGAAACCATTCATTCATGAACATCCCCACCACGACCACGTCCACGACCACCTCGTCCTCGTTTAGCAGGTTGGGCGGTGCTCGATGCACCTTCAGAAGTAACTTGAACGGTACCAAAGACCAATGTTCAGGGATCAATCAATTTCAATCAACAACCAAAGTTCGGATTTCCCAATTGATCGATTCAACGCATAATCTGTGATACTTCAATTATATAACAAAATATAATACGAAAAAGAAACAACACAGACACCAGAATTTTGTTAACGAGGAAAATCGCAAATGCAGAAAAACCCTGGGACCTAATCCATCTTTGAACACCACACTGTATTAAGCCGCTACAGACACTAGCCTACTACCAATGAACTTCAGACTGGAATGTAGTTGAACCCTAATCAATCTCACGCTGATTCAAGGTACAGTTGCGCTCCTTACATTTCTGATTCCAGCAGGATACTACACACTTGATTCCCTTAGCTGATATCACCCACAACCAAGAGTTGCTACGACCCAAAGTCGAAGACTTGATAAACAAATTTGTCTCACACAGAAAAGTCTATAGAAATAGATAAATCTGTCTCCCACAGAAATACCTACGAGTTTTGTTTCGTCTTTTGATAAATCAAAGTGCACATGAACCAATTGATAAACCGGACTTATATTCCCGAAGAAAAGCATAGTATCATCAATCACCTCACAATAATCTTAATCGTATGATAGCGAAACAAGATATTGTGGAATCACAAACGATGAGGCGGAGATGTTTGTGACTAATTTTAATCTTACCTATCGGAGATAAATCTTAAATAAATCTTAGCAAAGATAATTGATGAGTGCCAAATATTGTATATATTTATCCCTTTTTGTTGGCATTTAACTCATCTTTTGCGCATTAATTCTACATTTTATCCCATATTCTGTATTTTCATTGTTTTCAAGAATAAATAATTTTCTTAATTAATTTTGCATTTTTAGGTACTAAATAAATCCTGGTTATCTCACGGAGCGAAAAGAGCAAAGGAACGGCAAAGACTCTCGATAGGAGGAAGCGAAGATTGATGTTTGCAAGAGCCGGATCAATTAGAAGTGGGATTGAAGAGGAAGAATTGTTCTTAAAGAAGATATGGGCTTGGTATACCCAAGGCCCAAAACCCTTACCCAAATCCATTTCCATTATACATACCCATTTCCACGAGAGCCGTCAGATTGGATCCATCTCATCATCCGACGGTCGCCTCATCATTGTGCATCAAACTCCGAAGATCCTGTCAAACACTATAATACCTAACTCCATCTGAAGCCGTCAGTTTTGTTGTATCTCATAATCCAACAATCGTGAAAACCCTCTTTATCGTAGCCGTTCGATTCAATCTATATGGGATCGTCCAACGGATTTTCATCGCCGTACATCAACTCTTGAGGTCTCCGCCTCACACCATAGCAACACATACCCTATTCCCAACCAAACACCCCCTAATCCTAATCCCATCGATCTCTTCCTTCTCATCTTCCCAAAACCAGTTTCTCTCTTCCCCATCGCCTGCAACTCCACTGCCACCACCAGACCTCGAGTTCCACCACCACCACAAACACCCGACAACACCACCATCTCCATCACCCGACAACAAAACCCATCATCCTATTTCACCCATTTCATTAACCCTACCCACTGTTAGGGTTTTGACATGAGAGAACTAGGTTGATGGGAACTGAATTCGTAGCAGAGGAGCAGAAGAAAGCATGGGTCATCGACAAGAAGGACAAGGAACAACAAACAAGGAAATTTGGTGAGTGATTTTGAAAATCGAAAAAACCCTAATTTCAATTTAGGGTTTCGAAAATTTAGGGTTTGTTGTAAACTATAAATATGGATGTTGTTGCCACTGTTAAAACTTGTTCTTGGGTCATCCAAGTAACCATCAATTAGGGTTTATTTTAGATTTAATTTTAATTTCAAATTTCAATTTTAATCCAATTTCATAATTAGGGTTCTTGTTCACTGTGTAGTGTTTGATGTTTTAGTGTTTAATTGTTTGATGTTTTGTTAGTCTAATGCTCTTAGTTGTATAAATTCACTGTTAGCTTAATGTTTAATTTCTGTTTTGATTTCATGTCCTGTTTACTGTATAGTTCTAGGTGTTAGCATGTTCTAATTCACCACTAGGGTGAAGATGAAACCTTAATTCCACTGTGGAGGAGACTACAATTCTGGCCTCTCATCACTTTGCTCTCACATTGTATGTCAGGCATACATTGTAGTTAGGATACCCCTGTGATTGAAAGTGCAGCAGCCCATGTTAATTGATTATGGTCCAAACCTCAGACTAGTTATGCTCTAATCAGATAGCTAGTACTTTGGGAGGATAATTTAGTTGCAATTGGAATATCCGACTTAGTCTAGGTTAAGAGGTGGAATCTAAACCCTAGTTTGCCATCAACCTTCCCTGTCATCCACAATTCCATCTTCAACTGTTTAGCTTTGTTTTCTTGTTTTCTTATACTTGTTTTACCTTCACTGCTCACTGTGGTGTCTTAACATCACAATCTTTACTTGTTCACACACTCACTGTCCATTATTCATCTTGCCTCATTGTCAGTTGCTGTTGCTTCAACTGTCAGTGTTGAACTTGCTTCAACTGTCACTTTTGTTGTTCTTGTTTAAAGTCTCATGATTAGTAATCTGCCCTGGTTAGTGTAATCAGTTAGAAATTGGTTACAATAAGAAAAATAGCACTTGCACCCCCTTGTCCCTGTGGAACTGACCTGTGCTTGCCCTGTGTTGCTTGCCGACACTGTGCACTTGCAGTTAGAATTTTTAGGATCATTTCCAGTCCTACCAATAATACTCAATCACGATAGTACAAGTAAGATCAGAACACGTAACTATAGAGAAAATTGTTGGGTCTGGCTTCACAATCCCAATGAAGTCTTCAAGTCGTTAACCTACAGGGTTTCGTGAAAAACCTAAGGTTAAAGGAGAATTGACTCTAGCTTATACAACTAGTATCACACATGAGGTGTGGGGATTAGGTTTCCCAGTTGCTAAAGTTCTCCATTATATAGTTTTCAAATCAGGTTTTGCAATCTTAGTTACCTTGGTAACAAAGCATTCAATATTCATCGTTAGATAAAAACCTAATTAGATTCAAGCTAATATCTTTCTACAGTTAGACCGAATTTAGCTTGTTATACACAAATGAAATGTACCCTCATTTAGGTTTATGTAACCGTACCTAAACGTGTACACCATGTTGGCTCAACAGTAGTTAACCGAGGTTAGATATATGAACACTCTCATATCAACCTTATTCATCTTAACTGTAACTAGTTCAAATGACTCAAATGAAACTAGTTAAATAGTTTTTCAATTGCTATATTATCATAGAAGTATACAAGAACACAATTGAAGCAAAATCGGTTTGATTCACTCGAATCAATTTATGAACATTATAACCACGGTTTGCAAAGAATGCATTCCTCAATATATAAATGTATTAGTTCATGAAAAAACTGATTTTAGAACTTTAGTTACTCAAGTATACAAATGGGTACGCATACTTAAGTAGCCGGTCTGAGTTTGGGTTCGCCAGTATGCGAACGGGTACGCATACCTTAGTACACTTCCAAAACCCAGCAGAAATTCCCGGATCTATACTTACGCAAGTATGCGTACCGGTATGTGTACTTGGTACACGGAATTTCACAACTACAAGTACGTATACGGGTATGCATACTCTAGTTCCGGTCATGGATCACATACATGCAAGAATGCATACTATGTTCATAATCCAATAGTTCTAAACTCTTATTTCAATCATTGAAACTTTCTTAGAGGATGACAATAGCCATTTTCACACACTATCAACATCAAAGCAATTTTCAAGTCATTGAAATACTCATAACGAAACATTCCAAGTCTACACCAAATGATTGTATCACATAAACCATGTAAGATGTTACTCAACGATTTTCACATGATCATCTTTTGAATTTCGTCAAGAATATAAGATGAACTTGGTTGAAGCAAAATCTTACTGACACATATTTCGAGAAATATGTAAGCGAGTTAATCTCAGATTGAAATCTCAAATGTGTATAAACGAAAACCATAGTAATACGACTTATGTTTCAATAAAGGAGATAGAGTAGAAATAAACTTTCCAAGTGATATATGAGTTTTAGTCTCCACATACCTTTTGTTGATGAAGTTACACAAGCTCGCCTTAGTAGTTCTTTGTCTTCAATTGATGAACGCTATGAAGTCTAATACTCAACTACACAATCTATCCTAGTCCGAGACATCACTATAAGTAGACTAGAAATCAAGACTTATAGTTTTGATCACTAACATTGACAAACAAGCTTGAGATAGCAATGCTTGCGAGTTCGACCGAGCAGTGCTCTAACACAATCTCAATATCATTATCCAATGATTCTGTTTTTTTCTCATTGATTTTAAACTTCTTGTGCTCCGTTGGGATTTTTTGTATGTATCTGCATTGTTTTGCGACTCTCGTAGGGTTGTACATTACATATCCTCCAAGGTGAAATAAAGGCCCAAAATAACTATCTTGCTCTTTGCACCCAACCATCTTTTCTTTTTCTTTGGCCAAATCCTTCTTGTAAGAGTCAAAGACAACATCTTTCGTCGTCAAGTTGTCCAATTGGCGTCTCAACTTCAGATAAACCATATCTTGGGACTTTTCCTTACTGTTGTAGGTGTACATGTCCCCATAAAAGTTACCATCCCATTCTTTATTCTCAAAAGCCCTTTCAACAAATATTGGTAAGTGAAAATATATCCATGCCTGCAGAAAAGCCATATTCCCTTCAATTTGGTTCCTATCATCCCTAGAAGCCTTTCTCAACTCGTTCAACGAGTGTGCAAGGATGGCAATGCCCCAAGAGTATTCGTGAATCTTGTCAAATAGTTTCAACAGGTGAATAAAGTTGACGTTCAAACGGGCACCGGAAACATCGGGAAAGATAATAGATCCCAGGATGTAGAGGATATACGCATTGGCCGTGGCGAAGATACGTTCCTTGGTCACCTCTTTTCCCTCTGCACAAAGTTTCTTTGTTCCCATAAAGAGGTCCCTCAACTTCGAGAGATGGAATATCCTCTGTTTTGTTTTGCCTACAAGCATATGTGACTTGGTCATCTCCTCATCCCATTAGAACGCAATCTTGGTGAACGCATAATCTTGTCCCAATCAAGCTCTTGCACGTAGCCTTTGTGCTTCACGACTTTACTATTCATGCTTAGCCCGGTAATGAACTTCGCATCATTTGGAGTTATCGTCATTTCGCCAAACGGAAGATGCAAAGTATATGTTTTCCCGTAATATGTCTCGACAAAGGCGGAACAAAGAGGTTTGTCGTAACCAAGTACCATATTGTCGATTGCAGGCAAAAACCCCGTAGATTTGACTAGCTCGACTACTTTTTCAACTTCTCTAGTGGTCGATTCTGGTGCTTCCAGTACCCAATTCTTCATCATACTCACTAATGTTCATGGCTTCATATGAAGAACGACATCCTTGTGATCCTATAAAACAAAACAAATCTGATGGACAATAATCAAAACACTATGCGGATAATAAGTTTTATGTTACATAGCATAAGGTTTAGGTAGTTACTATGGTATGGCAGATGACCGCGTCCCAACTCTCTTTGTACCCCCATAACACCTGTCCTCCATCATCGGGTAACCCTAAAACAGGATCATCAGGGCCGCTAGGAAACATCTTCAGCGGGTTGGGCATGTGGTCCCCTTTTTTCTTCTTTGGACCATCTTTCTTACCATCTGTCTTACCTTGTTATTGACCTTCTCCTCCTTGGACTTGTTGTGGAACTTCTCCTCCTTGGACTTGTTCTTGAACTTCTCCTATCTCTTCATCACCTTCGTTCTCACTTTCTTCTCCATCACCTTCATTCTCACTTTCTTCATCATCACCTTCATCCTCACTTTCTTCTTCATCATCTTCATTGCCACCAATTTCTTCTTCATCACCTTCCTTGCCACCACTTTCTTCTTCATTGATCTCCTCGCCACCACTTTCTTCTTCATTAACTTCCCCATCACCACTTTTTTCTTCAGAAACTTCTCTATCACCACCTCCTTCTTCAGTAGGTGTATCAAAATCGGATTCTTCTTATCTTGGTTGCTCCACTTGAGGTGGTGGGTCATTGATGTGGATCCCTTTGGATTTACTCCCCGAGCCCCTTCGGTGGGAAACATTTAAATTTTGACCACCCTCTCGACGAATTCTCAAACTCCAAGGAGAACCAAAGTCATTTTTCCTCTTATATTTCTTTTCGGCTTGCTTTTGTTGCTTGTCCTTGTTTTTCCTGTAGAATACGGAGATAAGCGACAAACAACAATGGAATTGAATGAATAATTTTGAATTCAAGGTATACAATCCGTTTACTCGATACACACTTAAAATCCGATTCCTAACATAACACCTAACAATCAGATTATACAAGCGGCCGTGTAATCCTATTCTAACAAAAGAAAGTAACAATCGGTTCTTTCGGGCATTTTTTCTTACAACAATCGGTTTACGCGATACACGTGTAAAACCCGATTCTAGCATTACAATCAACAATCGGTTTTTATTATTGGTCAACACCCCGATTATGGTCTAAGCAGATACGAATTCAGATGATAGAAGAAATAATAATAAAATAAGAAATTAAAGAGGCGTGAGACTAGCCACGGCCAAGGCATGGTCGGTCGGCCAGTACGCCTGGTCCCATGACGTTCTTCCCTATTTTATATTATTGTTTTTCATCGTGTGAGGAAATATAGAGAAACTAGGAATTTTGCTCAGACGAGGAAGTTTGCTGAAACAAGGGAGGTTTCAAGAGATGGGGAAAATAATAAAATAAGATAAAAAATAAAAGGGGAGGCGTGGGACCGGCCACGACGCGGGACCGGCCATGACAGGTAGGCTCGGTCCAGTGCATGCCTCTCTTTTATTTTTATTATTATTTTACTTTCCTTTTTTTCATAGGTTTCCTCGTTCGTCCATATTTTTGAATGCTCGTTTATGCATTTGGGTGCTCACTTATGCATATTTGGGGTGCTCGTTCGTGCATTATTGTTTAGTACACTCGCATCATTTTCTCGGGGCTTACTCGGTGCTGGCCTAAATGCCCGAAAAGTGAATATCTACTACTAATCCATGGAATTCATTTGATAATAAGCCATGAAACGAAGTAATGAGATAAAATAGATTATTTTCTAGGAATTCAATTGATGAATGTTGCATTAGAATTAATCTATGAATGGCTCTATACTAGCATGAATGGTAGAGACATCATACTCGTTCTAAATATTAATTATGTATAGTTAGGGAACATCGAGACATCCTGAAGACGTTAACACTTTATATTAGCATGCAATATGTCTAGGAGACATCCAATCATTATCGATTCCTATACAGAAGTATTTATGAAATATGCGAAGCGTTGAAAGCTCAGTTGAGAGGCTTTAAGGATCACATGTTCATACATGCTCTGAGAGGGTGTACACTTAGTCAGAGATTGTGAAATGAGCTTTCACGAATCTTAAAATATGAGTTTCACATACGTGTCTGAAGTCGTTTCAGAAATATTCAAGATTATGATTTTACGATTTTAGACTTTATCGAAATCCACCATCAACAAATGGAGATGTAAGTTAAGAGGATATTGATACATAAGCTTGTTCTGCAGGTGTTGGTGTTGTTTGTGAGATGAGGGAATGGTATTGAGTTTCGGCTGAAGTTAAATGTACTGCAATGAGATGTGTTAGGTGGGGGTACATGGTGTGTTGGAGATTGCTTGTACTGGCAAAGATGTTGTCGGTGAATTTAATGGTGTTACTAATGGTGTTGTGGTTCTAATTGAATTGCAGGCCTGAAGTTATTGGTGTTATGTGAGCTGTTGGTTTTGGTATTGCAATTGAGCTATAGAATTCAGGTTTAGTAGTGGAGCTATTTATAGCTAGTGGTGTTGGAAATCTTACAACGAAGATTGTTGTAGGAAATGAAGCTGCAATTGAATTAGGCTTGTTAGTCATCCCAGTCAGTTTAACTGACTTACCTGTTTGATTTGGTCCGACTGAGTTGAATCAGTTGGACTCAGCTTTGGTTCGCCTTAACTCAGTAAATGGACTGAGTTGAATCTGTTTGACCGATTTTCTTGTTTGACCTGACACTTGAGTTTTTGACTGATGTTGACAGTTAGATGACTTCGTTGACCGTTACTGTTGACTGTTAGTTGACCGGTGATTTTTCTGATCACCTAAGATATTTTCTGACGACTATTCCTGACAGTTTTCGGCCACTGTTCCTAGATTTCTGATAGTAGATTTGGACATATAATTATCGACGGAAACTTAATAAAATAAGAGAAAAGGGAGTTCTAGAACAAAGATTGAGATAAAGCAAAGGATATCGACTGAGATTCTGAAAAACCATTTATGTAGCATTGTCATGTTGATTGAGATGGTAATTACACTTTCAAGATGATGACAATGATGATGATGTTTATGGATAGGAAACTGTAGATTGAGAATCTTGAATTTGAGTGGTTTACCTTCAATGACAGGTGGGAACTCTTGTAACCTTCTTGTAATCATTAAGCTTTATGTAATTTTCGAGCAAGATATGTCTTTATTTATCTGTGAGCGTGTTTGTATGTAACAATTGAGTATGTTTCTTATATGCATTGTCTTGTATCCCCACAAGGAGTGCATGTGTTCTCCACATATCCTCGCTAAGCGTTTATAGGTGTGGTATGGCATGCAATAGTAACACCCAGTTAGTCACGGGACAATACCACAGTATTTTCGCGTCAATAATATTATTTTATATTTTCAAATTAAAGAGTATGGTGTCCAATCACTTGGGATACCTGCGGGACACATCAGAGTATCACAGGGTGTCTGGGAGCCATGCCGCAATAGTATATTTATCTGGGGAGATTGGTCGTTTATATATTATGTTTGATTGTTCAGTCTTAGTAGTATGACTGGGTTACTATGATCTTGACTTAGGAAGAAATTCTAGGTTCCTGGTAGGATTTAGGAACCTGCTGTGCGGGGTCAAGTTATAGTAATCAAACCTTCTTATATTCTAGACTTAGATGGTGGCATCAGAATTTATGAGGTGTACATATTTCACGAAAATATCATACGGTACCTGGATTCATGTTATCATTTGAGATTAGAATTATTCTAGCATCTTCTCCTTCATTAAGTGAGACAAAGTTGGGATGATATATGTTTAGGTTGCTATACTTCATCTCCGTAGATCCATCCAGTGGTGGATCTTTTATAGATATTGTAATGGACACAATACCTGGGGATGTGAGATGGAGTAATCTTCTGCATTGTGTTTTGTGTAAGAGATGTACAAACATTTTCTCTAGTAGAACTGTGAAGTATGTTAGTGATTATTTGAATGTTATAAAGGTATACACTGAGCCACATTTTTGCGATGATGTTCTCACTCGTTCCCACTTCATTTTATAGTTATCAGAAAAGATGGTGCTCGTGAAGATGTTCGTTTTTCAAGCTTAAAAATTTAGAGTTGTTGTGAATCATATGAATCATTTTAGGTATGTACATTATTCTTGTAATCACAAATACATTATTTAATTTATATAACTTGAGAGCTTTTTCATTTATAATTGTTCGAGTGATGGGTTAACTTTTGTATATGATTTCTATTTGGAAGTTAAAATATAATGCCTCATTAGGTAGCTAATATCTTAGATTAATATGTAGCTTAATTTTGGTGAACTACAAGTATCCCCCAAAACTCTACAGAAATGATATCGTGTCTTTTAATTCTCTTCGAACCCATCGTTCACAGCCACAATCATTTTCTTGGCTAGTCGTCGGCATAGTTGGTTCAGGTGAATTAGTCACCGCAACAAAGGAGGAGTGCATTTGATAAATCTGGATCTAGTTTGTGGGTTAAAAGGGATAAAGTGGTTTAAGGCGCCCATTGTTAAGATAAGGGCTACCTGAGGTGGTAGCCTCAGCTTTATAAACTCCTTTTGCGCTTATTTCTTCTTCTTTTGCTCCAATGACTCCAAAACACCTAGAAAACTCAAAAGAAGCATAAAATGGATAATTTACAAGAAAAGTATCAAAGAAAGCATAACCAATTGATAGTAAACCAAGGTATTTAAGACACCTATCACTGACCCACCGGACTCAATGTCTATGGTCCACAAAGCATGTTGTTGTCTCAGCAGGAGCTTCATGCTTCATCCATCATAACCATGAACTATGAGCTATGTTCAACTCATCAGTCAAGACTCATAGTCTAACTAGGTCAACGATTGACCATATTACACTGTAAAGTGTTAATTCTTCTCCATTTCCAGATTTAAGTATATTCTTGCTGAGATAGAGAGAGAAACCTCAGCAAAAAAAAAGATCAAACAGTAAACTCATGTTCCAAGAATAACTTAAGGGGTATAACAAATCCTTCTCCATAACATAATTAGTTGTATTAACTGCATTAGTCTTTTGTTGAGCAGGAGAATCAGAACTGTTAGAGCATTGCTCGGTCGAACTCACAAGTTTTGTTATCTAAAGTTTGTTGTCAAATTTAGTTGACTATATCTTGATTTCTAGTCTACATTTAGTCAAGTCTCGGATTAGGATAAAAGTGTGTAGTTGAGTACCAGACATCACTGCGTTCTACCGTTTGAAGGCGAAGATCAACTGAAACTTTTGGAGAACTTTATCAACAAAATATAAGTGAATATTGAACCACCTATTACTTAAGTTTTTACCTTTCCATCGCCTGACTAAATTGGAATTTACATGCACAACAGAAATTTCGAGTCAAGTTTATCTTGTTAATTATTCTCGAAATATATTGACTAAGCTTAAGAAAATTTGTTCATGCTTGATGAATTTGGTTAAAAATAATTTATTATTTATGACTTAAATCGTGATTCAAGTTAATCATTTGAAAATTTCTGGAACAGTGATATGTGTCATTGATGTTATTCAGAAATGGTTCAAATTGATTATTAGAGAGATGTAGAACTACTGTAAATCTGGATACAGGATAGTATGCGTACCAGCTTACATACTGGCACAACTATTAGAGGTACGGAGCCGTAGTACATGTAACCATACAAGCACCGGCTTATCTATAGTTCGGCAACGAATTTTGGTACACATACCAAGTATGTAAACCTAAAAAGTCGGTTGACTCGTGAACGCAGGATAGTCCATATCCCTAGTATGCATACAGAAAAGGTTTTGTTGACTCCTGAACTTGTTTTGTCTTAAGGGTATACAGACCCGGTACAGGTACCATGAAAAAATAACTCACGAACAGGAAAGTAAATACATGTACTTACCCTGTCGAATATTTTCAGATGCATCAAAATTATTTCTATGAGATAACCATCATTTAAACAACTCTCTAAAAACACATCTAGACATATTTGATTAATAACCTATGATTGTGACTCAAGATTAAAGTCTTAAAGTGTCATATGAAAATGGTTAAACTTATAGTTCGTCTGGCTAGTTTAGACTAAACTTTCATGAAGAAGTCATTGTACACCATTTGGTTACGGTTCATCCTAACCAGAGTGTATATTCTGTTATGTTAATCTCAATTCAAGTTTTCATATAACAGTGAATATTGATTGCTTGATTCCAAAGATACCTTAGCTTAAATCTAAAGCAACCTTGATCTTCAAAGTCTATATAAGGAGAACCTCAAGCAACTGGGATTTTTGAATCCCTGACACTTTTCTTGTGTGTCCTAGTTGTAAACTAGATTCGTCCTCTACTTTAAAAAAATTTAGGTTTAGAAACTAAAAAGACTTCGCTTAGGGATTCGTGAAGCTAGGTTCGACTATCTTTATATTGATAGTTCGGGTATCCTGATCTTTCTACTGATTGTTGAGTCTCACTCCGATCAGGAAAGATAGATAGAAATCACAAACTTTCTTCGTCTCAGACTTTGTGATTCCACAAGTATATTCCTCCATGAAGATTGTCTGTTGTAATCAGAGTAGGTTTTACTTGTGAGGTGAATAATAATATAGGCTGCTCTTCGAGAGTCGTAAGTACCATATTTTGAGGTTTGCTAGACTTTGTCTATTGCAAACGATTTTTTATCTCACCTGATCTTTGATCGAAACGAGAATCACATATAGGTTTATCTGTAGGAGGCAGATTGGTTTAAAGTCTTCAATTGAGTTAAAGCAACTCTTAGGATGTAAAGGACGACAACTAAGGGAATCAATTGCGCAAAGTCTTGCGAGATTCAAGAGGCGTAAGGAGCGCGACTGTAACTGAATTACCGTGATGGTGAATTCGATCTCAACTATATTCCAGTTCGAAGTTTTGATAATAGACTAGAATCTGTATCATCTTAATACAATTTGGCGTTCAAAACTGGACAAGGTACCGGGGTTTTTCTGCATTTGCCGTTTCCTTGTTAACAAAATTTCTGGTGTCTGTGTTATTTTTTTTCTGCATTATATTGTTTATCTTTATAATTAAAATATCATATGTTGTACGTAAATCAATCAAAGTAGATACGTCCATCGTAATTGTTGGATATGACTTGATTGATCTTGGATATTAATCTTTGGAATCGTCCAAAAACTCTCACGGTATAATCAGGTTCACGAACTTTCCTCCCTTTACATATTGATTGTTAGAGAAAGAGATCTAAACTCTTTATATAATTCCTGATCGAGATTCATTAAGTTGTAACTCTCGGAATCGTATTTGAGTTTAATCTATGCGGGTTTCTTAAGAAAAAGTTGGTCGTGTATTTGGTACTCTGCATTTTCAAGAACCAGGTATCCAATCATGTGACCAAATCTTGATACTTGAACCATCCCCTAAATGCCATTTATTGTTATTTTTGATGAACTGAATTTCAGAAGAAATACTTTTCCAGGCAAAAGAAGAATCCTTAGCTCACAAGGCTTTAGAACACATGTCATCTCTGAGAACACAATCTCCATGCAGATTTGGAAAGATGAGCCTTATTAAAACGTTTAAGGTCTCTGAAAACTAGACCACCATCTTCTTTATCTTTGCTATTTCTCCAAGAAATAATTTCTCCCTTACTTGAGTCTCTTCTTCTCCAAAACTTCCCTTGAACAGAGTTAAGATCTTTGGTTGTTTGATCTGGCATTTTGAATGAAACCATGTGATGAAATGGTAAAGCATTGAGAATATGTTTAACCATAACAGTTCTACATGCCTCAGAGAGATTAATGAAACTCCACTTTGCCAACCTTAACCCCGTTTTATTGATGATTATCGTAAGTGCAATCAAATCAGTGATTTTATTTCCACTTAATTAAAAATAATATAATGGAAGTCAAGTTCGTTCCCATAAAGAGCAATGAGATTTAATTGTTCAAAAGGTCACAATGGGGTGGGGGTGGGTGGGTGTTTGGTTTTAGATTCCATAGTAAATAAACAAAGCAAATAAAAGATTAAGTTGTGAGCAACGAGGAGTCCTCCTTCGTTACTAAATATTCATCAAAGTAATATATTCATCCATTCATCGTTAATCAAAGATCATCACCAACCGTAAGAGGTACGCTTAACTATCTCAAAAATTCCTTAAGTCACTGGACAACAGGTATACTTAGTACCCAGATTCTATCCGTCTGAACCACCTTGAGGTACGCCTATAAGATGTAACTCAGTCGAATGCTTTACAGTCTATGAATTTAGGTTTAATCCTAGTAGTTAGACTCAAGACGCTTGGTCTACTTGCTAGTGTTGTGTTTACACGCGATTGCTTTACAGAATCCTTTTGCAAGGTCTCACGTTCTTTACTTGTGTAAGGAATTATTCAACAATTACGGATATATCCTAACCCTTACTAGCAATAGACTAAATCAACAAATTAATTCACTAGGCCTCCTAAAAACTCTATCAATCAATCATAATCATTCTTCATAGTAAACACAAACGATAATCATATGAAGAAATTAAAACAGATTTATATACTAAATCAAATCATATTTAGAACTTAGAATTCATTCTCAATCAATAAGTATTTAGATACTCATGGATGTAGAAGCATCCATGTTATTGTTGATGGTGGTTTTTATCTTAGGGTCAAAATTGTAAAATTGTACATCTGACATGACGTCACTATGACCATTAGCACATTTATTGAATCAATCAGCATGCCAACGTAAGAATTACCGGGGTACCCTCTTTTTTTTGACATGGGTCATGTTCCACGGCAGAACCCTTAACACTGACTCACATCATCTATGCCAAACCATAATTCTCATGCTACCGCGCCAAGGCATACCAACCATGCCAGCCGCACCACTGTGCCAATAGCAGACCATGCCAGCCACGTCACCGCGCCAAGGCATGCCAACCATGCCAGCCACACCACTGTGCCAATGGCATACCATGACAGCCACATCTCCGCGCCAAGGCATGCCAACCATGCCAGCCGCACCACTGCGCCAATGGCATGCCATGCCAGCCACACCTCCGCGCCAAGGCATGCCAACCATGCCAGCCGCACCACTGCGCCAACGACATGCCATGCCAGCCGCACCACTGCGCCAACGACATGCCATGCTAGCCGCACCTCCGCGCCAAGGCATGCTAACCATGCCAGCCGCACCTCCGCGCCAAGGCATGCCAACCATGCTAGCCGCACCACTGCGGCAACGACATTCCATGCCAGCCACACCTCCGCGCCAAGGCATGCCAACCATGCCAGCCGCACCACATGTGCCAATGGCATGCCAACCACCTTGCTGCGCCATATGATAGACACATTTTTATGTCTGAATTGTCCTCAGTGTCTCTATTGCTAGTGCTTGATTTTGTACTTATTATGGTGTTTTTATGTTTGTGTAGGTTTTTTTGGAGAAATACACTTGTGTGGAAAAAGTTGCTCAAAAAGTGCTATTTGGACCCCCGGAGGACACATGTTATTCGGACTCTCAGTTTTGGACAAGGGGCACCCCAGGGAACCAACTTCTAATCGCACCCCATTACTGGTTAAGGGGGCTCCATCTTCTTCCTTGATTTGAAAAGAAAAAATTGGCGGGAAATTTGGTTTCAACAGTAAAGGATTTATTATCTTTAAGATAAGAATATCTTCTTGCCTTACAGACATGAAGTTTTGAAGAAAAAGGAAGTTATCTTGTATTAAACAAGAAAGATATCCTTAGAAGATTTTATCTTGGATTTTATTCTGCGAATTAAAGAAGATATGGGTTTAGTAAAGAAATATATAGAATAAAGAAAAGGAAACATTCTGAAGATATCTTTAATTAAAAAGAAGAAGATTTTGGAGTTATGGAAGAATATATTTGAGTGATGTGTATTTGTGTGTATGATTAGAGAGCTAGAGAGCACATTTGGGGAGAGTTTTTCGGGAGAGAAAAGAAAATCACTGTTTTATCATTGTTTCTCCCATTTCATCTTTGTAAACACCCTTTGAGCAATAAAAATGAATTTTGAGCGTGTTTCCATGATGATGAGCTAATTATCGCGCAACCAAGGAAATGGATGAAGCTATCTATGCATGAATGATTGGTAACAATTTTATTTTCTCTAATTTACAATTTATAATTCATTCAATCACCGCTTTTGCGGAGTTCTAAATGTTCACAT
Source organism: Papaver somniferum (assembly GCF_003573695.1). Classification (NCBI taxonomy): domain Eukaryota; kingdom Viridiplantae; phylum Streptophyta; class Magnoliopsida; order Ranunculales; family Papaveraceae; genus Papaver; species Papaver somniferum. Next base: position 87,123,649 of record NC_039363.1, read on the forward strand.
AATTTTCTTAATTACTTGTGATTCAATTTGATAGATTATACTTTGTTTAATTGATTGATAGTCTATTCTTAGGGAATACAATTAATATTTGGGAATATGTTTGATTATGTGTGAATTAAGAAATAAAAGACTTAAAGGATAGTTAGAGTTTTGAAACATATTTGGTATCGTTCATCCATGTGTAATAGTGGAATCAAGTGTCTTGGTTACTTTTAATATCTTGAAATCAATTTTGCAATAAGTTTTCTATTTTTAAGTTTTATAAGTCTAAAATCTTTTGCTTTCACAAGTCTCAACGAACTTATTACTACAACTCAATTTGAAATCACATCAAATTTTTGGCGCCGCCGACGCGGACTTGTCTTTAGGCTAGAGTTTTTAATTTTTTATTTGTTTTTATTTGTTTTTATTTTATTTGTTCTTCTTTCTGGGTTTTTGTCTTTTCCTTACAGATTTTGGAATTTGGAGCGAAAGAAAAACTTGGCAAAGCTTTTGGTGAATACTTAAAGATTTGGAGTAAAAACAAAGCGAAAGGAGCGAAAGAAAAGGAGAATACAAATTGATTAAAAAAAACAGAGAGAGAGAGACAATTTTTTTTCCTTTTTAGAATTTCTTTTAGATTTTTTTTCTTCTTTTGGACTTTATTTTTGGACTTTGGACTGTGGACTTTGGGACTTTATTTTTTTTAAACCCTACGGAAGGGTAGTTTAAATATAAACTGTTTGCAGAGAAGGACGGCGATTACGATATCGCCTCGGCCTCTCGGGTTCGTACATGACATGGGAGTCGTGGCCCGAGTCGACTTCAGCGGTTCATCCCCGTCTGGTACGGGAGGTAAGTTTGTCGAAACACTCGCGAATCTCATGTCAGTGAGTTACTGTATTCCTTCGTTTGCATATATGCTGAGGATTTGAAAACGGCTTCTTTAATTTCCTAGTAAAGGGCAAGGACTGGCCATACAAGATAAGGGTTTGGATTTCATCACCGTTCCCTCCTTTCCCGCCTTAGGAAAACGAAACCAAACGCGAACCTAAGCCTAAAATTTGACTAGAACGAGACCTATAAGGTAACGAGCTTAATAGGAAAGTCATTCGAAAAATATTGGTTACTCTTTTAAGCATGCTTCAAAGTTCATGATGGTTTCTGTGAGTTGAATACGCCGCCTTGTAACGCCGGTGAGGCCTTGGGTATCAAACCTCCATTGAGCTTCCCTCGTCTCGATTCAACTTACTTAAACTCGGATTGATTCCAGAGGGGTTTGCTTAAATTTTAACGAATTCCCTTTCGAAGGATTAGAAGCTGGTCTAGAAACAATCTAAGTGGAGCCATCATGCTTTTTGTTTGCTATAAATCTTTAGGTTTGCTTTGGTGGAGTCAGCCTTGTCTGTGTTTTCATAGAACTTCCCTTCCTTTTAGGATTTCTTTCTTTTTATTTTGTTTTTCTAGTGTATGCCCAAGGTTATTAAAGAGCGGGCTTGGAAAAGAAACACTCTAGGTCGTTTGATTAGTGATAAACCCAGTAGTTCTTCTTGTGAAGGCGGGGAGCTCGAAGACTCTTCTTTTGAGAGCCCTGTTTTTGGGAACTTCAGTTTTGAGAATCTGTCTCTTCGTGAGGAAAATATCCCTAGTACTTCAGCTGTGCCAGCAATGACAACTTTGAAAGATTACATGTTCCCAACTAGGTCCACCCGAGTTTCGTGCATTAAATTGCCAGCCACTACGGCTAATTTCGAGATAAAACCTAGTATTCTGCAGATGATCCCTATATTCTTAGGAAAAGATGATGAGAACCCTTATTTTCATATTAGGGACTTTGAGGAAATTTGTGAGACAATTAGAATAAAATACCTTACTGATGAAGTCTTGAAACTTAAGATGTCCCTTTTCCTTGAGAGATAAAGCCAAGACCTGGATGAACAACCTACCATCTGAATCCATTGAAACATGGCAGTAACTTATTGCTGCTTTCTATATGAAATTCTACCCTAAGCATAAAACTGCGTCTGTTAGGCAGAAAATTAGTGCTAGTGTGCAACAAGAGGGAGAGTCTCTTTATAGTTTTTTAGAGAGATTCAATGATCTCCTATCCCACTGTCTTCACCATGGGTTTGATAAGATGAAACTCGTAGAGATTATTTATGATGGTTTAGACTATTCAACCAAAGCCATGGTTGAGTCTATGCGCGCTGGTGAGTTCACTAGTAAAAGTGCTGATGATGCTTTCACCTTCTTAGAATCTGTCGCTGAAAAATCCCAACAGTGGGAGTCTTGTGTTGAACCCCCCAAAAGACTCTTGGTCAATAGAAGTAGCACCAATGTGGTAGATACAAGCTTCGGGTATGATGCTAAGTTTGCTGCTTTGTCTATAAGGTTAGAGGCTTTGGAATTGAATCATCCTAAACATAGGTCTCTTGTTGAACCTGATGATGGGTTTAGAGCCTCTCAAGTGTCTAATTGTGGAGTAGAACCCAATAACTCGTTTTGGGAAGGTCAGGTTAGTGAAGAGCAAGCCCATGCTGTCTATAACAATGCTAGGTTTGAGAACCGTCAGAAGTTTGACCCATACTCAGAGACTTACAACCCTGGTTGGAGAAACCATCCTAATTTTTCTTGGTCTAAGGGTCAGAATCAAGGACAGTCTAGTAATTCTGAGCCTCCCCCAGGTTTTGGTTATGCTAAGAACTCTTCAGGCCAACCCCAGTTTCAGAATGAGAAAAAGATCTCCACCTTAGAAGAAACCCTTACTATGTTAGCAAAGAACCGTGAGATGTTATCAAAGAACCACTGTGGTTTTCAAGAAGAAACCAGGCAGAATTTTAAGAATAATTCCTAGTCTCTTGCTAACTTAGAACTTCAAGTCGGCCAAATAGCTAAGTTTCTTAGTGAAAGAGAAGATGGAAGATTCCCTAGTCAAACTGATCCTAACCCTAAAGGAGAGAAATCGTACAATCATGTGAATTCTATAACAACCCTTAGGAGTGGAAAGAAAGTTGACAATAAGGTTGCAATGCCTGATAGTGAACATGATGTAGTTCACCCTTCTGAGCCAGAAAATGAGGAGACTGATAGAGTCTGCAAAGAGACCAATGAGGGTCCTGCTGAGCCCGGCTTTGTTCCCAGAGCCCCGTTGCCCCATCTGCTAGTTCTAACTAAGAGGGAGTCCAACTTTAATGATATATTGGAGGTTTTTAAGTAGGTTACTATCAACCTCCCATTGTTAGATGCGATTAAGCAGATTCCCGCTTATGCCAAGTTTCTTAAGGATATGTGTACGCGAAAGCGAAAACTTAGTGTCCAGAAGAAAGCCTTCCTAGCTAGTCATGTGAGTTCTATTATTCAGAATACCACTACTCCTAAGTATAAAGACCCAGGTTCCCCTACTATTTCTTGCAAAATAGGTAAATACCGTGTCGAGAAAGATTTGCTTGACTTAGGAGCCAGTGTGAACTTACTGCCATACCATGTGTACCTTAAGATAGGACTTGGTGAGATGAAACCTACCCAGATGACACTTCAGTTAGCTGATAAGTCCGTTAAAATTCCTCGTGGTGTGATCGAGGATGTTCTTATTGAGGTCGACAAGTTTATTTATCCAGTGGATTTTGTTATCCTAGATACCCAACCTGTCCCTGACCCAGAGAACCAAATACCAGTGATTTTAGGTCGCCCGTTTTTAGCTACATCCAATGCGATCATTAACTATCGAAATGGTATTATGAATTTGTCTTTTGGTAATATGACTATTGAGCTGAACATTTTTAATATTAGTAAGCTACCCTCTGAACTAGATGACTCGAACATAGAAGAGGTGAACATGATAGGAACATTAGTCGAGGAGTCATTACCAAACACTTTGTTAGAAGATCCATTAGAGAAATGCCTAGCCCATTTTGAGATTGATTTTGATGATGACGATGTGATTAATGAGGTGAATGCTTTGTTAGATTCAACCCCTTTGATAGACACTAGTAATGGCTGGAAACCTAAGTTCGAACCTCTACCCGTTTCTGAGTCTACCCTAGTTCCTTCGTTAGAAAAGCCTCCTAAGTTGGACCTTAAACCATTACCAGATTCCTTGAAGTATGTGTTTTTAGTCCCATTTGAAACTTTACCTGCGATTATATCATCCGACTTGGATAGTGATCAGGAAAGTAGGCTAGTGACTGTAACAAGGAAGCTTTAGGGTGGACCATAGCAGACATTAAGGGTATAAGTCCTACTGATTATATGCATCATATCTATTTAGAGAGTGACACCAAACCTTATAGGGAGATGCAACGTTGACTGAACCCTAATATAAAAAAAGTAGTTCGAATCGAGGTTCTTAAGCTGTTATATGCAGGCATTATCTACCCCATTTCAGACAGTAAGTGGGTCAGCCCCGTTCAGGTTGTTCCCAAGAAATCCGGTATTATTGTAGTCCAGAATGATAACAATGAGTTAATACTAATCCGGGTGACCACGGGTTAGCGTGTCTGTATTGACTATAGGAAATTGAACAAGGTCACTAGGAAGGACCACTTTACCCTTCCCTTCATCGACCAAATGCTAGAGAGATTAGTTGGACGTAGCCATTATTGCTTTTTAGATGGATACTGCGGTTATAATCAGATTGTCATAGCCCCAGAAGACCAAGAAAAAACCACTTTTACATGTCCCTTTGGTACCTTTGCGCATAGACGCATGCCTTTCGGGCTATGTAATGCCTCTGCGACCTTTCAGCGTTGTATGTTGAGCATATTTTCTGACATGGTAGAACGGTTCTTAGAGGTCTTTATGGATGATTTTTCAGTGTTTGGTTCATATTTCGATGAGTGCTTGCATCATTTTTCATTAGTTTTGACTAGGTATAAGGAAAATAATTTAGTGCTTAATTGGGAGAAATGCCACTTCATGGTTCATTCAGGAATTGTTCTAGGGCATATCGTATCTTCGAAGGGTATAGAGGTAGGTAGAGCCAAAGTTGACCTCATTAAAACTTTACAGGTCCCAAAACCCGTAAGAGATATTAGGTCATTCTTAGGGCATGCAGGTTTTTATCATCGATTCATTAAGGATTTTAGCTTAATTTCTAGACCTCTTTGCAATTTGCTTGTAAAAGACGTTAAGTTTGTCTTTGATGATGCTTGTTTAGAGGCTTTTGAGAATCTTAATAATTTACTCACTACCCTTTGAGATCATGTGTGATGCTTCAGATTATGCTATTTGTGTTGTGCTAGGTCAGCGAGAAAATAAGTTACTTCATGTGATTTACTATGCTAGCAAAACTCTGAATGATGCCCAGTTGAACTACACCACTACGGAGAAGGAACTATTAGCTATTGTGTTTGCCTTAGACAAGTTTAGATCCTACCTCTTAGGTTCTAAGGTCATAATATTTACTCATCATGCTGCTTTGAAGTATCTTCTTTCCAAGAAGGATACTAAACCTAGATTGATTAGATGGATCCTATTGTTGCAGGAATTTTCCTTAGACATTAGAGATAAAAAAAGGTGCAGAAAATGTAGTAGAAGACCACTTGTCTAGGCTTGTTGTGGATACCCTTAATGATTCTCCTCCTGTTAGGGATAGTTTTCCTGATGAAAAACTGTTCTTTGTTACCCAAGAACCTTGGTATGCGAATATAGTGAATTATCTTGTTACTGGTCGAATGCCCAAACATTGGGGTAAACAAGATCGTTCTAGGTTTTTAGCCGAGGTGAATCACTTCTTTTGGGATGATCCTTATTTGTTTAAGTATTGTCCAGACCAGATTATTAGGAGATGTATACCTGAGAGTGACCAGTCCAGTATTATTTCCTTTTGTCATGATCATGCTTGTGGGGGTCACTTTAGTGCTAAGAAGTCTGCTGCTAAGATATTGCAGTGTGGATTCTATTGGCCTTCATTGTCTAAAGACTCCCATAGTCATTGTGTTACTTGTGAGCGTTGCCAGAAATTAGGAAGCATTTCCCGTAGGAACATGATGCCCTTGAACCCTATTTTATTTGTTGAGGTCTTTGATGTGTGGGGTATTGACTTTATGGGTCTGTTTTATAATTCTTTTGGTAACTTATACATCCTTGTCGCTGTAGACTATGTCTCTAAGTGGATTGAGGCGATTGCGTGTAAGACTAATGACCATAGAGTTGTGATTGAGTTCTTGAAAAATAATATACTTACACGTTTTGGTACACCGCGAGCTATAATTAGTGATGGAGGGTCGCACTTTTGTAATGGACCTTTTAGGATTTTGATGAAGAAATATGGTATTACACATAAGATAGCTACCCCATATCATCCACAGACTAGTGGTCAGGTAGAGGTTTCCAATAGGGATATAAAGCGTATATTAGAGAAAACAGTTAATCCTAATCGGAAAGACTGGTCATCTAGGCTTACTGATGCCTTGTGGGCTTACCGTACTGCGTTTAAGACCCCCATTGGAATGTCGCCTTATCGGCTTGTGTATGGAAAGGCATGTCATTTACCTGTTGAGTTAGAACATAAAGCTTATTTGGATGTTAAGCAGCTAAATTTTTCACTTGACAAGGCAGGAGCCCATAGGAAACTCCAGCTCAATGAGTTGGAAGAGATTCGTATAGATGCTTACGATAGTGCGAAGGAGTATAAGAACAAAATGAAACTTGTGCATGATAAGAATATTTTAAGAAAGTCATTTTCTCCAGGTCAAAAAGTTCTTCTGTATGATACCCGCTTGCATCTTTTCCATGGGAAGTTACGTTCTCGGTGGATGGGTCCTTTTATTGTTCGCACTGTCTTTCCTCATGGAGCTGTTGATATCGAGACACCAGATGGTAGTAGTTCTTCGAAGGTTAACGGTCAGAGATTGAAACCCTTTTTAGAGCCCTTTCCTACAGGTGATGTTGAGGAGGTCCCTGTTTACCCTTGATTGACCATCGAGACGATTGTATGTTGTATATTAGTTTTTGATTTCTCTCTTCACCCAGGTACTATCTTTCCGACTTCTCTCTTTACTGATTCCTCATGTTACTTTGCCTTTTGGTATTGCTCTTTCATTAGAAACATTGAGGACAATGTTAGATTTAAGTTTGGGGTGGGGAAGAAACTTTTTGTTAGCTTTTAGTTGAAATAAATAAACTCCAGAGCCTAGAAATTTATGCTTATTAAGGTTGGCACTAACCAATCTAAGTGGATGGGAACATCTTGGTTGTAGGAGTTGAGGAACCAATCTGATTAGATGGAAACATCTAAAGAGTCTATTCATAAAAGCACAGAGCTCAGGTGTTAGAATTAAAAAAAAAATGGTAGTTTCGCCATAACTCGTTGAATCCTAATCCCTTATGTTTTTATTTCTTAAGTGATTTGGTGGGGCACACGACTCAAGTTGTTACCATTGCTAGGTGAAATAGGGTGATTGAGATATCAAAAAAAAAAAAAGTTTGAGACTAGATCATCAGACCAACCGGAATAAATTCAATAAAATCGACCACTAGTGCCCTTGTATATGCCAGTTGTGTTGACCTAGAGTTAGGTTTATCGACCACTGGTCCCCTTGTATATGCCAGTTGTGTTGATATTAGTCAGACCGGTATCTCAGTCCATTAGGATAGGTTCATCTTGGCAGAGGCCTTCAGACAGATATGGGAAACACCGTTCACTTTTACCATCTATTTTCTCTTTATCCATCTTCTTAATCTTTCCATATGATTGGTTGACTCCGGTTATGATGTCTAGAAACTATCTGAGTAGAGCTCTGTCACTTATATATGAATTTTAGTATGCTGAGTGCAAACTCGTGTACAACAATTGGAATTTCGCATCAGGGTACTTCCTCCTATAGTCAATGATTGTATGCCAACCAAGGAGATTCTTTAGTGCCTTCCAAGGTTCAGCGTAGATAGCTAGGGTCTGGAGTAAAGGTTTTGTGGGTACACCTCTGGTAAACCCTCCGGAGACAACACTCCGCCGCTAGGGCCACCTAGCGGTTTAACGGCTTGCTCCACGTGCTAAGTGTAGACATTTTATATCAGATTTGCTCGAGGACTAGAAAATAATAAGTTTGGGGGTAATTGATAGACACATTTTTGTGTCTGAATTGTCCTCAGTGTCTCTATTGCTAGTGCTTGATTTTGTACTTATTATGGCGTTTTTATGTTTGTGTAGGTGTTTTTGGAGAAATACACTTGTGTGGAAAAAGTTGCTCAAAAAGTGCTATTTGGACCCCGGAGGACACATGTTATTCGAACTCTCAGTTTTGGACAAGGGGCAACTAACTGATAAGGGGCACCCCAGGGAACCAACTGCTAATCGCACCCCATTACTGGTTAAGGGGGCTCCATCTTCTTCCTTGATTTGAAAATAAAAAATTGGCGGGAAATTTGGTTTCAACGGTAAAGGATTTATTATCTTTAAGATAAGAATATCTTCTTGCCTTACAGACATGAAGTTTTGAAGAAAAAGGAAGTTATCTTGTATTAAACAAGAAAGATATCCTTAGAAGATTTTATCTTGGATTTTATTCTGTGAATTAAAGAAGATATGGGTTTAGTAAAGAAATATATAGAATAAAGAGAAGGAAAAATTCTGAAGATATTTTTAATTAAAAAGAAGAAGATTTTGGAGTTATGGAAGAATATATTTGAGTGATGTGTATTCGTGTGTATAAATAGAGAGCTAGAGAGCACATTTGGGGAGAGTTTTTTGGGAGAGAAAAGAAAATCACTGTTTTATCATTGTTTCTCCCATTTAATCTTTGTAAACACCCTTTGAGCAATAAAAATGAATTTTGAGCATGTTTCCATGATGATGAGCTAATTCTCGCGCAACCAAGGCAATGGATGAAGCTATCTATGCATGAAAGATTGGTAACAATTTTATTTTCTCTAATTTACAATTTATAATTCATTAAATCACCATTTTTGTGGAGTTCTAAATGTTCACATAATTTTCTTAATTACTTGTGATTCAATTTGATAGATTATACTTTGTTTAATTGATTGATAGTCTATTCTTAGGGAATACAATTAATATTTGGGAATATGTTTGATTATGTGTGAATTAAGAAATAAAGCACTTCAAGGATAGTTAGAGTTTTGAAACATATTTGGTATCATTCATTCATGTGTAATAGTGGAATCTAGTGTCTTGGTTACTTTTAATATCTTGAAATCAATTTTGCAATAAGTTTTCTATTTTTAAGTTTTATAAGTCTAAAATCTTTTGCTTTCACAAGTCTCAACGAACTTATTACTACAACTCAATTTGAAATCACATCACCATACCATGCCGGCCTTCCCTATGCGGCTACCAAAGCGAAGGCGTGCGACGATCAACGGCCACCCTTCCATCCTACCACCGAGCCGACAAGTCTCCCAAGATCAACTTGCCGAACAACAACATGCTACATGTTTTCCACGAAAACACTCGAGACATCAATACATGTCACAAACTGGGGGATGCTCATTGGGTATTGTTTTGGCGGTTTACAGCCTGCGGCGTACACTACGCCCGTAGTAAGATAGTGTCATAAGGGGCGGTTAGTAAATACATGGAGTAATGGTGAAACACTTTCTTTTATGGAACATCAATTCCAGGCGTTACCGGTTACCACCTCCTCCCATTTACTCATTCGTTTTCCATTTCTTATGAGACCAGAGTACGTTTCACTTCGACTTGTATAAATAGGTCTTACCTATTTCCACCGAACAACAAGTTCAGATCAGGGGGATAGAACACTCAGAAAATATTTGCTAGATTTCCATTTGTTAGCTTCCCACTTTTTGATACAAGTCATGAAACAACTATTCTTCCAGAATCAACTATTTTGGTTTTAACACACTCTTCGCTTTCCTCCCCAAAACCAACCCTTCTCCTTCACTTTGTGACCGAAGCAAGTCTGGAACGGCCATTTCTTTGTTTAGGCCGGATTTGTACAGATTGATCTCTCGAATCTAAAGTACTCCCCTACAGTACATTGTTTAGGGTTTAAACTCGTTTCTCACCCACAAACCCGAAATTACCAAAATCAGCAGAAATCGTTTTCACCCTCAAACAATTGGCGACCACAGTGGGAGGTTGATCTTTCAGTCACGATGTCAATTTTCAATCATCGATCTCATACCTCGACCCAGACGTCAGGACAGTAAAATCAAACGATCCAATTAGGAATCGACGACTCAGCTACTAGGCGGCTCGATTACCAGTCGTGACACGGCAAGGGACGACTGGGGACTTCCGAGGGGTTAGAAGCAAATGATCCGCCCAGGGATCGGCAACACAACAAGGAATTATTGAGGACTTTCCACATTCACGACGATGTTTCCCACAAAACTCGGTCTTACATCCGGGAGATTCCTTTTTCACCAAAAGATCCAAAAACCGAGTAAGTCTTGCCTAGACAAAATACGTGGTTTACTACTTCAGGTTTTCACGGGAATGATGAAACCAATAGACATGTTATTTTTCATCTCATGCTCTCTGTCGACAAGCAATGCTCATGATTCAGTGGCTTTCCTGGGATGTTTGCACCATTCGCAATCGTAACCAAAAAACATCGTTATTCTAAAAATTGTTCGTTCCAAATAATAATCCAAAACCCTCATGGTAACATTTGTCTGTCAAACCAAAAATACAGGAAATCAAAACCGCAAACTAGGCGTATCATTTTCATTTCAAAAAAAAAAAAAAACCTAAAATAAGAAGTTCAGAAGATAGAAATGCGTTCAAGGAAAGTTTTTCAACAATGGCTTGCTCTTCTTGGAAAAAGCATCTTTCGTGCTTTGGAGAGCCGCCCTCTTCAACTTCAGCTTCCTGGACAACTTTTAAACTTCCGCTTCCTGCTTCTTCACCATATCCGTAGAAGGACCTTCGACTCTTTCGGCCAGCAACTTTTCAACCTCAGAGAAACCTTCAACGTACTAAGGAACATTGAACTCGAAGTTTACACACGTGTCACGATGAAGCCCCCCATCTCGAGACTACATCCTCAGAAACAGTATTACCAGTCACATTGCACATGTCGTCAATCGAAGACAGAGCTTCCTCCACACGCTTAACCAATGCAAATTGACTAGTAATTTTCTTGGTCGTGGCGATATGTCCATAGCTTTCCCATATCCTGGTGTATAACGCTGCGTGTTTGGCTGGGACGCTAAATCCCCCGATCAACACATGATCCGGATGAGGAACCAGATATGGAAGGTTGAAAGTGGCATCCGCGACTGTATCAGCAACCGGCAAGGGATTCCTAACGACAATTGCACCTGCATCCACTGGAGTACTCTCCATTGTCTGAGTCACAACGACGTTTTCATCTCGATCAACATCCATTTCAAGGTCGCCCGATGCGGCTGTCACAGTTGGAGACAAAGATGTATCTCCGCCAGTCTTCGTCTCAGGGCCATCTTCAGAAACGTCTTCCCCCTATGATATCACGAATTAGATATTTTCCAAAGAGAAAGGAAGAGAGGAAAGAAGAAAAAACATGCGGGAGATTCACTGATTCGCTTTCAGACCGACTAGAGGAACATTCAATATTGCTGTCGGAAGAACTAATCTCGCCATCACTGGATTCTGAACTTTCATCCTTCTAGGGTTCCCCATCACCATGGATAGGCTCAGCACCGTCACCCTCCGTCTCGAGAAACGATGTTTTCTGACTACTTGCAAGTTTGGTAAAGGTGTTCACACTGCTGAGACCCTGGGCAAGATACAAAGACGAATACTCAGAAAAAAGAAACAAGGATATACGCGATCCAACTAAAATCAAGAGGAAAAGCATACGTACCCGCATATTAGACGAACTGAAATTCGGTAGGGCTGTCGAATCTGACTGGGAACCGTCTTCACGGATTTTAGACCGTCACTCCTTCACTTAGGGACTATCTGCATTCGGGCTAACAGATTTTCGCTTGGTCGAAGAAGGACCCCTCAGCAGTGGGTGCTCCGCTAAAACCGCAGGAGGAGGCTTACCGCGACAGTTTTCTACCACATCATTCACGAATCCATGGATAGCGAGAAAATCATCCTGCCAAAATATGTTATATTTGGAGGTTGTTGATGGATTTCGTTCCGCGAGCGGAAAAGGGAGACTTTTACCCAACACAAGAACACTAGCATCGAGAACAGTTGGCAACGAGTATTCTGGAACAATCGGCTGACGAACGAGTGGGACCCCTTGGTCAAAACCCATATGCCGATCCGCCCTATCGATATTGTAAGAAATTGCTTTGAAAGATCCTCGAAAGAAAGACGACACATGACCGGGCTTGTAGCTTCGCATGAAAACCATCTCTCCAACACTCATATCCTCTTTATCAGAAGACAAAGACATGCTCGGAGCAGGAACAAAGGTATTGATTTGAGTTATGGACGCATGCACCAGAGACCATGGACGAAAATTGACCGTGTGCGAGTTTTCAAGGAATCCAACCAGGTTCGAACCAATATTTGGGCGCCTATTCGACCAACGCAGTATCCTAGAACCCCCCCCCCCCCCCCCAAAGACTCGGGAAGCACGGCCAATGGTTTTGGAGCATACCTTTCGAAGTGCTCCCACAACCACGCTTGGAAAAAGGCGGCATGAATCTACGAATCCACTTTCATGTAGCCATTTTGAAGCGCACATGTCCGCGACCAGATGATCCAAGTGTGTGTACAGAGAACCAACAAACAAGCCGCCAATAGGGAAAACGACACCTTTTGCCAATTTTATGGCAAACTTGATAAGTTCCTGTCTTATCTACTTCTTACCAGAGTCGTCATCAAAAATATCTCTGGATAACCAAAGAGCCAAGAACGCTGCGACATGAAGTGTACTATTTTTCTGATTTAGCTCCAACTCATCAGAAAACCATTGAGACACCCACCATCCATAGAAGCACCTCGTCTCGTTTTATTTCCGAACGAATCCTTTTGATTTCGCAACCAGAGCGACATGCATTTCTTCTTGATCTGCAGACAACTTGACATCGAGGTTTCCTATTACGGGAAGGTTCAGCAAGACGGCCACGCTCTCTAAAGAGATAGTCATTTCACCCCACCTGCATATGGACGTGTGAGTGTCCGGACACCATCTGGAAATAAAAGCAACCAAGCCTGGAATATCTTTCCTAATTTGAAGCACTGCGGAAGCCGCGACAGCATCAATAATCTGCGCCTTGGTCAAACTGGCTTTTACACATTCCTGGATCATCATGAATCACATCCATTTCTCAAAGGGACGCAACAGACTCACACATATTTTAAAGTCAATGGGAGAATCAGAATACTCTTTCCTTTGAAGACAAAACCTTATTACACCTCCAGGCCGAACTGACCGGGCCTCTCCTTCACTTTCCGGACCAGTCATAAGAATCAACACATACTTGGGATGATTTTTCCTAATTGTGTCGGATGTTGTAAAGAACTCATCGTCTATGTTTGGCTTGGAATTTCCAACATCTTTCGGTACGGCAGAACTTTTCTCAAATGACATCCTAACGAAATTATCTCACGCTACTTTCACCTTCGAAGAGAAATTATTACGGAAAGTGCATGAAAATTATTTTATCAGACACAGGAGATCCATATTGGACGCAAACCAATTTGTTGCAAAGTCATAATGCGGATGAGCAAAGAAATGGGGACTGGCAAACCCTGCATCACCACCTCATGCCAAGGCCGTACCCTGCAGCAGGAAATTTGCGCCCGGACGAGGAGGCGCGCCCCACCATGGGAACAATACACTCGGCCACACCAGGAAAAGGGAGGAAACCCTAGGAGCTAGGTTTTCACGGGAAGGGAATGACAGTTACTAGCTCATGCATGCCTACTTTGCACAGTAATTGAGGCGACCAATATTACTACGGTATTCACGCCTAAATGTTACTACAAGTTCACGCAAAACATATTTACGGCTATGATTCATACCAACACAAAAGAACAATATTTTTACAAGTTCATGAAAAGGTACGCCTTGCACTAACACAAGAAAACAAGAAAAACAAGTTAAAGAGGAAGTGTTGGAAGACATACCTGGGATTCGCTCATCCGCTTTACTATTACCACACGGCCAGAATAAAATAAATAATATAAAGGTTTGAAATAAAAGGAGAGCCGACCCCCTTTTATAGGCGTGGTACTTGGGAGTTTGAATAAGGAAAGGACTTCATATTTGAGTCAAGTAAGGAAAAGAGGCAACCTGGCCAGCGAAGATAAATCAACATGCCAAGCCGTCCGCGCATGCTTTGCCTCACCAAACCGCGCCATTTCCTTGGCCCCACCATGCCAAGCCGTCCGCACCATGCCTTGGCCCCACCACGCCAAGCCGTCCACATGCTTTGCCTCACCAAACCGCGCCTTGCGCCAAGCCGTCCGCGTCATTGCATTGGACCCACCATGCCAAGACGTCCGCGCCATTACCTTGGCCCCACCATGCCAAGCCATCCGCGCCATGACTTGCCACGCCAACACCAACAACTCTCCAAGCCAGCGTCATGATGTTCCATAACCCATCCAAGGTGATACATGTCCAGACTAAGCCGAAGATCTTCATCTCACCACTTCACGGTCTACACCGCAAATAAAATCTACGCAAGGCCGCCAAACATGAAGATCATGAACTCTCCTTACCTCTCTAAAAAGGTTAGTCGGACTTTCCTAACCATCTTTTCACAACCTGTCATTTCGATTTTTGTCCTCGCCTGTCACCATCTTATGCTTACCTCGCAACAATGCTCATGTTCCGAGCTAAGTAGGGGACTTAATGTTGATGGTGGTTTTTAGCTTAGGGTCAAAATCGTAAAACTGTACATCTGAGATGACGTCACTATGACCATTAGCACATTTATTGAATCAATCAGCATGCCTACGTAAGAATTACCGGGGTACCTTTTTTTTACATGGGTTATGTTCCACGGCAGAACCCTTAACACTGACTGACATCATCTATGCCAAACCCTAATTCTCATGCCACCGCGCCAAGGCATGCCAACCATGCCAGCCGCACCACTGTGACAATGCCACACCATGCCAACCACGTCACCGCGCCAAGGCATGCCAACCATGCCAGCCACACCACTGTTCCAATGGCATACCATTCCAGCCACATCTCTGCGCCAAGGCATGCCAACCATGCCAGCCGCACCACTGCGCCAATGGCATGCCATGCCAGCCGCACCACTGCGCCAATGGCATGCCATGCCAGCCGCACCTCCGCGCCAAGGCATGCCAACCATGCCAGCCGCACCTCTGTGCCAAGGCATGCCAACCATGCCAGCCGCACCACATGTGCCAATGGCATGCCAACCACCTTGCTGCGCCATACCATGCCGGCCTTCCCTATGTGGCTACCAAAATGAAGGAGTGTGATGATCAACGGCCACCCTTCCATCTTAGATGCAAATCTTGGCCGTCAAAGGTCGCCAAACAACGCATGGTAACCTTTGGCCCAAACCCTAGTTTTGGCCACGCCAAACCGCGCCAAGGCATGCCATGCCACATGTGCCAATGGCATGCCAACCACCTTGCCGCACCATACCATGCCGGCCTTCCCTATGCGACTACCAAAATGAAGGTGTGCGATGATCAACGACCATCCTTCCATCTTAGATGCAAATCTTAGCCATCCAAGGTCGCCAAACAACGCATGGTAACCTTTGGCCCAGCGCCAAAACCCTAGTTTGGTTGCGCCTAAACCACGTCAAGGCATGCCGACCATGCCACATGTGCCAATGGCATGCCACACCATCCACCTTGCCGCGCCTAAGCCATGCCATGCCGGCCTTCCCTTCACGGCTGCCAAAACGAAGGCGTGCGACAATCAACGACCACCCTTCCATCTTATATGCAAATCTCAGCCGTCCAAGGTCACCAACCAAAGCATGGTAACCTTTGGCCCAACGCCAAAACCCTAGTTTGGCCGCGCCTAAACCACGCCAAGGCATACCGACCATGCCACATGTGCCAATGACATGCCACGCCATCCACCTTGCCGCGCCTAAACCATGCCATGCCGGCCTTCCCTTCACGGCTGCCAAAACGAAGGCGTGCGATAATCAACGGCCACCCTTCCATCTTAGATGCAAATCTCAGCCGTCCAAGGTAACCAACCAACACATGGTAACCTTTGGCCCAACGCCAGAATCCTAGTTTGGGTCACGCCCAAACCGCGCCAAGGCATGTCGGCCATGCCACATGTGCCAATGGCATGCCAGCCACCTTGTTGCGCCATACTATGCCGACCTTCCCTACGCGGTTACCAAAACAAAGGCTTGCGACGATCAACGGCCATCCTTCCATATAAGATGCAAATCTTAGCCGTCCAAGGTCGCCAACCAACGCATGGTAACCTTTGGCCCAAAACCTTAGTTTTGGTCACACCCAAACCGCGCCAAGGCATGCCGCCCATGCCACATGTGCCAATGGCATGCCGTCCACCTTGTCGCGCCATACCATGCCGGCCTTCCCTATGCAGTTACCAAAACAAAGGCTGGCGACGACCAACGACCATCCTTTCATCTAAGATGCAAATCTTAGCCGTCCAAGGTCGCCAACCAACGCATGGTAACCTTTGGCCCAACGCCAAAACCGCGCCAAGGCATGTCATCCATGCCACATGTGCCAATGGCATGCCAACCACCTTGTCGCGCCATACCATGTCGGCCTTTCCTATGCGGCTACCAAACAAAGGCTTGCGAAGATCAACGGCCACTTTTCCATGTAAGATGCAGATCTTAGCCGTCCAAGTTTACCAGCTAACGCATGGAAACCTTTGGCCCGACGCCAAGCCCTAGTTTGGTCGCGCCCAAACAAAGCCAAAACCCTAACTTTTGGCCGCGCCTAAACTAGGCCATATTAGAGCCATACCGGCCATACTTTCATGCCACTGGCTACCAAACGAAGGGTTGCAATAATCAACGGATACCCTTCCTCTGAAGATGCAAAATCTCGACCGTGGAAGGTCACCACCGAGCCGACAAGTCTCTCAAGATCAAATTGCCGAACAACAACATGCTACATGTTTTCCACGAAAACACTCAAGACATCAACACATGTCACAAACTGGGGGATGCTCATTGGGTATTGGTTTGGCGGTTTACAGCGTGCGGCGTACACTACGCCCGTTATAAGACAATGTCATAAGGATGAGGCGGTTAGTAAATACAGGGAGCAATGATGAAACGCTTTCTTTTATGGAACATCAATTCCATGCGTTATCGGTTACCACCTCCTCCCATTTACTCATCCGTTTTCCATTTCTTACGAGACCAGAGTACGTTTCACTTCGACTTGTATAAATAGGCCTTACCTATTTCCACCAAACAACAAGTTCAGGTCAGGAGGATACAACACTCAGAAAATATTTGCTAGCTTTTCATCTGTTAGCTTCCCACTTTCTGATACAAGTCGTGAAACAACTACTTTTCCAGAATCAACTATGCTGGTCTCAACACTCTCTTTGCTTTCTTCCCCAAAACCAACCCTTCTCCTTCACTTTGTGACCGAAGCAAGTCTGGAACAGCCATTTCTTGGTTTAGGCCGCATTTGTACATATTGATCTCTCGAATCTAAAGTACTCCATTGCAGTACATTGTTTAGGGTTTAAACTCGTTTCTCACCCACACACCCGAAATTACCAAAATCAGCAGAAATCGTTTTCACACTCAAACAGTTATATATAACAAAAGTGAAAATATACTATTAAAATTCATGAAAACTGACCCGAAATCCTAGCTTTTTCTCTGGTGTTTTTTTTCTCCTCTCCATGCTTGCAAAGTAATGTAAAAGATATCTTCTATTGTTGTTGTTAGAGCACTGCTCGGTCGAACTCGCAAGTGTTTCTATCTCAAGCTTGTGTTGTCAAGTTTAGTTGTCAAAACTATAAGTCTTGATGTCTAGTCTACTTATAGATATGTCTCGGATTAGGATAGAATGTGTAGTTGAGCTTTAGACTTCACGACATTCATCGATTGAAGACGAAGAACTACTAAGGGGAGCTTGTGGAAGTTCATCAACAAAAGGTATGTCCAAAGTTGAACTCATCTATCACTCATAAGTTTATTCTATTCTATATCATATTGAGACAAAGTCGTATAACTATATAAACTTTACATTATACACATTTGATATTTCGAGCTGAGTTTAAATCGCTTATATCTTTCTCGAAATATGTGTTGGAAATCTTTTTGCTTTAACCACGTTCGTCATTATTCTTGACGAAAATAAAAAAGATGATCATGTGAAAATCACCTGGTAACATCTTACATGATTTGTGTGAGACAGTCATCTGATGTTGGCTCGGAATGTTTCGTATTGATCATTCGATCACTTAAAAATTGCTTATAATCTAATAGTTTGTGTGAGACATCTATCGTCATATTCTAAAAATGTTTTAATGATTTAAATGAGAGTTAAGAGCTAAAACCCATGTCTGGATACATTACGGTTTGTGTACTTAGTGTACGAACTGTTTTGACGGAATTCAGGACCGGAAGTTTGCATACCCATTCGCAAACTTATTCAACTGTTTAAGTCAGGGTACTTAAGTTTGCATACCCGTTCGCAAACTGATTTAATTGTTGAAGTCCGAGAACCAAGTTTGCGTACCCATTCGCAAACGATTTCAGCTGAGTTCGGTCCGGAGCTAAAGTTGCGTACCCGTTTGAAAACTGCTGGCTTGTGACAAATGTCCGGAACTTAAGTTTGCGTACCCGTTTGCAAACTTAAGTGGTTCAAGTTCTAAAATCGGTTAAGTATGATTTCGTACTCATGAACAAATACATTTATAAATTAAGGAATGCAATCTTTGCAAACCGTGGCTAAAATGTTCATGAATTGATTCTTTTGAATCACTCCGATTTTTCTTCAATTGCGTCTTGTATACTTCTATGAGAATATAAAAAATTGAACAAATCTACGAGTAACACAATTATATTCATTTGATTATCAATTGATCTAGAAGTTTTAAGATGAACAAGGTTAAGAGAAAATTGTTCATATGGGTAACTTCATTTAACTATTATTGAGACAACTCAATATACAAGTTTCGGTACGGTTACCTATATATGAAGGTATATTTCATTTGTGTGTAACAAGATAAAGACCATCTAAAAAGACATGGGTACCCAAATACACCATAATCTTTTATTTTGATCACAACCTATACAAGACCCATTGTGTATAAACCTCTTGGAGATACAATCACTCAAGGAATATTTCAACACGGTGTCCACTTGATATAGCGTTAGTCCGAACTGGCCTAACTCGTGAATTAAATACAAAGGCAAGTGGGAAAAACCAATACACTTTGTGTCATTGTCTATGGATATGGAATCGAGACAATACAACAACAAAGTGATCACTTGATAAAAGGTACGGAAATAATCGAAACCAATGGGATCAATATCAAGTGCCTAGTTAACGTACAAAGTGCAATTTACTTTAATTATAATAAAACAATTATGATGCGGAAATTAAAAGTAAATGGCACAACAAGATTTTGTCAACGAGGAAACCGCAAATGCAGAAAAACCCCGGGACCTTGTCCAGAATTGAATACTCTCAGGATTAAGCCGCTATACAAAATCTAAACCAACTTCGTATAGTTGATACCAAGCAACTAAACCTATAGTTCACCTGGTTCCGTCGCGCCTCCAACTTGCAATAAGTCACGCACTTGGAGTAATTCCTTTGGTTCATATTCCAAACAGTAAAGGAACAACAAATTTGTTTGGTAACAACTCTTTTCAACCAAGTGATATGAGTTTGACAAAAGGCTCTTCCGTTTATCCCAATAAACTCCTTTGTCAGGTCCTTACATCTATCCAATAACAATTACCAAAGTAATTTTCAAGATTTTGCAATCAATACTTTGGATCACAAAGAATTGTATTGATGCGTATCCACTAATCAATCAAATCTATCACAAAGATAAACCGATTATAGTTGGATCCTTTTCCAGCCAAAACAAGTTTTGTGCACACCAAAGATTATGAACCCAAATATCTTCTTTGTCTTCAAATCTTCTTTGATCTTCAATAAACACCTGCACACAATCAACTTGAATCTTTTGTGATCAATCACACACGGAACGGAGCCTGTTAACAATGGATTATCACAAGACGTCTTTAGAACTACAAACAGTCTAAAGATCCCCGTCGAAACTTCGATCTAGTTTGAGTGAATCTTATATCAGAAGAGAAGATTCTCAAGCATAAACAAACTAGGTGCAATCAAAGTTCAACAACCATAAGTCAATCAAATCAATCGAAAACTAATAATAAACTGTAATTATCTAGTTTCCCACCAACGATACTAATAGAGCTTCTCAATCTGAAAGAAGTCTCTAAACCGAGCGGTCGTATGAGATTTCGCCTAATTAGGTTACTTTCCTCTCCGAATAGGCAGATCCACCAGTAGCAACACAACTAGGTAGTTTTGCTGTCTCTAAGGATTAGTTTGCTTGAAATGCAAACTTCAATATTTATAGACCAAGGAATTTCAAAAACCGAATATTCTCAAAGATATGCAATAAACACAAAATCGGTTTTCATAATTCCTGGAAATGCTCTGTCCAATTAATGACTGAAATCTCAGTAGAAAATCTCCAACTAGTAAATGCACATTACTAATTTTTATTTTCTAAAGATATGCATTTTAATTGCTGGAAATTAAAAGCATATAAAACTAAAAACCTTAATTAAAAGATTCTTAATTTATTTCGATCCGGGATTCTCCTTTAGCTATTAAGGAATATCTTTGAATAATAAATGATAAGAGTTACTGCACATATTCAACGTATGTCTACATCTTTACTTTGTAAATCCTTTTTCATATTTACAATCTTGGAATCGATTTGCCACATTTGCAAACAAGTTTAGAATTGGTTCATCTGACTTCCAAGAACTATGTGATTGATTATCCTATCAAATCACAAATCATGGGTTTCACGGTTCTGCCAAAACAAGTTTCGGTTCTACCTCCATGTGGGTACTAGAATTAGTCATGCTAGTTAACAAAACTTGGTTGACTAGGTACTAGGATCGGTTCCCACATATATATGGTATCTAAGTTGTATTTGTTTCACATGTTCATAGGATCGGTTCCCAATAACTAAAAACTTGTTGCACCTCTTACAAGGATCGATTCCGCTTTTGTGATTGGTTGCACCTCTTATTAGGATCGGTCCCCCAATGTCTAGAGTTGGTCATAACAATTACAACAAATTGATCATACCATCTCAGGTGATTACGTAAGATCGGTTTCACTAATAAAAGTCATACCAATACAAAAGTCAGGCCTTGTGAATAGTTTTACCAAGATCATAAGCAAGTCATGAGCGGTTATACTAAACACACATATTGGTAATCCAAAGATTTGCAATGAATAACAATACCAATAAGCATAGCGATTTCCCTTTCGATTCATAAAGCAATTTTATGAATTGTACTTCCTTTAAACAAATGTAAAAAATTGTTTCCTAGGACGAAATCTTCACCCATACCCATACATAATCACAATAGCATTCATACGATTATGTCGATGACTTATATACGAAGTTCAAAAGATAAGCGTTATACTTCGTATTGTATTCCTTAATACTATGTATAACTAGAGTATAATCATTCACAGCTTCGCAGTTATGTTTTCAATATGCACGACTTGAAAGATACGTTAGGGAATGAAATAGCTCAAGTCAAATATTACTAATCTCAAGTGGAAGGATGATGTCGTCGTTGTAGCTCCCTAATTCTTCACATTCTTCAAGTCTTCACGTAATACTGTTTCATATCCTAATACTTTCAAGGTAACCTATACGAAGTTGACTCTAGTAAATAATCAAGTGACTCTTTAAATGAGTTTTGGTTCACTAAAATATGACAACCAAACTTGACATACCAACGCTTGGTGGTTCAACCGAGCTATGCTCTAACAGTCTCCCTCTTTGTCAATTTTAGTGACAAAACTCTTACATCATATGGATAAACAAATTATAAGAATTCTTTACACATACACTTGATTCCCAAACTCAACAACACAATAACCTGTATACATTCTGTTAGAGCATTGCTCGGTTGAATCCACCAAGCGTTAGTATGTCAAGTTTGGTTGTCATATTTTAGTGAATCAAAACTCATGTTAAGAGTCGCTTGATTATGTACTAGAGTTAAACTTCGTATAGGTTAGCTTGAAAGCATTAGGATATGAGATATTACAAGTATTACGAAGTCTTGAAGATGTGAAGAATCAATGAGCTACAATGACAACAATCATCCTTCCACTTAAGGTTAATGATATTTGACTTGAACTGTTTCATTCCCTAACGTATCTTTCAAGTCGTACATATTGAAAACATAACTGCGAAGCATATATGAACTCTAGATAGACATAGTTTTAAGGAATACAATACGATGTTTATTTGCTTAACCATTAAATTTTGTAGATAAGACATCGCCATAATCATTTGAATGCTATTGTGATTATGTATGGGTATAAGGTGAGGATTTCATCCTAGGGAACAATGTTTACATGTGTTCTAAGGAAGTAAGTTCATAAACTTGTTTGTGGACCGAAAAGGAAATTGCCAGGAGTTATTGGTTTTGTTATTCATTGCATATCTTATGAACAACCAATATCTGTGATAGAGTATAACCGCTCACAACATGTTGTGTTCTTGGTAGAACTATTCACAAAGTCCTGACTTTTGTATTGGTATAGCTTTTATTAGCAAAACCAATCTTAAGTAATCACCTGTGGTATGATCGGATTATGTCTGCATTGGGGAAATGGAACCGATCCTAGTAAGGGAAAGGGCACCGATCCTTGTAAGGGAAAGGGAACCGATCCTAGTAAGGGAAAGGGAACCGATCCTTGTAAGGGGTGCGGTACATCAAGGGGAACCGATCCTTGTATGGGGTGCATCAAGGTTTATAGCAGAAAGGGGAACTGATCCTATGGACATCTGCAACACATATAAGTTATATACCATATATATGTGGGGAACCGATCCTAGTAACTAGTCAACCGAATCTTTGGGAAGCTAGTGTGACTATGCGTAGTACTCACATGGAGGTAAAACCGAAACTTGTTTTGGTAGAACCTTAAACCCATGATTGTGATTGAATGTTGGTTTGATCAATCACATAGTTCTTGAAACTCAGATGAACCAATTCTAAACTTGTTTGGAAGTGTGGAAAATCGGTTTCAAGGTTGTAAGTGTGAAAGAGAACTTACAAAGTAAAGATGTCGACAAACTTTGAACACGTGTTGTGAATGTTTGTTTCTGTAATTGTTCAAAGATATTCCTTGATGGCTAAAGGAAGAGAATCCCACGATCGGAACATAAGGAAGTTAAGAATATTTTAATTAAGGTTATTAATTTCACTTTGTATGGAAATTACAGAATTAGTAATGTGCATTTACTAATTAGATTTTCCGAGAGATTTCGGTTTTTATTTTTGGACAGAGCATTTCCAGGAATTATGGAAACCAAATTTGTGCTTTAATGAATATCTTGAGAATATTTTCGGTTTTGGAAATTCCTTGGTGTCCAAACTTCCTTGTCTATAAATATACGAAGTTTGCCTTTCTAGCAAACTAATCCTTCGTAACAACATACTTCCTCTTTTGTCTTTGTTACTGGTGTAGCCGCCTATCGGAGAGGAGAGTAATCTAATTAGGTGAAATCTCTTATGGCCGCTCGTTTTAAAGTTTTCTTTGGGATTGAGAAGCTCTAGCGCGACCCGTTGGTGGGAAACTAGATAATTTCGGTTTATCTTTGTTTTCGGTTGATTTGATTGACTAACGGTGGTTGAAATATGATTGCACCTAGTTTGTTTATTCTTGAGAATATTCTCTTCTAATATAAGATTCACTCAAACTAGTTCAGAGTTTCGACAGGGATATTTAGATTGTTGTTAGTTCTAAAGACGATCTGGTGATAATCCATTGTTAACAGACTCCGTTCTGTGTGTGATTGATCATAAGAGCTTCAAGTGATTGTGTGCAGGTTTTTATTTAAGATTTAAGAAGATTTGAAGATAAAGAAGATATTGAAGATCTGACTTGGGTTTTATAATCTTTGGTGTGCATAATACTTGTTTGGGTACAAGAGGATCCAATTAATAATCAGTTTATCCTTGTGGTAGATTGGATTGATTAATTGAGTAGATCGGCATCAACACGGTTCTTCGGATTAAAGGGGTTGTTGGCTTAATCTCAATCGATTACCTTTGGCATAAGATAGATCTAGACCCTATGAAGGAGTTTATGTTAAGATAAACGGAAGAGCCTTTGTCTGACTCATATCACTTGGTTGAATATAGTTGATACCAAACAAATTTCTTGTTCCTTTACTGTTTGGAATATGAACCAAAGGGATTGTTCCAAGTGCGTGACTTATTCATAAGTCGGAGGCGTGGGAATACAGACCGAAGTAGGTGAACTATAAGGTTAGTTACTTGGTCTCAACTATACGAAGTTAAGTGTAATTTTGTGTAGCGGCTTAATCCTGAGAGTAAACTACAAGGTTACTTGATGTGTCATTTACTTTTATTTTCTGCATTATAATTGTTTTATTATAATTAAAGTAAATTACACAAACGCTAAATTACTATTTACTTGATAAGCAATCCCATTGTGTTTGGTTAAGTCTGAACCTTTATATCAAGTAAACGTACTTCGTTGTTGTATTGTCTCGATCACGTATCCATAGACGATCACATGAAGTGTGAACCGATTAGTTGTATTATCTCGACTAAGTCCATAGACAATTACTTTCGAAGAAAGGACTTATAGGTAGGAAAAGTTTTAGCTTGAGGTATATTTGGGTACCCTCGCCTTTTCAATTGGTATCAGAGCAGGCAAACACGAAAAGATCTAATAATATGTGTTTGATGCGATCCAACCTATAATATATGGGTCAAAGTAAAGTTAAGCAAGAGCGAAAACTAAAGAAAGACTCATTTAACGTATCGCAAGAAGGTTTTGATTTAAAGAAATGCTTAAAAGGAGCTTCTTCATCAAGTTCTACTTGCTCGTCTGAGAATAAGTCTGAATGTCCTCTAGACGAGACTAAGTTAAGCCCTGTTCGAAATCAATGATTCAGACTCTGAAAATTATCTTTTTGATAACGAGAATTTTTTGAGTTTTATTCTTGAGATTTCTGATGGAAGATTAAGTGTAAAAACATCTGAACTAAAGAAATTGAGCAAACAATTTCTTTTCAGTTCTAATTAACTTCTTTCAGCACTTGCAAGAGACGAGATTTAACTTTAAAGTTTGAAAATCTCAATGAAAAGCATAACTTGCTGGAAGAAGAATCCTCACAACAATTGCTTATTTACAAAAAGTTATTTGAGGAAAATCAGAATGTTTCTAAAGCAATGAAAATTGAATTTGAAAGGATGCATCAAGATCACAAGAAGTTTAGGGAAGATACTTCGCAACAAATACAGGGTCTTGAAGAAAAACTTGTTGAATCCGATGCAAGGATTAACTCTCAACAAAAGAGTTTTGAAGAGAAAGAAGGTGAATATCTCTCTCGAGAAAAACGCCTTGAGGCTGATCTAGCAAGTGCTCTTTATAAAATCAAGATGTTGGAAGAAGAAAATTTGGACCTTAAAAATTTCAATGCCAGCTCAAATAATTTAACCTCAATGTTAGGAGCAAGTAGAAATCATCGTGATACACGAGGATTAGGCTATAAGGGAATAAATGCTTCAAATATTAGCAAAGAGGTAAAATTTGTTAAAGCTACAAATTCTTCTCAATCAGAGGCTTCCACCGATGACAACGATGCTCTTATTTCTTGTAAAAAAGAAAAGTATGTCAAGCCTAAGAATAATGTTCAACCAGCAGCAATCAAAGAGAGTACTTCTGCTAATGTCAAGAAAGCAACAACGTTGAACAAGGATCAGAAGAAGAATAAGAAAACTCGTCGTGCTCTAATGCAAGAGGATCCACAAAGAGGTAACATTAAAACTCATACTTCGTACATTTATACTAAGCATTGTTTTTATTGTGGTCATAAAGGACACTTGCAATGGGGATGCAAAGTTCGTAAGATGCAAGATGCACTTTCTAGTGTATCAAACGAATTGGCTAAGTTTTCTCCTCATAAGAACTCAGATCGGTATTGTCCTAAGTTTAGGCAAAAGAATTATTATAATGATAGTTCAAATTTTGCATATCACTCGACAAGGTTATTTCATAAAAGGCCAAATTATGGAAAGAGAGATGAATTTTTAAATGCACAAACAAGATCTGATGTTCCAAATTGGAGAAAGGGTGTTTCGCAAAACATTCAAAAGGACAATGATTCTAATGGTATTATGAAGGAGAAAGATGCTCATGCGAAACCCAACTCTAAATGGGTCCCAAAATCCTCCATAGCCAAGAAAGGACCAAAAGTTAGTCACAAGAATGACTCTCAGCTGCTAATTGTTGGTAACAATAATTACAAGAGTCTTCTTGAAAGACTAAAGAAATACATTATGTCTGAAATATCTTATACTAGTAAAGATTGTGATAATGACACTCTTCATCACAAGTCAAAGAAGAAAAAAAAGATATGGAACAAGAGAAAACAAACCAAGCAAGAGGTCAAGAATGATGATTCGGTCTTAGTCACTCGTGACAAACAAGACAAGGATCAAATAAACACAACCTAGTTGCGTTAGAATGTGCTTGCTCACCTTAGTTCTCAATCTTTTAAAAGGTGAGGAAGCACATGAAAAACTGAGCACATGATCTCTCGATTATTATATGACTAATTAACATCTTTAGGGAGATTTATCTTCTATACTCGTACCTTATCTATCTATATTTGAGCTTTTGATAGAAACGGTAATTTTGAGTTGATGATGTTGAAATCTACTGATCATATATGTGTATCTCTTGATTTTGTGGTCAAAACAAGCCAAAAATCACTGAATTCGGACATCGTATGCAAAAGTTATGTCGAAAACAGTTGAGTGTTGTGATCTGTCACAAGCACCCTCATGGGAACCGATCCTAGTACCATGTCATGGAAGGGAACGATCTTAGTGAGAGGCCCCCTTACGAAGAAGTGTAAAACTGTTTTGCCCATAACTTCTTCGTCCAAACTCAGAATGACCTCATTCTTTTTGCGTTGCTTTGATAATTCAATTTCCTACAAGATTGAGGTAATTTCAGTACTTGATTTTATGTTTAATATTTATGGTGTATTGCAAAAAGTAATTTATGGGATGTTTGTTCTCGGTTTTACTACCTTAATATTCGATCTCATATATTGTGAACCCTCATGGTTTGGGTGACTTTTTGATTTAGCGGGATTAAGTTCTAGCCCTAGTAGGTAGGCTTTATCAAAGGATTATGAGGGGTTCTAATAGAAACAGTATGTGAAAAAGTCACAATATGTTTTTAATCGGTTTTGGTTTAGCATAAAAGCATATGTGTTTCGACGGTTTTCAACTTTTGCTTGCAATTGTTAAAACTGGTTTTCAACCTTTCTATGGTAAAGGTTGAGGTGTGTTGTTATTATTTTGTTTATGCATAAGGATGACAACGTGGTGATATTTCGATAACAATTCTCCCTGGAAGAAGATGCTATCATATTGGAGAAGTGGATGCGAAATTTGAGGTAACAATCTTGTTAGTTAATTGTTTTCCTATTTAAGAAAAGCCTGAGTTTATATTATATATATTTGTTGCTTTTTCTTAACAAAATTTAGGTTCAATTGATATTTATTCCATGATGTGTGTGTGGATGTGTGTTTCAATTGGTTCCCGTTAAGAAAAACTATTGTTATCTTGCTTTATTGTGTGATATCAATCGTTTAGGCTTACAAAATTTCGGTACAATTGATGTGTGTGTGATTCAATTGGTTCCGGTTAAGAAAAACTATTGTTATCTTGCTTTTGTATAGTTTCAATGGTTTAGGCTTACAAAATAACGGTGCAATTGCGGTGTTTTTAATGTCTATGTTGTTTCAATTGCTTCCGGTTGAGGTGAATAATTATGCAAGTTGATTTATGTTGGTTTATATGAATTATTTATGGCTTAAAGAAATAATATGTCTACGGGATGAGTTGTTTAGTCCAATTCGATTCCGGATAAGAAACTAAGTTAATTATGATCTTAGTTTGTCTTATTGAAGTGAGGTTTCGGTTATTCAAGTCTAATCGAATGCCTAAACAAGGAAATGCTAGTTAACTAACCTAGTATTTGATTTGTTTAAAGTTGAAAGGTCTAAGTTTATGGATAATTAGAACCTGATGAGAAAAATGGAGTTTATCTTTATTTTGGTCTTATTGAATTAAGCGGTTGTTTTTGAACAATCGGTTTAGCAAAGGGACTAATGTGATTAGTTGGTTTTGGTTTGCTAAACTAAATGGGAATTTTTTTTTTCGGGCAATTGTTTCCTTGGTAACATATCAAAAAAAGACTACTTGTAGTTTCGGTTTTGATATTAGTTATCAGAACATGATGTGTGGAACCCTCATGCCTAACTCTACAGGTTTGCAAGTCTATTCTGAGATTTGTAAGATTCTTTTCGTGTTGTCCTTTATTTTTTCGTTTCTTTGTCATTTTTGTGACAAAAGGGGGGAAAAATATATGGAGTAAACAAGTGATACTGGCATTGATTTTATATTAATTGGTATCACTAAGGAAAAGAACATTGGTACTTGAATATTTTATCTAACGAAAGAGTGAAAGCACAGACTAAGGAGGAGTAACATGTCATATTGATTGGTATAACAAAGACGTGCAGATTGAATATGTACCTATCTTCCTTAGGGGGAGTATTAGCTTTGTTATTATAATGTCAACAGAGGCATTTTCAAGGATTGAATGTAAGCAGTTTTAATGTGTTGTTGAATCAGGAATCAAGCGGAGTGTAATGAATTGTTGTAATTTGTTTATCCATATGATGTAAGAGTTTTGTCACTAAAATTGACAAAGGGGGAGATTGTTAGAGAATTGCTCGGTTGAATCCACCAAGCGTTGGTATGTCAGGTTTGGTTATCATATTTTAGTGAATCAAAACTCATGTTAAGAGTCGCTTGATTACGTACTAGAGTTAAACTTCGTATAGGTTAGCATGAAAGCATTAGGATATGAGACATTACAAGTATTGCGAAGTATTGAAGATGTGAAGAAGCAAGGAGCTACAACGACAACAATCATCCTTCCACTTGAGGTTAGTGATATTTGACTTGAACTGTTTCATTCCCTAACGTATCTTTCAAGTCGTGCATATTGAAAACATAACTGCGAAGCATATATGAACTCTAGATAGACATAGTATTAAGGAATACAATACGAGGTTTATTGCTTAACCATTAAACTTAGAAGATAAGACATCGCCATAATCATTTGAATGTTATTGTGATTATGTATCGGTATAAGGTGAGGATTTAATCCTAGGGAACAATGTTTACATGTGTTCTAAAGACGTAAGTTCATAAACTTGTTTGTGGACCGAAAAGGAAATTGCCAGGAGTTATTGGTTTTTTTATTCATTGCATATCTTATGAATAACCAATATGTGTGATGGATTATAATCGCTCACAACTTGTTGTGTTATTGGTAGAACTATTCACAAAGTCCTGACTTTTGTATTGGTATAACTTTTATTAGTAAAACCGATCTTAGGTAATCACTTGTGGTATGATCGGATTATGTCTGCCTTAGGGAAAAGGAACCGATCCTAGTAAGGGAAAGGGAACCGATCCTTGTAAGGTAAAGGGAACCGATCCTTGTAAGGGAAAGGGAACCGATCCTAGTAAGGGAAAGGGAACCGATCCTTGTAAGGGGTGCAGTACATCAAGGGGAACCGATCCTTGTATGGGGTGCAACAGTAATTATAGAAGAAAGGGGAACCGATCCTATGGACATGTGCAACACATATAAATTAGATACCATATATATGTGGGGAACCGATCCTAGTACCTAGTCAACCGAATCTTTGGGAAGCTAGGCTGACTATGCGTAGTACTCACATGGAGGTAGAACTAAAACTTTTTTTGGTAGAACCGTAAACCCATGATTGTGATTGAATGTTGGTTTGATAAATCACATAGTTCTTGAAATTCAGATGAACCAATTCTAAACTTGTTTGAAAGTGTGGAAAATAGGTTTCAAGGTTGTAAGTGTGAAAGAGAACTAATAAAGTAAAGATGTCGACAAACTTTGAACACGTGTTGTGAATGTTTATTTCTATAATTGTTCAAAGATATTCCTTAACGGCTAAGGGAAGAGAATCCCAGGATCGAAACATAAGGAAGTTAAGAATCTTTTAATTAAGGTTATTAATTTCACTTTGTATGGAAATTACAGAATTAGTAATGTGCATTTACTAATTAGATTTTTCGAGAGATTTCGATTGTATTTTTGGACAGAGCATTTCCAGGAATTATAGAAACCGAATTTGTGATTCAATAAATATCTTGAGAATATTTTCGGTTTTGGAAATTCCTTGGTGTCCAAACTTCCTTGTCTATAAATACACGAAGTTTGCCTTTATAGCAAACTAATCCTCCGTAACAACAGACTTCCTCTTTTGTCTTTGTTACTGGAGTATCCGCTTATCGGAGATGAGAGTTATCTAATTAGGTGAAATCTCTTAACCGCTCGTTTTAAAGTCTTCTTTGGGATTGAGAAGCTCTAGCGCGAACCGTTGGTGGGAAACTAGATAATTGCGGTTTATCTTTGTTTTTGATTGATTTGATTGACTAACGGTGGTTGAAATCTGATTGCACCTAGTTTGTTTATTCTTGAGAATCTTCTATTCTGATATAAGATTCACTCAAACTAGCTCAGAGTTTCGACATGGATCTTTAAACTGTTGTTAGTTCTAAAGACGATCTTGTGATAATCCATTGTTAACAGACTCCGTTCTGTGCGTGATTGATCACAAGAGATTCAAGTGATTGTGTGCAGGTTTTTATTGAAGATTTAAGAAGATTTGAAGACAAAGAAGATATTGAAGATCTAACTTAGATTTTATAATCTTTGGTGTGCACAATACTTGTTTGGGTAAAAGAGGATCCAATTAATAATCGGTTTATCCTTGTGGTAGATTGGATTGATTAATTGAGTAGATCGTCGTCAACACGGTTCTTCGGATTAAAGGTGTTGTTGGCTTAATCTTAATCGATTATCTTTGGGTGATTGGACGTAAGATATATCTAGACCTGATGAAGGAGTTTATGTTAAGATAAACGGAAGAGCCTTTGTCCGACTCATATCACTTGGTTGAATAGAGTTGATACCAAACAGATTTCTTGTTCCTTTACTATTTGGAATACGAACCAAAGGGATTGTTCCAAGTACGTGACTTATTCATAAGTCGGAGGCGTGGGAATACAGACGGAACTAGGTGAACTATAGGATTAGTTACTTGGTCTCGACTATACGAAGTTAAGTGTAATCTTGTGTAGCGGCTTAATCCTGAGAGTATTCAATTCTGGACTAGGTCCCGGGATTTTTCTGCATTTGCGGTTTCCTCGTTAACAAAATCTTGCTGTGTCATTTACTTTATTTTCCGCATTATAATTATTTTATTATAATTGAAGTAAATTACACAAACGTTAATTCCTATTTACTTGATAAGAAATCCTATTGTGTTTGGTTAAGTTCGAACCTTTATATCAAGTAAACATACTTCGTTGTTGTATTGTCTCGATCTCGTATCCATAGACGATCACACGAAGTGTGAACCGATTAGTTGTATTGTCTCGACTCAATCCATAGACAATCACTTTCGGAGAAAGGACTTATAGGTAGGAAAAGTTTTAGCTTGAGGTATATTTGGGTACCCTCGCCTTTTCACATTTAATTCATAAATGTCGTTGTTGACATTATAATAACAAAGCCAATACTCCCCCCTAAAGGTAAGATAGGTAGATTTTCAATCCGCACATCTTTGTTATTCCATCATCATATGATATGTTACTCCCCCTTAGTCTATGCTTTACACTTTTCGTTAGATATAACGTTTAAGCACCATTGTCCTAACCTTAGAGATACCAAATCAATACAAATCAATATCAATATCACTTGTTTTACTCCATATATTTCTCCACCTTTTGTCACAAAATGACAAAGATACGAGCAAATAAAGGACAAACCGAAAGGATCTTACAAATCTTACAAAGAGACTTGCAACACCTATAAGAGTTAAGCACAAGGGTTCCACACACCATTTTTGATAACCAATATCAAAACCGAAACTACAAAGTAATTTTGTTTTGATATGTTACCAAGGAAACAATTGCCCGAAGCAATTTTCCCTAATAGTTTATCAAACCAAAAATCGATTAAGCACCTTAGTTCCTTTGCTAAACCGATTGCACAAATACAATCGCTTGTTCGATAAGACCAAAATAAAGATCAGAATTAACTTTATTTTTCTCATCAGGCTCTAGTTATTCTCATCAATAACTTAGACCTTTCATTTTTAAACAATACAAGTATTAGGTTAGTTAACTAGCATTTCTTGTTAAGGCATTCGATTAGACTTGAATAACTGAAACCTCCACTTTGATAAGTCTAACTAAGATCAAAATTAACTTAGTTTCTCTTATCTGGAATCGAATTGGACTAAACAATTCATCCCGAAAACCTTTTCTTTTGTTAAGCCATAAACAATTCATACAAACCAAATAAATCAACTTGCATAATTATTTACCTCAACCGGAAGCAATTGAAACAAAATAGACAATAAAGTACCGCAATTGCACCGAAATTTCGTAATCCTAAACAATTGATACCAAAAAATAAAGCAATATAACAATAGTTTTTCTTAACCGGAAAAAATTGAATCACACACATATCCATACACAAATAATTGAATAAACATCAATTGTACCGAAATTTTGTTATGGGATTTTTTAAACAGGAAAATGATTAACTAACAAATTCTTTACCTCATATTCCGCATCCTCTTCTCCCCCGCAAGATATGTCATTAAGCGCAAGTTCACATTAGAACTCTCCCCTGTTGTGTTGTCATCCTCTCACAAGACAAAAGAACAACAACAAAGAGCAACATTTACCAGAGAAAGGTTAAAAACCGGTTTTAACTATTGCAATGCAAAAGTTGAAACCCCGAAACACATATGCTTTTATGCTACCAAAAACGATTCAAAATATTGTGACTTTTTCACACATTTTTTGAATCAGAACCCCTCATGATCCTTTGATAAAGCCTACCAACATGGGCTAGAATTCAATCAATCCCGCTAAATCAAAAAGTCACCCAAACCATAAGGGTTCACACATATGAGATCGAATATTAAGGTTATGAAAACCGAAATCAAAACATCCCATAAACATACATAGCAATAAGATAAAGCATTCAAGCACATGCTATGTAATCAAAAACTATCACAAGAAAAATTATAAAATAATAATTTTATTCATAAATAGTTTTATTCGTAAATATACCTTATACAATTATTGAAAGAAATCAAAAACTGATGTCTATTTTCTTTTGATTAAGTATTACATCAAATAACTTAATCTCTAGTGATGCTCTTGTTGTTCACCGAGGTTTCTTCAGTGCTCAAACTTTTGAAGCATGTCTTGTAAGACACGTCAGCAACCACTTTCTATTTTTCGAGATCTTCAACTTGTAGTTTCAAGTCTGCAAGCTCACTTTTTGTCTCTTTTATTTTATCTTTTAGTCCATCTCGATCTTGAACCAAAGTAAAAATATTTCCTATGAGTTCTTCAAACCCATGCATAACTTCACGCGTACCATCTGTGGGAAACCACTTGATAAAATCTGAACCGTTGAACGCAAAAAGACATGACTCTTCTTGAGATTGATCAGGGTTAGGATCAGAATCGATTCTTGAGATAATCTTCCTGATTCTTCGTTTTGAGACAAAACCTTGACAGTTTCTCACCTTTCGTGCTTCCCTTTTATTATTCCTTGTAACACTGCAAGTTATAGGAGACATACTTAAAAGTTTTACCAAGGGAAGACAATATAAATAAGAGAAGATTTTTCTTATTTTGATAAGATTATATTTAGTTCAAAACAGCAGGGTTTCCGAAACTACACAATATTTTTCGAACTTCTCTTTTTATTGAAAGGAAGATATTCTTTAAAATATCTCTTATTACTGAAAATAGAAGCTATCATGAACCTGTGCCCTTGATTTTTATGTGCTTTTCCCATCCAATACTAAGAGCACGGAAAAGGATGAGAGTGCACACTTTTGATACAACTAAGTTGTATCGGGGTAAGATTTTTCTAGATTACAACGAGTATCAGAAACATAGTTCATGTTTCTTCTTGGGAATTTCTGCCCAAAATATTTTCTCCCAGAATAATGATCTTTTCTAACTCTAGAGATATTGATCATATGGAGAATATGTACTGATGTGAGAATTTTCAGAGATAAATAAATCTCTCTTAGTTCTGTCAATAGATTTTCATAAGATTTTCTCATTTTAAGGATTTCCTTATGATTCACATAAGTATGACTATCTGAAACAATTATGGGAAATTCCTGATTGTTTCCTTTGGCAGAGATTCTCTCTTTCCCTTTCTTCTGGAATCGTTCTTCATCAAGGAAAGAATTGCTTCGATATGGGTGAGGAGGAACCTTTTTCCAGAAACGATTATCAACTATATCATCTGATTCTTTTGAGTTGATCTTATCGGGTAATGGTATATTCTGTCTTTTACTGAGGAATGGTCTTTTAATTTTTTAAGGCAAGAAACTTCTTTCAATATCTTTACCACCGTATTTTGAAGAAGTATAAGTTTCCTGTCGATTGAATCGAAGTTGTATTTCCTAAGATCACGTTCACGGAATCGGTTCAAAGTTTCCTTTAGACAAGATTTCGTCTGATCATTAGTAGATGTAGAAGATGGTTTCTCATTCTCTTCTGACTTGATGTAGTTAGGAAAACTACCATCATCTTGATCTGTTCCAGATGTGACTAAACCGGTTTTATCAAAATCTGTAAAAGTCGAGAAAGGACTTTTAGTTTCCTCAATATCAGAAGAAATCACAACAACATCATTAGTCAGAGTCATAGGAAGCGTCTCTTTATCTTGAGTAAGAGATTTACCAAGAGCTTTTAATATGACAGTGAGATCCATATCTCTTTGGCTAGAATATTCAGTTGAATGTATTTATCTCTGATCTCATTCTTAAGAAGATTTGACTCCGTCTTTAACATCAACACTTTTGTAGACAGAGATTTTATAGGCTTTAGGAGTTTTACCAACTCTTTATCAGCATCTTCTTTTTCCTCAGAGCACGACACAGATATTTTCGCAACTCCTGGATCATGAGTTAACGAAGTGGTGACATCTTCAACTTTTGAGTATTCATACTCTTGCATAACGCTATCTGAATCAGAAATAGATTCAATTTCTTATAGGTTGGATCGCACCAAACACAGATTGTTAGATCGTTTCCTATTTGCCTTCTTTGATACCAATTGAAAAGATGAGGGTACCCAAATACACCATAATCTTTTATTTTGATCACAACCTACACAATACCCACTGTGTATAAACCTCTTGGAGATACAATCACTCAAGGAATATTTCAACGCGGTGTCCACTTGATATAGGGTTAGTCCGAACTGGCCTAACTCGTGAATTAAATATCAAAGGCAAGTGGAGAAAACCAATACACTTTGTGAGATTATCTATGGATATAGAATCGAGACAATACAACAACAAAGTGATCACTTGATAAAAGGTATGGAAATAACCGAAACCAGTGGGATCAATATCAAGTGCCATGTTAACGTAAAAAGTGCAATTTACTTTAATTATAATAAAACAATTATAATACGGAAATTAAAAGTAAATGGCACAACAAGATTTTGTTAACGAGGAAACCGAAAATGCAGAAAAACCCCTGTACCTTTTCCAGAATTAAATAGTCTCAGGATTAAGCCGCTATACAAAATCTACACCAACTTCGTATAGTTGAGACCAAGCAACCAAACCTATAGTTCACCTAGTTCCGCCGGTATCCCTGCGCCTCCAACTTGCAATAAGTCACGCACTTGGAACAATTCCTTTGGTTCGTATTCCAAACAGTAAAGGAACAACGAATCTGTTCGGTAACAACTCTTTTCAACCAAGTGATACGAGTTTAAAAAAAAACTTTTTCATTTTCCCAATAAACTCCTTTGTCAGGTCCTTAGATCTATCCAATAACAATTACCAAAGTAATTGTCATGATTTTGCAATCATTACTTTGAATCAAAAAGAACTGTATTGATGCGTATCTACTAATCAATCAAATCCATCACAAAGATAAACCGATTATAGTTGGATCCTTTTCCAGCCGAAACAAGTTTTGTGCACACCAAAGATTATGAACCCAAATATCTTCTTTGTCTTCAAGTCTTCTTTGATCTTTAATAAACACCTGCACACGATCAACTTGAATCTCTTGTGATCAATCACACAAAGAATGGAGTCTGTTAACAATGGATTATCATAAGACGTCTTTAGAACTACAAACAGTCTAAAGATCCCCGTCGAAACTTCGATCTAGTTTGAGTGAATCTTATATCAGAAGAGAAGATTCTCAAGCATAAACAAACTAGGTGAAATCAAAGTTCAACAACCGTAAGTCAATCAAATCAATCGAAAACTAATAATAAACTGCATTTATCTAGTTTCCCACCAACGGTACTAATAGAGCTTCTCAATCCGAAAGAAGTCTTTAAACCGAGCGGACGTAAGAGATTTCGCCTAATTAGGTTACTTTCCTCTCCGAATAGGCGGATCCACCAGTAACAACACAACTAGGTAGTTTTGCTGGCTCTGGGGATTAGTTTGCTTGAAATGCAAACTTCAATATTTATAGACCAAGGAAGTTTGGACACCAAGGAATTTCCAAAACCGAATATTCTCAAAGATATACAATAAACACAAAATCGGTTTTCATAAATCCTGGAAATGCTCTGTCCAATTAATGACCGAAATCTCAGTAGAAAATCTCCAACTAGTAAATGCACATTATTAATTTTTATTTTCTAAAGATATGCATTTTAATTGCTTGAAATTAAAAACATATAAAACTAAAAACCTTAATTAAAAGATTCTCAATTTATTTCGATCCGGGATTCTCCTTTAGCTATTAAGGAATATCTTTGAACAATAAATGATAAGATTTACTGCACATGTTCAAAGTATGTCTACATCTTTACTTTGTAAATCCTTTTTCATATTTACAATCTTGGAATCAATTTGCCAAACTTCCAAACAAGTTTAGAATTGGTTCATCTGACTTCCAAGAACTATGTGATTGATTATCCTATCAAATCACAAATCATGGGTTTCACGGTTCTACCAAAACAAGTTTCGGTTCTACCTCCATGTGGGTACTAGAATTAGTCATGCTAGTTACCAAAACTTGGTTGACTAGGTACTAGGATAGGTTCCCACATATATATGGTATCTAAGTTATATTTGTTGCATATGTTCATAGGATCGGTTCCCAATAACTAAAAACTTGTTGCACTTCTTACAAAGATTGATTCCGCTTTTGTGATCGGTTGTACCTCTTACTAGGATCGGTCCCCCAATTTCTAGAGTTGGTCATAACAATTACAACAAATTGATCATACCATCCCAGGTGATTACGTAAGATCGGTTTCACTAATAAAAGTCATACCAATACAAAAGTCAGGCCTTGTGAATAGTTTTACCAAGAACATAAGCAAGTCATGAGCGGTTATACTAAACACACATATTGGTAATCCAAAGATTTGCAATGAATAACAATACCAATAAGCATAGCGATTTCCCTTTCGATTCATAAAGCAAGTTTATGAATTGTACTTCCTTTAAAAAAATGTAAAACATTGTTTCCTATGATGAAATTTTCACCCATACCCATACATAATCACAATAGCATTCATACGATTATGTCGATGTCTTATATACGAAGTTCAAAAGATAAGCGTTATACTTCGTATTGTATTCCTTAATACTATGTCTACTAGAGTATAATCATTCACAGCTTCACAGTTATATTTTCAATATGCACGACTTGAAAGATACGTTAGGGAATGTGAAAAAGCGGGGGTCTAACAACACCACCCAATATTTCGTTTAGCAATCTGTATGGACTAACTCCAATATACTTTACTAGAGAATCAACTAGACAGTCAGACTCAATATAGATTAAAGTATATCGAGGATTTAATATCTCTCTCTTGATTTGATTTACTCGAGCTAATAGAATCAGCGAGTCTTTAATCAAGTACAAGGAATAACTTGGATGGTACCAAAGACCAATATCCAAAGATTAATCAATATAAATCAACAACCAAAAGATGGATATTATAATTGATGATCTACAACCCACAACCTGTATTATTTCAATTATAAAGATAAATAATATAATGCGGAAATAGAAATAACACAGACACCAGAATTTTGTTAACGAGGAAACCGCAAATGCAGAAAAATCCCGGGACCTAGTCCAGATTGAACACACACTGTATTAGGCCGCTACAGACACTAGCCTACTCCAAACTAACTTCGGTATGCATTGTAGTTGAACCCCAACCAATCTCACACTGATCCAAGGTACAATTATGCTCCTACGTCTCTGATCCCAGCAGGATGCTACGTACTTGATTCCCTTAGCTGATCTCACCCACAACTAAGAGTTTCTACGAACCAAAGTCGAAGACTTTAATAAACAAATCTGTATCACACAGAAAATTCTACGGTAATAGATAAATCCGTCTCCCACGAATATACCTACGAGTTTTGTTCCGTCTTTTGATAAAATCAAGGTGGACAGGAACCAATTCATAACCCGGACTTATATTCCCGAAGAACAGCCTAATATTATCAATCACCTCATAATAGTCTTAATCGACGCAACGAAAAAAGATATTGTGGAATCACAAACGATGAGACGAAGATGTTTGTGATTACTTTTGATCTTTCCTATCGGAGATAGAAATCTCAAGCCAATTATTACAGTTGTACTCGTACGATAGAAACAGCAAGATCAAATCACACAACTACAAGAAAAGTAGTATTGGTCTGGCTTCACAATCCCAATGAAGTCTTTAAGTCGTTAACCCGGTGTGAGAAAAGAAAACCAGAGGTTAAAAGAGAATCAACTCTAGCTTACAACTATGATCACACAGAATGTGTGGGGATTAATTTTCCCAGTTACTAGAGTTCTCCCTTATATAGTCTTTCAAATCAGGGTTTGCAATCAATGTTATCTTAGTAACAAAGCATTCAATATTCATCGTTAGATGAAAACCTGATTAGATTCAAGCTAATATTTATCAACCGTTAGATCGAAAACATAGCTTGTTATACACAAATAAAATGCACGTTCCTGGGCTTGTGTAACCGTACCCAAACCTGTACATTAGTTGGTTCAACAATAGTTAACCAAATGGTTATCCATATGATCATTTTCATATCAACCATATTCTTCTTCACCATAACTAGTTCAAATGACTCAAATGAACTAGTTAGAGAGTTGTCAATTGCTAAGATCTTATGTAATTTCACAAGACACAATCGAAGAAAAAACGATTTGATTCACTCGAATCGGTTCATGAACTTTATAGCCACGGTTTGAAAAAGCATTCCTTAATCAATAAAGATGAGTTCAAGAATAATGGTTTTTAGATATAACCTACTCAAGTTCGCGGATTGGGTTCGCGGACTTAAGTTCCCGGATGGAGTTCACAAACTCCAGCAGAAATTCTCGGGTGAGAACTTCGCCAGTTCGTGGACTGAGTTCGCGGAATGAGCTTGCTGAGTGAGTTTTCAAACTCTAGCAGATATTCTCGGATGAGAAATTCCTCCAGTTCGCCGACTGAGTTCGCAAACTGTGCAAACAATTCCGGTTCTCTTGATCAACAAAGTTCGCAAACTTTGGTTCAAGGAATATGACTTATACATATATGTGTTTCCACAATAATGATTATATCCATCAATGGTTATAAAATCTAAACTCTCATTTCAATCATTGAAACTTTCTCAGAGGATGTTATATAATTGTTATTCACAAACCATTTTTCGTCAGAGCAATTTTCAAAGTGATTTGAAACATAACATGACTTTCGTCACTAGGTAAAGATGAACTTGGCTAAAGCGAAAGCTTTACAAACACATATTTCGAGAAATAGATAGCCGAGTTAAACTCGGCTCAAAATACGAAATGTGTATAATCTAAGTCTATATAGCAAAACGACTTTTGTCTCAAGATATGAGATAGAGTAGATAGACTTTTGAGTGATAGATAAGTTCAAGTCTCCACATACCTTTTAGTCGATGAATATCCACCGGTTCCTTGAGTAGTACTTCGTCTTGTATGATGATTGCCATGGAGTTCTTGAGCTCAACTACACTTTCTATCCTAGTCCGAGACCTTAGGTATAGTAGACTAGAAATCAAGACTTATAGTTTTGATCACTAACATTGACAAACATGCTTGAGATATCAACGCATGCGAGTTCGACCGAGCAATGCTTTAACATAATGAAATAGTTCAAGTTAAATATTACTAACATCGAGTGGAAGGATGATGTCGTCGTTGTAGCTCCTTACGTCTTCACATTCTTCAAGTCTCCACGTAATACTTGTAATGTCTCGTATCCTAATACTTTCAAGCTAACCTATACGAAGTTGACTCTAGTAAATAATCAAGTGACTCTTTAAATGAGTTTTGGTTCACTAAAATATGACAACCAAACTTGACATACCAACGCTTGGTGGGTTCAACCGAGCTATGCTATAACACCATCTAACGGTGGAAATATATTAGCTTGAATCTTGAATCAGGTTTCATCTAATAGTGAATATTGATTGCTTTGTTCCAAAGTTATCAAACCCTGATTTGAAAACTATATAAGGGAGAACTCTAGCAACTGGGAAACCTAATCCCCACACATCCTGTGTGATGCCAGTAGCGACTAGATTCAATTCTCCTTTAACCCAGGTTTTTCCTAAAACCATTATAAGTTAATGACTTGAAGACTTCGTTGGGATTATGAAGCCAGACCCAACTATTTTCTCTGTAGTTGCGTGTTTTGATTTTACTTTGTTCTATCATATTGAGTATTATCTTCTCTAATATTTGCTCGATATTTTCCTCTGACAGGTAAGATATAAAAAGTAGTCACAAAGCTCTTCGTCTCATTCTTTGTGATTCCACAATAACTTGTTCTACTACCATATAGTTAAGTTATTGTGAGGTGATTGATATTTCTACGCTGTTCTTCAGGAATATAAGATCGGGTTATCAATTGGTTCCAGTTCACCTTGATTTATAAAAAGATGGAACAAACTTCGTAGATATTTCTGTGGGAGACATATTTATCTATTAAAATAGACTTTTCTGTGGGAAACAGATTTGTTTATCTTTTTTTTTTTGAAGGAATGAGGGGCTTTGAAGAGCCCCTAGAATTTATTTATTTGACTACCTCATTCAAGTTGAGGTTTGAAGGATTACATAGAAGAGGTGTTACATAAATACACCCTCTTAGTTGTTTATCAAGTCTTTGACTTTGGGTCGTAGAAACTCTTAGTTATAGGTGAGATCAGCTAAGGGAATCAAGTGCGTAGAGTCTTGATGGGATTCAGAGGCATAAGGAATGCGACTGTACCTTAAATAGTGTGAGATTGGTTAGGGCTCAACTACATTCCAGTCTGAAATTAACTTGTAGTAGGCTAGAGTCTGTAGCGGCTTAATACAATGTGTTGTTCAAATCTGGACTAGGTCCCAGGGTTTTTCTGCATTTGCGGTTTCCTCGTTAACAAAACTTCTGGTGTCTGTGTTGTTTCTTTTCCGCATTTTATTTTCTATATAATTGAAATATCACAGGTTGTGCGCAGTTCAATCAGTTGGTAAATCCAACCTTTGGTTGTTGATTGAAATTGATTGACGCTTGGATATTGGTCTTTGGTACCATCCAAGTTATTTCTCATCACAAATACATATGGTTTACGGATCATTATATAAGGGGGAGTGGTT
Organism: Papaver somniferum; assembly: GCF_003573695.1. Taxonomy (NCBI): domain Eukaryota; kingdom Viridiplantae; phylum Streptophyta; class Magnoliopsida; order Ranunculales; family Papaveraceae; genus Papaver; species Papaver somniferum. The sequence continues at coordinate 87,165,586 of NC_039363.1, forward strand.
TTCATTGTGAGATAAAGTATTGACTAAGGGGGAGTGATACATATCACCATAGTATTGTTGTCAAAGTTGTGATACAATTGAACTTTGATGTCGTGTAATGATACTATGACATTGTATAACAATGATTGACAACAACTGTTTTCTCATTGTTATTGCTACGGATCTTCAACAACTATGATGCTGAGTTGAACATATTTGGAATCATTGGAGTACTTGGAAGTGACGAAGATTTCGAGTAATGTTGAAGAACCAAGGAGATCAAGCATTTGGATGAGAAGCTACAAAGTTTATTTACTTTGTAACTCATATGTATTGATATTTTTGTCACTAAAATTGACAAAGGGGGATATTGTTAGAGCACTGCTCGCTCGAACTCGCAAGCGTTGTTATCTCAAGCTTGTTTGTCAATGTTAGTGATCAAAACTATAAGTCTTGATTTCTAGTCTACTTATAGTGATGTCTCGGACTAGGATAGATTGTATAGTGGAGCATTAGAATTCACGTCGTTCATCAATTGAAGATGAAGAACTACTGAGGCGGGCTTGTGGAACTTCATCAACAAAAGGTATACGAAGACTAAAACTCATCTAAACCCAAATCCAAATCCAAATCCTTTTCCAGTAGCAAGTACCGGGTCGGCTAGAGAGTTATCTCATAAAAGTATTGCATAGTTTTTACGCTGGCCTGTCGAGCCTTGCACAACCTGCACTATCAATTGGAAAGTCTATTTCTACTATATATCATATATTGGAAAAAAGTCGTATTACTATATAGTTGTCGATTATACACATTTGAGATTTCGAGCTGAGATTAACTTGCTTACATAATTCTCGAAATATGTGTTGGTAAGCTTTCGCTTCAACCAAGTTCATCTTATATTCATGACGAAAGTCAAAAGATGATCATGTGAAAATCGCTGAGTAACATCTTACATGGTTCGTGTGATACAATCATTTGATATAGACTTGGAATGTTTCGTTATGATTATTTCAATAACTTGAAAATTCTTTTGATGCTAATAGTGTGTGAAAACGGCTATTGTCATTCTCTAAGAAAGTTTCAATGATTAAAATAGAGTTTAGAATACTTAACCATCATTGGATTATAAACATAGTGTGCATTCTTGCATGTATGTGATCCATGACCGGGACTAAAGTATGCAAACCCGTATACGTACTTGTAGTTATGAAATTCCGTGTTCCAAGTACACATACTGGCAAACCCTGAAAAAGCGGGGGTCTAACAACCACACCCAATATTTCGCTTAGAAATTTGTATGGACAAACTCCAATATACTTTCTAGAGAATCAACTAGACACTCAGACTCAATGTAGATAAAAAGTATATCAAAGAGTTTATATCTCAATCTCTCGATTTGATATATACTCAAGCAAATAGAAATCAACGAGTCTTTATCAAATACTATAGAGATAACTTGGATGGTACCAAAGACCAATATCCAAGTGTCAATCAATTTAAATCAACAACCAAAAGGTCGGATATTCTAATTGATTGAACAACGCACAACATGTGATATTTCAATTATATAACAAAATCTAATGCGGAAAAGAAATAACACAGACACCAGAATTTTGTTAACGAGGAAACCGCAAGTGCAGAAAAACCCCGGGACCTAGTCCAGATTGAACATACATTGTATTAAGCCGCTACAGACACTAGCCTACTCCAAACTAACTTTGGTCTGGACTGTAGTTGAACCCCAACCAATCTCACACTGATCCAAGGTACAGTTATGCTCCTACGTCTCTGATCCCAGCGGGATACTACGTACTTGATTCCCTTAGCTGATCTCACCCACAACTAAGAGTTGCTACGACCCAAAGTCGAAGACTTTAATAAACAAATATGTATCACACAGAAAAGTCTATGGTAATAGATAAATCCGTCTCCCACGAATATACCTACAAGTTTTGTTCCGTCTTTTGATAAATCAAGGTGAACATGAACCAATAGATAATCCGTACTTATATTCCCGAAGAATAACCTAGTATTATCAATCACCTCACGATAGTCTTAATCTACGAAGCAAAAAAAGATATTGTGGAATCACAAACGATGAGACGAAGATGTTTGTGATTACTTTTTATCTTGCCTATCGGAGATAGAAATCTCAAGCCAATTATTACTATTGTGCTCGCACGATAGAAACATCAAGATCAGATCACACAACTACGATAAAGTAGTATCGGTATGGCTATACAATCCCAATGAAGTCTTTAAGTCGTTAACCCGGTTTGAGAAAAGAAAACCAGAGGTTAAAGGAGAATCGACTCTAGCTTAGCACAACTAGTATCACACAAAATGGGTGGGGATTAGGTTTCCCAGTTGCTAGAGTTCTCCCTTATATAGTCTTTCAAATCAGGGTATGCAATCAATGTTAGCTTGGTAACAAAAAATTCAATATTCACCGTTAGATGAAAACCTGATTAGATTCAAGCTAATATTTATCAACCGTTAGATCGAAAACATAACTTGTTATACACAAATGAAATGCACGTTTCTAGGCTTGTGTAACCGTACCCAAACTTGTACATTAGTTGGTTCAACAATAGTTAACCAAATGGTTATCCATAAGATCACTTTCATATCAACCATATTCTTCTTCACCACAACTAGTTCAAATGACTCAAATGAACTAGTTATAGAGTTGTTCAATTGCAAGGAAATCTCATGTACTACACAAGAAACAATTGAACCAAAAACGATTTGATTCACTCGAATTGGTTCATGAACTATATAGCCACGGTTTGCAATTTCATTCCTTAGTTAATATGAATAATTTCACAATCATCGTTTTTAGATATAACATACTCAAGTTCACGGACTGGGTTCGCGGACTTAATTTCCCGGATGGAGTTCACAAACTCCAGCAGAAATTATCGGGTTTGAGAACTTCGCCAGTTCACGAACTGAGTTCTCGGACTTAACTGACGCACTACTCCGGTTCACTTGATCAACAAAGTTCACAAACTTCGGTTCAAGGAATAAGGACTAATACATATATGTGTTTCCACAACAATGCTTATATCTTCCAATGGTTATATAATCTAAACTATCATTTCAATCATTGAAACATTCTCAGAGGACGTTATATAGTTGTTATTCACAAACCATTTTTCGTCAGAGCAATTTTCAAAGTGATTGAAACATAACATGACTTTCGTCACTAGGTAAAGATGAACTTGGCTAAAGCGAAAGCTTACCAACACATATTTCGAGAAATAGATAGGCGAGATAAACTCGGCTCGAAATACCAAATGTGTATAATCTAATAAGTCTATATAGCAAAACGACTTTTGTCTCAAGATAGGAGATAAATAGACTTTTGAGTGATAGATAAGTTCAAGTCTCCACATACCTTTTAGTCGATGAAGATCCACCAGTTCCTTGAGTAGTCCTTCGTCTTGTATGATGATTGCCATGAAGTTCTTGAGCTCAACTACACTTTCTATGCTAGTCTGAGACCTTAGTTATAGTAGACTAGAAATCAAGACTTATAGTTTTGATCACTAACATTGACAAATATGCTTGAGATAGCAACGCATGCGATTTCGACCGGGCAATGCTCTAAAAAACCCAAACTCAGACCGGCTGCTTAGGTATGCGTACCCGTATGCATACTTGAGTGGTTAAAGTTCTAAAATAGGTTGGCTCATGAACTAATATTTTTATATATTAAGGAATGCATTCTTTGCAAACCGTGGCTATAATGTTCATGAATTGATTCGAGTGAATCAAACCGATTTTGCTTCAATTGTGTTCTTGTATATTTCTATGAGAATATAGCAATTGAAAACTTTTTTACTAGTTTCATTTGAGTCATTTGAACTAGTTATGGTTAAGATGAATAAGGTTGATATGAGAGTGTTCATATAGCTAACCTGGTTTACTACGGTTGAGCCAACATGGTGTACATGTTTAGGTACGGTTACTTAAACCTAAATGAAGGTACATTTCATTTATGTATAACAAGATAATTTCGATCTAACATTTGAAAGATATTAGCTTGAATCTAATCAGGTTTTCATCTAAAGGTGAATATTGAATGTTTTGTTACCAAGGTAACATTGATTGCAAACCCTGATTTGAAAGCTATACAAAGGAGAACTCTAGCAACTGGGAAACCTAATCCCCACACCTCATGTGTGATACTAGTTGCATAATCTAGAGTGGATTCTCCTTTAACCTTAGGTTTTTCACGAAACCCTGTAAGTTAACGACTTGAAGACTTCATTGGGATTGTGAAGCCAGACCCAACTATTTTCTCTGTAGTTGCGTGTTCTGATCTTACTTTTTCTATCGTGTTGAATACTATCTTCTCTAAGATTTGATCAAGATTATATCTCCGATAGGTAAGATTAAAAGTAGTCACAAACATCTTCGTCTCATCGTTTTTGATTCTACAATATCCTGTTTCGCTACCATACGATTAAGATTACTGTGAGGTGATTGATAATACTAGGCTGTTCTTCTGGAATATAAGTCTGGTTTATCAATTGGTTCCTGTTCACCTTGATTTATCAAAACATGGAACAAAACTCATAGGTATTTCTGTGGGAGACAAATTTATCTATTCCAATAGACTTTTTTGTGTGAGACAGATTTGTTTATCAAGTCTTCGACTTTGGGTCGTAGCAACTCTTGGTTGTGGGTGAGATCAACTAAGGGAATCAAGTGCGTAGTATCCTACTGGGATCAAAGACATAAGGAGCGCAACTGTACCTTGAATCAGTGTGAGATTGATTAGGGTTCAACTACAGTCCAGTCCGAAGTTCATTGGTAGTAGGCTAGTGTCTGTAGCGGCTTAATACAATATGGTGTTCAAAGCTGGACTAGGTCCTGGGGTTTTTCTGCATTTGCGGTTTTCCTCCTTAACAAAATTCTAGTGTCTGTGTTATTTCTTTTCTGCGTTATATTTTGTTATATAATTGAAATATCACAGGTTGTGCGTTAAATCAATCAATTGGGAAATCCAACCTTTGGTTGTTGATTGAAAATGATTGATTCTTGAACATTGGTCTTTGGTACCGTTCAATTTACTTCTCTTATATTCAATCGGGCTCACAAATTCCTATTTGCTTATTGCAGATTGAATTGAGAGATAGAGATATAAACTCTTTGATATACTTTTCTATAGATTGAGTCTAACTGTCTAGTTGATTCTCTTGAAAGTATATTGGAGTTTGTCTATTCAGATTGCCAAACAAAATATTGGGTGTGGTTGTTAGACCCCCGCTTTTTCAGGATCCTCATGAAATTTTCATAGAGATACTTCATGACCAAAAGAGAATAACATACCAACTTGTTTAGATGCAATCATATAGCCGAAACTAAATACATTCATCAAGGAGTTTATAAAGATACAAGATAACCCCTACAATGTTCCACAGCCGCACTCCCCACAAAGAGTTGGCAATTAAGCGCAAGTTCAATTGAGAACTCTCCCCCATAAAATGTCATTCCCGAAAGAACAACAAGAGAGACATTGCTTTTACAAGAAAAGAAGGATTTCTTTGGACATTAACAAATCACATGAAACATGAATTTTTTTTAAGAAGGATAACTAGGGTTTAGAATAGCCATTATTGTGAGTATACATAGTTATTGCTAACGTTTTCATCTTGCAATATTTTATATTTGTTTGTTTAAATTCTAAAGTTTATTTGGAAGATGATTTTTGCAGTATTAATCTTTATGGTTTTATACATTGCAAATTGTTATGAGATATGTTGTTTACGTCCGTGAACCTTAACTGTCTCATATTTGTTCAAAAGTTAACTCTATTATATGTCGGTATGAAAGTATTGATAAAAGATAGAATGAACTTTTGACTGCAAAAGTTAAGCCTATTATGTTATTATTTGATGGAAGATAGGATAAACTTTTGCTTACAAATATTAAGTCATTATGTAAATAGTGATGAAAAATAGAATGAATCTATGATTATTCCGCAGTATTGGTCTTTCCCTGATCCACATCTTTATGTATGTACTGTTGTACTCCGTAAGTTTTCTTATGTTGAGCATGGACAAATGAATTGATCATTTTCCTTGTGGTTAATTCAATTGTGATTTTTGGATACAAATTCATGTTTCATGTGATTTGTTAATATCCAAAGAAATCCTTCTTTTCTTGTAAAATCAAAGTCGCTCTTGTTGTTCTTTTGGGAATGATATTTTATGGGGGGATATTTCTTAATTGAACTTGTGCTTAATTGCAAAATCTTCGTGGGGAGTGCGGCTATGGAATATTGTAGAGGTTACCTTGTATCTTTATAAACTCCTTGATGAATGCGTTTAATTTCGGCTATATGATTGCATCTAAACAAGTTGGTATGTTATTCTCTTTTGGTCATTAAGTATCTCTATGAAAATTTCATGAGGATCCTGAAAAAGCGGGGGTCTAACAACCTCACCTAATATTTCGCTTAGCAATCTGTATGGACTAATTCCAATATACTTTCAAGAGAATCAAATAGACAGTCGGACTCAATCTTAATAAAAAGTATATCAAAGAGTTATATCTCAATCTCTCAATTCAATCCGCAATCAAACAAACAATAATTTGCGAGCCCGGTTGAATATAAGAGAGATAACTTGAACGGTACCAAAGACCAATGTTCAAGGATCAATCAATTTCAATCAAAAAAAAAGGTTGGATTTACCAATTGATCGACTTAACGCACAACCTGTGATATTTAAATTGTATAACAAAATATAATGCGGAAAAGAAATAACACAGACACCATAAGTTTTGTTAACGAGGAAACCGCAAATGCAAAAAAAAACCCTGACCTAGTCCATATTTGAACACCAAACTTTATTAAGCCTCTATGGACACTAGCCTACTACAAGATAACTTCGGTCTGGAATGTAGTTGAACCCTAATCAATCTCACACTGACTCAAGGTACAGTCGTGCTCCTTACGTCTCTGATCCCAGCAGGATACTACGCAATTGATTCCCTTAGATGATCTCACCCACAACTAAGAGTTGCTACGACCCAAAGTCGAAGACTTGATAAACAAATCTGTATCACACAGAAAAGTCTATTGAATAGATAAATCTATCTCCCACAGATACACCTACGAGTTTTTGTTTCGTCTTTTGAAAAATCAAGGTGAACATGAACCAATCGAAAACTCGGACTTATATTCCTGAAGAACAACCTAGAATTATCAACCACCTCACAATAATCTTAATCGATTAACGAAACAAGATATCGTGGAATCAAAAACGATGAGACGAAGGTGTTTGTGACTACTTTTCTATCTTGCCTATCGGAGATATAAATCTCAAGCCAATCTTACGATTTTACCCAATCACGATGGAAACATCAAGATCAGATCACGTAACTACAGATAAAGTAGTTGGGTGTGGCTTCACAATCCCAATGAAGTCTTCAAGTCGTTAACCTACAGGGTTCTGTGAAAAACCTAAGGTTAAAGGAGAATCGACTCTAGCTTATGCAACTAGTATCACACATGAGGTGTAGGGAATAGATTTCCCAGTTGCTATATTTCTCCTTTATATATATTTCAAATCAGGGTTTGCAATCTAAGTTACCTTGGTTACAAAGTGTAGATGGTGAAATTTGGATAAAGGGAAAAAGTGTCATTTCAACCATATAGACAGAATTCAACTCTCACGGAAGAGATTAAGCCCTTGGTCCTCAAGGCATCCTTAGACATGATTTCTATTATACATCCCCGCGAGACACTGCTGGTCGTGATGCCGTGATTCCTAGCGCACATCCTCAACGAGATAACGCTGGTCATGTAGGTTTTATAGAGTGTAAAACATCCCCGACATAGTTATGAACCAGAACAACCACAATTCCAACATGTTTTCGCGAGACCCCGCTGATTGTGATGCCATGATTCCTAGTATACGTCCTCAACGAGATGCTGCTGGTCATGTAGGCTCTATAGATGCGTAAATACGTCCCCAATGGACTTATGACCCAGAGCGGAGATTAACAAATCTCCTGTAAGAATGACTCACCCTATTTGAGATCAAAGACTGATTCCTAGTACATCATCGCGAGATACACTGGTCATGTCTACTCTAGGCTCTGACTCGACTTACTGAGGTTTCCGGATAATTCCTAGGACATCCCCGTGAGATACGCTGGTTATTCTACCTCTGAGCCTTTCCGACAGACTCCTAGAATATCCTTTCGAGATACACTAGTCATGTTGGCTCATCATATGGATACGCAGTTGAAACCTAGCACATCTCTGCAAGATACTCTGGTCAAAGACAAGTGAGCCAAAGTCTCGCAGAGACATTAATCGGGCGTACAAAGCATTTTCTCTCTATCTCTCTCCAGGACGAGTCCCAGCTGACCACAGAGAGATACGGATCCGTATGCAAAATCTTGGAGATACTCAAGTCTCTCTACAAAAATCACGAAGAGATTCAAATCTCTCTACAAAAATCACGGACAGATTTTGGGCCATACGCAAAAATCTCGGAGAGATTCAAATCTCTCTGCAAAAATCACGGAGAGATTTTGGGCCGTCCGCAAAAAATCTCGGAGAGATTCAAATCTCTCTACAAAAATCACGAAGAGATTTTTGAGCCGTCCGCAAAATCTCGGAGAGATTCAAATATCTTCACACAATATCGGAGAGATTCAAATCTCTCCTCAAAATCTCGGATAGATTCACATGATAGGCACACGCCTTACCTTGTTCTCAAGCCTATTTCTCAGCCTCTCAAATACACTCACGGCTAGTAAATTGATCCTGAACTATACATGGCTATCCCAAACGTGGATAAGCTCTCTTGAGCTCCGCATGCTCAACAAATGGACCCACAAACAATAATACGGTCTTCACATGACATATGTGATCGACCGTGGAGAGAGGGAGATCAGGCTAAGCTCCTCTCACACTATGCACACTATTCCTAAGGAATTCCATGCCTTTTCACATGACTCATCCTAGTCATTCTCACAAATCAAAGAATATCTCTCTATCTTGGCCAATTTGGCTAAAGAGAATATTTCTCTCTCAACACATCATCACAAAGGTTGACTCAACTTCACACAAATGGGGGGATATCAATTAGGGTTTTGGTCTGGCGGTCTATGGCACGTGTGAGAAATACTCGGCTTATTTCTCACCGGAGAAGAGAATAAAGGCGGTGGAATAATGAGATAAACTCAACCTATTTTATCCCTATTCCTGAAGAGACGGGAGAATTGTTCCGCACGTCACGGAAAGCTATAACTACTAATTTTCCCATAGTCTACGTAATGTATACAGCCCAGAGAATCAGATACTAAGTAGTATTGATACCTCTGTTGAACTGATGATGCTAAGTAATAAAGGATATTCGAGATCACAATAATAACGAAGAACACAAATATAATGTAAATGCTACTAAGTTATCATAAGACACAAGATATTACGTGGTTCGACTTTCGTCAACATCCACGGGGTAATGAGTGATTGTTTTGTATTAAGTTGTGGTGGTTACAAAGATCTTAAATGCTTCCCAAAGTAATAGAGAGAACTCAAGTTGAAGTAAATACTTAAGTTCTAAACATTAAAGAGGTATAAGCTTAAGAATAGATATTCTCTCCTAGATATTGAATGCCCTTAGTTTGTTGGTGAATCTTGGTATTTATAGCCCCTTCTGATCCAGGTATATCTTTGTTTTCTTTGGACCCATTATTCTCTGATATACCTTCCGTACAAATGGTACCTTCGTTCACCGCGTGCTTTTTCCAGTCAGACTCTGCTACCTCAGCTGACCCACGCTCCTTCGGGAACTTCCCAGCCTTAGTACAGATTGTACCTTCGTTCACCGCTATCCTTTGCCATTCAGGTTCTACCACTCATCTCTCTTCACGTGCTTTGGTTATGCGTGTAGATAATATATTTGTGCATTTAATTCTGATTAGATATGTCATCTACCTCTGTCCCTTCCCCATCTGCCTCTCTATAGATTAGGCTTTACTTTTCCTATCTTGACCGTCGAGGTATCCCTTTTTGGGATAAGATAAAGTAGATATGCGAAGGTATCCTCTGCTACTCAGGTTTCTCTGTACAGCGAGGGCTATACAGTTATCTTGTGTGCGACCACTGAAACCGCGACACGTGCTCCTCAGAATATTAGTATTCACAATTTGCCCATTTTCTTTCATATCATACCGTTTGGTAGGATTGGAAGAAAAAACTCCCATAACGCCGCCATGTTTGCACGTACCGGTTGGGTGGTCCCACATGTCTCTTCATGCAATAACTTCTCCTTGAATTTCGGGACATCCAAATTTTTGTATTCTCCAACCGCCTATAAGAAGAGAACAAAGAGAAGGAATTTTCATTAACTCCTTTCATTCTCCCCGAACTGTCGCTCTCCATCCCTTTCTCAGAGATATTATTCTGCTTTTAATTGTTGGTCTTCCATCGATTCTCCAAATCTCAGGTCCTTCACCACTCGATCATCATATTCAAGTAAGTGATCGTTTATTTCATCAATTTTACTATTGCTTTGCGCATTCTCCATGTTTCCTGTTTTGGTTGTTGATGTTGCCCTTATTTCTGAATGTATCGATTTCTGCTTCTTTATGTTTCCTTATGTTATTTGAAAGCATGGGTGTAGATGGTGGATTTTCGACAAAGGTTAAAATCGTAAAACCATAATCTTATATATTCCTTATCCAGCAATCAGATGAGTATTGAGGCTCATTCTCTTATCGAAGCATGAAAGCTCATGCCACAAGAGTCTCTGACTGATTATACTTCTCTCAGAGCATACATGAATATGCAGTCTATCAATTGAGGCAACGGCGTATTTCATGAATACTGAGCAATTTTAGTAATCACTTTTATATATAATCGAACGATTGGATGGCTCCTAGACAGCTTGCCTGCTAGTATAGAGTGATAACGTCTTCAGGATGTAGCAATATTTTCCCTGACTATATAAAAGACATGTGTATAGAATCTTAATGATTGGACGGCTCCTAGACAGCTTGCCTGCTAGTATAGAGCGATAACGTTTACAGGATGCAACAACGTTTTCCCTGACTATACGCAATAAATATGATGCTTCAACTAGCTCATATCGCTCAATTTTCGAATAATTAATGCTCCTAGACGAAGTTTTAGTATAGAGCCATCAATTAATTATTTCTAGTCATTAGATTCACTAATTGAATCTCTATAAAATATTCTACGTTCTTCATAATATTTCGTTACTTCAATTCGTGGTTCTTCCCAGCATAATTCCATGGGTTAGTGATAAATATTCAAAGTACGGGCATTTGAGACACCATCGAGTAAGCCCCAAGGAAATAGTGCAAGTGTATTCAGCAATAAATGCACTAACGAGCACCTGAATGCACGGACGAACATTCGATAACACGAAGGAATGATCAAACCATGGAGAAAATAATAATAATAAAATATATAAGGAAGCGTCTAAGGGGACCAAGCCCACCGTCCGGCCGGTCATGTCGCCATGGTCAGTCCCACGCTTCTCCCTTTATTTCATCATATTTTATTATTTTCCTTGATCCCATGAAAGTCCCTTCAATTGATGAAACTCCTTCGTTTCATGGTATTCCTTCACATTAAGGGAATTATACAAAAATTACATAAAATTAGGAAAGGTGTCACGGGACCGTGGTCACTAGCCGGTCGACCATGCCCTAGCCGTGACCGGTCCCACACCTTGTAATTCCTTATTTTTATTAATAATTTCCATCGTCTCATGGAAATTTCTTAATCTTATGAAACTCCTTCGTTTCATGGTATTTCCTTCACATTAAGGAAATTATACAAAACTAGGAAAGGTGTCACGGGACCGTGGTCACCAGTCGGCCGACCATGCCCTAGCCGTGATCGGTCCCACACCTTGTCATTCCTTATTTTTATTAATTATTTCCATCGTCTCATGGAAATTCCTTAATCTTATGAAACTCCTTCGTTTCATGGTATTTCCTTCACATTAAGGAAATTATACAAAAATTACATAAAATTAGGAATGGTGTCACGGGACCGTGGTCACTAGCCGGCCGACCATGCCCTAGCCATGACCGGTCCCACACCTTGTAATTCCTTATTTTATTAATTATTTCCATCGTATAATGGAAATCCCTTAATTTCATAATATTTCCTTCAAATCATTAAAATAATATAAAATTAGGGAAGACTCACGGGACCGGGCCCTAGCCGACCGACCATGCCCTAGTCGTGGATGGTCCCACATGCCCCTTATTTTATTATTAATAATTATTATTGTTTCTTTCATCTCATGGAAACTCCTTCACTTCAAGGAAACTCCTTGGTTTCAACAAACTCTTTGATTTCATGATATTTCTCTAAAATCATGGAAATAATATAAAATTAGGAAAAGTGCCATGGGACCAGGCTCATTGGCCGGCCGGCCATGCCTTGGACATAGCCGGTCCCACACTTCATGATTCCTTCATTTTATTATTATTATTATTATTTCCTTCATCTTATGAAGTTTCCCTAGTTTCAGCAAAATCCTTGATTTCTTCATATTTTCTCAAAATGTTGCTCAAGCGCACATCAGAAAATATCAAAATTCTCAGGACCGAGACACGGACACCTTGGCGATTTGAGCATGTTACCTTGACTGACCAAGGTTGGCTTTTTCGCTTGCAAGGAGCTGGCCCCACATATTTTCAAAATTTGACCTAATTTGCGCAATTGCATGTATTAGGTCCAGAACTCTTCCAAACGACTGGAAATTTCATAAAATGATTGTCAGTCGATCCCGTGACCAACCAGGGCAGGTTTCATGACCCCTTGGTTGGTCCTTCATCTCTTTATAATTTATTAGGTTTTATCACCTAAAGCTCATACGAGCATTATTTTAATAAATGATTAAACCAGCATTTAATCATCCTTTCACCAACTGGTCTTCAAGAGACTTTGGTATTTGCTCACTCGAGCATCTGGGCGCTACATGTTCGATCAATCATTCCATGTAGCCGGTCCCTCCTTCACTCCGTGGTTGATTCTCAATAAATCATCAATTGATCAGCAAATGATCGAAATTAGGGTATTCGAATCCAAGGTTCATAATTCTGAGCAGATTCAAACACTATATTTTACGTTGATCCCATGATCAACATTCTAATTAATTATACTCGGTTCAGTTACCAATATTTTAAATTAATATTTCATTTGGTCATCAATAATTCACCAAACGAGCAACATTTGCTCAGATGAGCAATATTTGCTCAGACTAAGGAATGTTGATTCAACCATCAATATTCAACAATTCAGCAACATTTGCTCACTTTAACTATCAACATCTATTTGAAAATTATACCTCTGTCTCAACAGACACGTTAAACTCATGAGTCCTAGAACACTCGTAAATCATGTTCAACTCAGCAATACAAAGACTCATCGTCTCATCAAGTCAGCAACTGACTAACTAAAATCACGAGACATCAATCGTGTCACATAGGGGGATATTAACTAGGGTTTTGGTCTGGAGGTCTACGGCACGTGTGTTCATACACATGATGAGAATGTGAGCAAGTCTTGCAATCAGTTGGAGGAGTTAGCAAAGTAGTGGATGGAAAATCAACCAAGTCTCCACACGATGAGCAATTGGTTTTAACACGATTTCCACTTTCTCTCTCTTTGACTCCAGCAACTGTCACACTTCATGGGATCAAGGTGTTTACAATTCTAGCAATATAAATAAGTCTCTGAATCATGATTGAACAGATAACGTCTACAAGGAAATCTTTCGTCAAACAGACAACACGAGATTAACAACTCAACGTCTGAGCAATTACTCTCAACATAGAAAATTCAATCAATCAGAGCTTATCTTATTTCTTTACGCAGAATACACAACACTCCTACAATCTTCGATCACCATTGATCTCACACATTTCTCAGCTTCCCTCCTACATATCAACCCATCCTCTCTTGTGACCGAATTGACTCTGGAACGGCCATTGTCTATGTTTAGGCCGAAATCCTACAGATTCATCTCTCGAACTTAAAGCAGTCCCTTCTTGCAGTGCATCTGTGTGAGGTAAACATTTCGCTCGGTTCAAGGAGACTCCTCCGTAAGGTCGTATCCTCAATTCCGTAAAAACCATCAAATCGTTTTTCCCCATCTACAGATTGGTGACCACAGTGGGAGATCATTCTCTCGATTGCAATCTCAATTCTCACAAAAATGGTCGGTCTTAGGTCTGGTTCACTTACCAATCCGGTTTCAACACCCAACTCTAACATTGCAAGTGCTAGTGATACTATTACCACAAGTAATACTCCTCTCAACGTTGCAGGGTCTAGTGGTACCACTAACACCACTCCTCCGGCCAGCAATGTCACACCACATGCTACTACTATTCCTCCGAGTGTTGATGCTCCAGTGATCACCCATGCCAGTTGTGCAAGCAATACCACTGAGACTATCAACAATCCGCCTACCATAGGTGATCTCATGAAGGTGCATGAGACTCTTGCCAAGAATCAGATTGACATGGCCACCACTTAGAAGGAGTTATGCAATTATCTCAAGACTCTTACAGACAAGATGTCAGAGAAAACTCAAGATAAAGGAAAAGCTAAAGAAACATCTCCGGCCGCTGATCCTGAAGTCACTCCAATCCATGTAGTAGATGATGATGAAGTTCACAAGGTTGCAGACAACCCACCAACAAAATAACCTGCAAGTTTCATCACTCGAGAAGACTTGGAGCGCTTTTTAGAGGATCGAGGAAAAGACAAGACACCATCTGTCCATTGTCATCAACCTCCATATCCTGCAGTTACACAGATAATTCCTCTTCCAATAGGATACACTTCTCCAACAATCACACTTTACAACGGAACAGGAAATGCTCGAGAACATGTCTCTCGATTCTTATAATCATTAGGCGAGCATGAATACAATCATGTCGTTCGTCTGAAGGAATTTTCAAAGTCTCTGAAAGGCAGGAAGCATTGCCAGCTGGGGAGAGATGATTAACGCTATTTACAGAAAGTACTTATTTTTTTCAGAACAAGTCGCTCTCTCCGATCTTGGAAGGATGTTTAAAAGGAGCAACAAACATCCCAATGACTATGTGAAAAGGTTCAGAGTTCAAGCTTTGGACTGCCATGATCCAAACGTCACAGAACAACAACTTGTAGACCTGTGCATAAATAGGATGATCCCGGTCTACATAGCTTTACTGAAAAATCACCGGTTCCAGACTTTCTCAGAACTTCACGAAACGGCTAAGAGATCAGCGACTACTACACCTTCTTTACTGGAAAGACCAAAGTCTGTAAGGTCGAGGAACCTCGAAGCAGTCAACGCCTAGTCAACAATCAGTAAAATCTCCAGCCTTCAACAAACGTTGTTGCTGAAAGGAAAACCGAGACACATCATCAGAACGCTTCTCCAACATCCCAGGATCCTCTGAAGGCACAAAGAAAAGATAACCAATCCTGAAATGCACAAACCTCGACCCGGCATCAACGAACGGGGAAATGGTATGACAGACTCAAACTGCTCTCTTCTCATGAAGGAGTGATCGAGTTACTGGAATTCTGGGTTCAAGATGGTGCAATAAAATTGTCGTTCATTAGGAGAGAGCCCGCTGAATAAGAAATGGAGAATCTCAGGTACTGTCGCCTTCATAGGTTCATCAATCATCCAACAAGTAACTGCAATATTTTGAAGCACATCTTCAAAGAGAAGGCTGATCCCTAATAGATTCAAATGGGGACTGAAGGAGTACACAAGAATCCTCTCCAGTCAGAACCTTTACACTATGGACAACCAGTCAAAGAAGCAGTTCAATTGTTGATCGAGCATATCTGTGAAATTGCTCTATCTGTCTAAGGCACAAAGGAAATACATGTTCACAACACCTAATTACATTGTGTCAGACGTCCATCCAGGAAATACTCCTTGAACCTTCATCCACAGACAAGGATATGCACGACTGTGGACTGCTCACCACAGACCATATCAGAGGAAATGAATTCGGAAGAATGCTGATCGATGCTGACACCACCATCAACATCATTTCACTGAAAATCCTCAGAGCCGCAAGATAAGAAGATACTTGTGATCTATCTCAATCAGAGACCTTGAAGGAACGCTCGGAAATACTTATGGATATATCAACATAAGTTCAACTTAGGCAGAAACCAAGTTTTACATAATCAGGAAGATCCAGGATATGACATGTTCTTCAGATGAGCGTGGATTCATGCTGAAAATATGGCTACTGATAAAGCACCTTTAGTTGCACATCTCTCCAATGAAGAAAGTTCTGATCCAGAAGATTTGGCGGGTGTTCTGTCATCAGAGAACTTGGAGGAATTTCGAACTTTGACGAGGTTGAAGCAAGAACCTGCAAAGATGCATAGACATTCATCAAGAGGTTCCGCACTCAGGCAAGTCTCATTCCTCCCATGTCTATGTCATTTACTTCCTCACATGCTATCCTAGCATGGGGACTTAATATGATAGCAACTCTGCTATTGCAAGACGAATGGTATCTTCACCGCATTAATATTTTACCAAGTGGTTGAATCTGACATTTCTCGGAATCGAACACTGAGACATTCATTACTTAGATGATGTCCGAGCCTGGAAAAGAACACTTTGGACGTAGCCTTGTAGGAGTTTTCATGCGTGCCACAAAATCATAAAGCTATGATGTCTTCAAGTTCAAGCATCTAATAAGCCTTCAAATTGTACTCCTAATCAAAGAGTACACCTTCTATAATGGCGCCTCTACCTTCAACACAAATATCTCGATGATGACACGCTGATTCAACATCAGCACGATCAAAGTGTAACTGAATTTATCCCATGATAAGACTTCTAAAGCAGATGCAACATCATTCATCCATGGATGGCACAAACTCCTTCAACATACACCGTGGACTTGATCTTATTGGAGAAATCAATTCTATTTCAATAAATGTTATCCACATAACAAGTTATTGCAACCTGACGTGATTCCATGGAACTTCATCAGTGGGTCTCTCTACATCACAAGCCCCTGCACGACCGAGGAACT
The DNA here is from genome assembly GCF_003573695.1 of Papaver somniferum. Taxonomy (NCBI): domain Eukaryota; kingdom Viridiplantae; phylum Streptophyta; class Magnoliopsida; order Ranunculales; family Papaveraceae; genus Papaver; species Papaver somniferum. The sequence goes on from NC_039363.1 coordinate 87,182,647, forward strand.
TCCCCTCTTCACCGATCACATCCAGAATGGAAACTGCCGCTGCTATCTACTGCAACAACATCGATTCCCTGAAAAGGCACTTCACAGTAAAGGTTCGGGAGAATTTGGGTTAAACCCGACACCCTCATCTTAGGGATGCTCAACTCATCAATTAGTTCGTAAATGTAAAGGCTCACTGGATGAAGGAGTAAATACTATGTCGATAATCATGGATCTAGCCTTTTCGGTATCTGGAGCAAATCCGACCATAGTATCGGCATCAACAAGCATTTCTGGAGAAAATTCTATCGTGATCCAGCAACAACGGCGGTCTCAGGGGCAACATCCTCATGACCAGCTTCATCAACTATCCGTTCTCTGAAGTGTTACTCGATGGATCGGACTTCTCCAAGCACTAATGATTCATATCAAGGTGTGTAGAAATGAAATATGTTCACATGAAAGTCTTTACAAAGCTTGCATAACAGGCGGGCACAATCCCAAGTCTTCTACAAGAAGTTCTCATCACCTCTACAAATGAGATACAACATACTTCAGCCCATGGGTTTACAAAAAAGTACCAATGAGTGAGGAATGGGACAATACTTCCTCAACAAAAGATGTTCGTGTATGTATCTTCTACAACATACCAAAAGAGTGCATTAATCAGATATACGAGCTGAAAGATATGGCCTTTACCGTCAGGTCTACGAAATCTGAAAAATTTGTACGGGATTACAAATTACAAATGTGCTTGCTTCGTTGGTTGACCTCTACAACTCCAAATTGAGTGATTCCTTTCTCATGTGATAACTCAGTCTCTTAGCTATAAAATTTGGGGTTAAGCATCGAATTTCGAAGTCGTATGAGGTTCCTACATCTTCCAGAGAATACAACATGCAAGCAGCAATCCTTAGACGGGATTCATAACTTCCACAGTCGATTGGTGTCCACCAGGTCTTTCCACTAAGTCCTTCATCAAGTCCAAGACTCGTGGTTCCGGGCTCTCCAGTGATAATCATTCATCATAAAAGGAATGCTACCACCGGGACATGCAACCATGGTCGTTACATCATCCCTTCTTGAGAGCAACCTAGTTATGGTCCCGTGACCAGGGTTTCAGAAGTGATGTTTATACGACTGACAGAAGCAAGATGGCACTGCAAGCACCATGATCATGTATCAATCAAGGGCTCCTGATCTCAAATGACTCAATAACATTAAAATCCTTCACCAACCGTTCAAGACACAAGCGAATGGTCTAACGACACAACATGATTGTTTTACAACAAGCTCGTCTAAGATGATTTTCACCGTCCCGCACAAAGAAGCAAGATGGGAGAAATTTATGAAGAATATAGGGATGGATCATATACCATTCTCTTCGTATGTATTTTCTCTACAACATATCCAAAATTCACAGCAATTGGAGAAACGAGCAAAAGGATGTGGCCAAAACTTTGGACTACATGACAGCTGAAAATTTTCTGAAAACCTCCTGGAAGTTTACTGTTTCGTCGATTTCATCCCTTAAACGTGCTCAAAAGCCGAAAAGATTCTTTGATAAAGCTTGGAAATTTTCCGAGGATGAAGAAACATGGGTAGATCACGAAAATCCGATAACGGACGAAGATCCTACATCATTTTCAATGAAGACCTGACTTCTGAATTTTCTGATGACGAATTATGACGAAATTCTTCATTCATCTACATCTGAATCAGAAGCTACGCCTTTCACGCGATATTGGACTTCATCTTCAGCCGCTAGTATCATTTTCTGAATCCGGCAGCGTTTTGCTGATAAGATGCAAGCCTTTCATCTTCAGCTTTCCTTTTCAGTAATAACTCATCTCGTCCATGCTTCTCTTCTGCATCCGCTAAAGCTAATAAAGCGTTGATTCCACCACGGACGACTCCCAAATGATGATCGAGAGACATACAACGTATCAGCTTTCCAGCTTCTCTGAAAGATTGGTTCACCCCGGCATGAACATCTGCAGAAGTCTTCATCTTTGACTTGATATTTCTGGAGCGTTCCCCGAAAGAACCAGAAGGGTGGTTGTAACTGGAAGTCATAATTATCTGAGGATAAAGGCATGGAGTCATGGATATACCAATAACAAACACGCAACAAAAATGGTAACCATCCAACTCTTACCTATTTACAATTTCACTAGTTGTAGTGATCATAATCTCGAGAATTTGTTCGCTCCTTCAAACCTGCAAAAACGAACAAAATTCGTTATTCAAAACCATAACGTGATTTTCATAAAACTGTGAACAATTCACGAAACTTCCATAATTGAACAATTCACATAATTTTCACCGTGTGAGCGACTCCCACCGAGTGAACACTCATTGATTTTGTGCATACACTATCATATCACAAAATTGATACAAACAATATTTTATCAAAAATTGTTTACTTCTAGCAATTGCTGAAAATCAAAATTTGATTTCATATAAATTTTCACCGTGTGAACATTCACTGGTTTTTTAAAAATTGGACAGACGTCCATTCCACAATTGTGAAAACTCACATACAAACATTTTTTCACCATGCATAATTGTCTACTTTCAACAGTTGTTCAAAATCAAAACATGATTTTACAAGATATATAAATATTTAACGTGAAACTCACGTAAATTTGAAAAATATATCTATATATTTTTTCTCCCTCGCACGAGCATCTGTCTTTGAAGCGAGAGTATATTTTCAAAGATTTCTGAAATCTCGAAGATATATTGTTTTCATGAAAGCTCATAAACAAAATTTTATTACTAACAGACGCACGTTTATTAAAAAAAAAACTTTTCTCTCGTACAAGCATCCACCTTTGAAATGAGAGTTTATTCCACTTTGTGAAATCTCACATACTTAAAAAAATAATAAAATTTTAGTTTTCGTGAAAGCTCATAGACAAATTTTATATCATCAGACTGAGGTCTATTTTGTTTGTTCCTTAAATTAACAAACGAACGAGTGTCTGTTACTAAAACAAGGATTTCTTTTCTTGGGCCTGGACCCATGAATCCTAAATAAACCAAGGTTCGATCACCAAATCAGTAGTGCTACACCAATTTGCGCTCGATGTTCTATCATGCTACTGGGATCTTCGTTCAATCCATGGTTCGTTCGTGCAATTGAAAATCCGGTAACATTCTATCTTACGACTAAGTTAAATTACTTATTTCGTCCGTAACTAGAAAATCACTATCCAGTGATGACTGAGGAACATGATTGTCCCTCACTAAGCAGGGGACTTAATGTAGATGGTGGATTTTTGAAAAAGGTTAAAATCGTAAAACCATAATCTTACATATTCTTGATCCAGCAATCAGATGAGTATTGAGGCTCATGTCTCTTATCGAAGCATGAAAGCTCATGGCACAAGAGTCTCTGATTGAGTATACTTCTCTCATAGCATACATGAATATGCAGTCTCTCAAATGAGGCAACGCCATATTTCATGAATACTTAGCAATTTCAGTAATCGCTTTTATATAGAATCGAACGATTGTACGGCTCCTAGACAGCTTGCCTGCTAGTATAGAGCGATAACGTCTTCATGATGTAACAATGTTTTCCCTGACTATATAAAATACATGTATATAGAATCTTAATGATTGGACGGCTCCTAAACAGCTTGCCTGCTAGTATAGAGCGATAACGTCTTCAGGATGCAACAACGTTTTCCCTGACTATACGTAATAAATATGATGCTTCAACTAGCTCATATCGCTCAATTCTCGAATAATTAATGCTCATAGACGACATGCTAGTATAGAGCCACCAATTAATTATTTCTAGTCATTAGATTCATTAACTGAATCTCTAGAAAATATTCTATGTTCTTCATAATATTTCGTTACTTCAATTCGTGGTTCTTCCCAGCAGAATTCCATGGGTTAGTGATAAATATTCAACGTACGGGCATCTGAGCCACCATCGAGTAAGCCCCAAGGAAATAGTGCAAGTGTATTCAGCAATAAATGCACTAACGAGCACCTGAATGCACGGACGAACATTCGATAACACGAAGGAATGATCAAACCATGGAGAAAATAATAATAATAAAATATATAAGGAAGCGTCTAAGGGGACCAAGCCCACCGTCCGGCCGGTCATGTCGCCATGGTCAGTCCCACGCTTCTCCCTTTATTTCATCATATTTTATTATTTTCCTTGATCCCATGAAAATCCCTTCAATTGATGAAACTCCTTCGTTTCATGGTATTCCTTCACATTAAGGGAATTATACAAAAATTACATAAAATTAGGAAAGGTGTCACGGGACCGTGGTCACTAGCCGGTCGACCATGCCATAGCCGTGACCGGTCCCACACCTTGTAATTCCTTATTTTTATTAATAATTTCCATCGTCTCATGGAAATTTCTTAATCTTATGAAACTCCTTCGTTTCATGGTATTTCCTTCACATTAAGGAAATTATACAAAAATTATATAAAATTAGGAAAGGTGTCACAGGACCGTGGTCGCTAGCCGGCCGACCATGCCCTAGCCGTGACCGGTTCCACACCTTGTAATTCCTTATTTCTATTAATTATTTCCATCGTTTCATGGAAATTCCTTAATCTTATGAAACTCCTTCATTTCATGGTATTTCCTTCACATTAAGGAAATTATACAAAAATTATATAAAATTAGGAAAGGTGTCCTGGGACTGTGGTAACTAGTCGGCCGACCATGCCCTAGCTGTGACGCGTCCCACACCTTGTAATTCTTTATTTTTATTAATTATTTCCATCGTCTCATGGAAATTCCTTAATCTTATGAAACTCCTTCGTTTCATGGTATTTCCTTCACATTAAGAAAATTATACAAAAATTACATAAAATTATGAAAGGTGTCACTGGACCGTGGTCACTAGCCGTCCGGCCATGCCCCAGCCATGACCGGTCCCACACCTTGTAATTTCTTATTTTATTAATTATTTCCATCGTCTCATGGAAATCCCTTAATTTCATATTTCCTTCAAATCATGAAAATAATATAAAATTAGGAAAGACTCACGAAACCGGGCCCTAGCCGGCCGACCATGCCCTATTCGTGGACGGTCCCACACGCCCCTTATTTTATTATTAATAATTATTATTGTTTCCTTCATCTCATGCTTCACTTCAAGGAAACTCATTGGTTTCAACAAACTCTTTGATTTCATGATATTTCTCTAAAATCATGGAAATAATATAAAAGTAGGAAAAGTGCCAGGGGACCGGGCTCATTGGCCGACCAGCCATGCCTTGGCCATAGATGGTCCCACACTTCATGATTCCTTCATTTTATTATTATTATTTCCTTCATCTTATGAAGTTTTCTCAGTTTCAGCAAAATCCTTGATTTCTTCATATTTTCTCAAAATGTTGCTCAAACGCACATCAGAATATATCAAAATTCTCAGGACTGAGACACGAACACTTTGGCGATTGGGCATGTTACCTTGACCGACCAAGGTTGGTTTTTTGGCTTGCAAGGAGCCGGTCCCACGTATTTTCACAATTTGACCTAATTTGCGCAATTGCATGTATTAGGTCCAGAACTCTTCCCACGTATTTTAATAAATGATTAAACCAGCATTTAATCATCCTTTCACCAACTGGTCTTCAAGAGTCTTTGGTATTTGCTCACTCGAGCATCTGGGCGCTACAAGGTCTATCCATCATCCCATGTAGCCGGTCGATCTTTCACTCCGTGGTTGATTCTCAATAAATCATCAATTGATCAGCAAATGATCGAAATTAGGGTTTTCGAATCCAAGGTTCATAATTCTGAGCAGATTCAAACACTAATAATTTTACATTGATCCCATGATCAACATTCTAATTAATTATACTCGGTTCAGTTACCAGTATTTTAAATTAATATTTCATTTGGTCCTGCTATCAATAATTCACCAAATGAGCAACATTTTCTCAGACTAAGGAATGATGATTCAATAATTCAGCAACATTTGATCACTTTAACTATCAACATTTATTTGACAATTATACCTCTGCCTCAACAGACACGTTAAACTCATGAGTCCTAGAACATTCGTAAATCATGTTCAACTCAGCAATACAAAGACTCATCGTCTCATCAAGTCAGCAACTGACTAATTAAAATCACGAGACATCAATCGTGTCACATGGGGGGATATTAACTAAGGTTTTGGTCTAGCGGTCTATGACACGTGTGTTCATACATAAGATGAGAATGTGAGCAAGTCGTGCAATCAGTTGGAGGAGTTAGCAAATTAGTGGATGGAAAATCAACCAAGTCTCCGCACGATGAGCAATTGGTTTTAACACGATTTCCACTTTCTCTCTCTTTGACTCCAGCAACTGTCACACTTCATGGGATCAAGGTGTTTACAATTCTAGCAATATAAATAAGTCTCTGAATCATGATTGGACAGATAACGTCTACAAGGAAATCTTTCGTCAAACAGACAACACGAGATTAACAACTCAACGTCTGAGCAATTACTCTCAACAGAGCAAATTCAATCAATCAGAGCTTTTCTTATTTATGTACGCAGAATACATAACACACCTGCAATCTTAGATCACCATTGATCTCACACATTTCTCATCTTCCCTCCTACAGATCGACCCATCCTCTCTTGTGACCAAATTGACTCTGGAATGACCATTGTCTTAGTTTAGGCCGGAGTCCTACAGATTGATCTATCGAACTTAAAGCATTCCCTTCTTGCAGTGCATCTGTGTGAGGTTAAACATTTCGCTCGGTTCAAGGAGACTCCTCCGTACGGTCGTCTCCTCAATTCCGTAAAAACCAGCAAATCGTTTTTCCTCATATACAATGGGATACTCTCCATTTCATGATTTCCCCATGTGTATGCCATGATCCTCTTCGCCTGAAACTTTGCTCATGGTGGTAAATAATCCTTTATTTCGTCTTAAGATTGGATTAAACTGTTTCCTTTGGTTGGTTTAATTAAACCCATGCCCAAAGTACGCGTGCTTTTTACCCAAATATGTTTTTGAGTCGACTGCAAATTTATGTCTGCCATTGCTGAAGTATTGTTCTTCACGCTGGTGCTAGAAATTATGAGACTTCCGAAAAAGCCTGCGCGTAAAGATCTGGGGCCTAGGTCATCAACTGAGCCTCCTCCGCGGAAGGATCATCTTGATGCTATGCCTTCTCCGCCTATGAGGACACTGAGGTACCTGCTGATACCGAGATGGTTGTGGTCCCTGAGACTTCTGCGGACCCTGAGGCTGAAGAGGTTGCCGCTGAGGATCTTCCTCCTCCTACGCCTCATTATGAGCTTCAAAGGCTGCAAATGCATGACAAAGATATCTATGCTCACTTGTCGTTGGCTGAGATCACCAAGTTCTTTCGCCTCCATAAGTTTGAGATTTCTTTTGTCAATGGCCCTGTTGTTCTCACCGAATCCATGATTCGAAGCTTTCCATATGATGAGAAAAACCTCTTGATCAGTGTTGGTCAGTTGGACGTGGGTATGCTCCTGACTTTGTTTAGTAGAAAGGATCCCTTCTACTATGATGTTTTGTCTACCAGGGATGACCCGGTGAAAAAGACTCAGGTTCGAGGAGTCATGCAATATACTGGAAATTTCTGGCGCGCCCTTCTTGAGTGCTGGTACCGTAGTAAGAGAAAGACTACTCTGAAGTCTTATGACCCTTTTTCTGCTGTAAGGTATAAGCAAGAGGATTACACCCCTGCCAACTTCAACGACACATACGCTGATGTTATTCAGAAAAGTAATCTTCTTCCTTGGAGCATTGGCCCCTGTCGTATTCATGTTACTGCTAAGCATATTAGAGAGGGTAACAATCTTCGTTTGTTGGAGGAGATTGATAAGATAGGTTTGACTGTCATTCCTTATTCTACTAAGATCCCTTTGCTGAAGCCTGACCGCATCCGTCTTGATCATGATTACCGCTAGAGTCGTACTCCTCTTCGTGTGGTGGGTCCCTGGGCCTACGGTTTTACTACCAAAGATCCCAACATCCCTCGTACAGCTCTTTCCTTGTCCGAAAAGTATGATGGATATCATCCTTGGGTTTTCGATCCTGCTGCTTCTTATGAGGTAACCTTTGCTTTTCTCGGAGGTTTTTCGTTTTATTCTTTGCTTAGTAACATTTGTTCGGTATTCTGATGGACTTTTTGCAGTCTGCCCTTGCTTATTCTGCTGGAACTGCCCCTGGTTATGCTTCTAGGACTGCTCCGAGTTCTGCTGGCAACTCTGTAGCTACTAGGACTAGGAAGAGAAAGGCTTCGGCTGGAGCAGCTACACCAACACCTACGGAGGTAAGGATTATAGTCATACCTTTATGTTTGTAGATTTCTTGGTATTTTGCTACAAAGTTTATTTATTTTGTAATCCATATGTATTGAAAGTTTTGTCATTAAAATTGACAAAGGGGGAGATTATTAGATCACTGCTCGGTCGAACTCGCAAGCGTTGCTATCTCAAGCTTGTTTGTCAAGTTTAGTTGTCAAAATTATAAGTCTTGATTTCTAGTCTACTTATAGCTATGTCTCGGATTAGGATAAGATGTGTAGTTGAGCTTTAGAATTCACGGCGTTCATTGATTGAAAACGAAGAAATACTAAGGAGGGCTTGTGGAACTTCATCAACAAAAGGTATGTGGAGACTTGAACTCATCTATCACTCAGAAGTCTATTCTATTCTATCTCCTATTGAGACAAAGTCGTATAGCTATATAGATTTTACATTATACACATTTGATATTTTGAGCTGAGTTTAACTCGCTTATATCTTTCTCGAAATATGTGTTGGAATTTTTTTTGCTTTAACCATATTCATCATTATTCTTGACGAAAGTCAAAAGATGATCATGTGAAAATCACCCGGTAACATCTTACATGATTTGTGTGAGACAGTCATTTGATATATGCTCGGAATGTTTCATATTGATCATTCGATCACTTAAAAATTTCTTATAAGTTAATAGTTTGTGTGAGACATCTATTGTCGTCTTCTAAGAATGTTTCAATGATTGAAATGGAAGTTAAGAGCTAAAAACCATGTATGGATACATTACGGTTTGTGTACTTAGTGTACGAACTGTTTTGACGGAATCCAGGAACGGAAGTTTACATACTCGTTCGTAAACTTATTCAACTGTTTAAGTCAGGGTACTTAAGTTTGCATGCCCGTTCGCAAACTGATTTAACTATTGAAGTCCGGGAATCAAGTTTGCGTACCCGTTCGCAAACGGTTTCAACTGAGTTCGGTCTGGAGCTAAAGTTTGCGTACGGGTTTGCAAACTGTCGGCTTGTAACCAATGTCCGGAACTTAAGTTTGCGAACCCGTATGCAAACTTAAGTGGTTCAAGTTCTAAAATCGGTTAAGTATGATTTCATATGCATTAAAAAATACATTTGTAAATTAAGGAATGCAATCTTTGCAAACTGTGGCTAAAATGTTCATGAACTGATTCTTTTGAATCAATCCGATTTTGCTTCAATTGTATCTTGTATACTTCTATGAGAATATAAACAATTGAACCACTCTATGAATAACACAATTAGATTCATTTGATTATCAATTGATCTAGACGTGTTAAGATGAACAAGGTTAAGAGAAAAGTGTTCATATGGTTAACATCGGTTAACTGTTATTGTTCCAACTTAATATACACGTTTAGGTATGATTACCCATATCTAAATGAAGTTATATTTTATTTGTGTGTAACAAGCTAAAGATTATCTAACAGTGGAAAGATATTACCTTGAATCTTAAATCATATTTCATCTAACGGTGAATATTGATTGCTTTGTTCCAAAGTTATCAAACCCTGATTTGAAGACTATATAAGGGAGAACTCTAGCAACCAGGAAACCTAATCCCCACACCCCCTGTGTGAAACTAGTTGCGAATAGAGTCGATTCTCCTTTAACCTAGGTTTTTCCTAAAACCATTGTAGGTGTTGATGGTGGTTTTTAGTATAGGGCAAAAACTGTAAAAGTCTATCTACCTGACCCGATATCAAATGTAGTAGACATTGATATGTCTATATTGCGCAGGGAATTTGGAGAATATATCAAAATATGATGAGTGCCTATGTATCTCTTCATATTATATTTAAACTCAAGCTCTTAGATGATTTGTTCACCAGTATAGAGCTTAATGAGTATATAAGCTCCTAGCTTCATTACTAACTAATGCTGGAGCCTGCCGAGTATTTTTCCTATGCTATGTTCCCTGGCCGAACCCTTAATATTGATATGGCATGACAATTTGTGTTCACTCGCAGCAGAGTAGCACGAATTTCCAAGTATCAAGGTTAAGGTCCTTGCATAAAAGTACTCAATCGGGAAGTATACTGCTCTCTGGCAATAAAATCAAAGAACTCTATGTCAGCACATGGAATTCAATCAATTTTGTGATAATTCATAAGATTCAGATATTACCCTGACTAATTTGCAAAAACTAGGGTTTTGCGCGCTGCATGCACAGTATATTAGACCCCGCCGGTCGAAATTAAGCTTAGGCGAACTAGGTGATTAATCCGTCACGGGTTAGTAGGTGCAAAATCTTACCCAAATCAGAAAACAAGGAATAAAAGGAGCAGCAACAAAGGGAGGTGTGGCCGTGCTATAGGCTAGCCGGCGCCACTTGCAAGTGGCCCACCCCATGTTGCCCGGCCGGCCCCTGTTTCCCGTTGACCAATCAGATCGCTTTAAACTCGCCACACGCACATGAGATGTGGTTGGGCCCATACTTGTCGGCCCTATTTCCCATCGACCAATCAGGTCGCTTTAAATCCTCTACGTATACTGGAAGTGTGGACATGCCCATGCTTGGATGGCCCCTCTTTCTATTGACCAATCATGTCGCTCTAAACCTGCCACAGTGTTTTAAAAAGGCAAATGGCTCCAGATGGTCACAAAGCAAAAACTGCGCCAACATGCTAATGGCATGCCAAACGTGCCACTCCGCTCCTACGTGCTAGCGACATGCCAAACATGCCACTCCGCTCCTACGCGCTACTTGCACCACCGTGCCACTGGCATGCGCTAACTATACAAACCACGTCATTGTGCCATTATCAGGCGCCAACAGAATGTGGCAATAATCAATGGCCACCCTTTCTCATGAGTCACAATCTTAGCCGTCCAAATTCTCCACAGAATTGACAGGCCTGTGGCAAGTTTTAGGCGACCAGTCAAGACAAGCCTAATAGCATCACATGCTATTTTCCTGTGGCAAGTCTCCTGACTTTGACTTGACACACATAGCAATCTGCTTCACGTTTTCCACGAAAACACCCGAGACATCAAATATGTCACAAATTAGGGGATGCTCATCAGGGTATTGGTCTGGCGGTTTACAGCGTGCGCAGTGCAACACGCCCATTATAAGAAAGTGTCAGAAAGCAGGGAAGTTAGTGGCGGCAAGAAGTAACGGGTGTAAACTAACCAGTTTCCTCCATAATGGGAACGTGGTTTCTGGCATGTACACATAACCCCACTTCTCCATTACTCAATCACTCCCACTTTCTACGAGATCAGGGTGCGTTCAATATGACTTGTTGTTTGAGGGTGAAAATGGTTTCTGCTGATTTTGGTAATTTCGGGTTTGTGGGTGAGAAACGAATTTAAACCCTAAATAATGTACTGCAAGGGAGTACTTTAGATTCGAGAGATCAATCTGTACAAATCCGGCCTAAACCAAGAAATGGCCGTTCCAGACTTGCTTCAGTCACAAAGTGAAGGAGAAGGGTTAGTTTTGGGGAGGAAAGCGAAGAAAGTGTTGAGACCAGAATAGTTGATTCTGGAAGAGTAGTTGTTTCACGACTTGTATCAGAAAGTGGGAAGCTAACATATGGAAAGCTAGCAAATATTTTCTGAGTGTTGTATCATCCTGACCTGAACTTGTCGTTCGGTGGAAATAGGTAATGCCTATTTATACAAGTCGAAGTGAAACGTACTCTGGTCTCATTAAGAAATGGAAAACGGGTGAGTAAATGGGAGGAGGTGGTAACCGGTAACGCTTGGAATTGATGTTCCATAAAATAAAGCGTTTCACCATTACTCCCTGTATTTATTAACCGCCTCATCCCTATGACACTTGTTTATAACGAGCGTAGTGTACGCCGCACGCTGTAAACCGCCAAACCAATACCCGATGAGCATCCCCCAGTTTGTGACATGTGTTGATGTCTCGAGTGTTTTTGTGGAAAACATGTAGCATGTTATTGTTGTCTGGAAAGTTGAGCTTGGGAGACTTGCCGGCTCGGTGGTGACCTTCAACGGTCGAGATTTTGCATCTTAAGAGGAAGGTAGCCGTTGATTATTGCAACCTTTCGTTTGGTAGCCAGTGACATGAAAGTATGATCAGTATGGATTTAATATGGCCCAGTTTAGACGCGGCCAAAAGTTAGGGTTTTGGTTTTGTTTAGGCGCGGCCAAATTAGGGCCAAAGGTTGCCATGTGTTAGCTGGTAACCTTGGACGGCAAAGATCTACATCGTAGATGAAAAAGTGATCGTTGATTGTTGCAGGCCTTCGTTTTGGTAGCCGCATAGGGAAGGTCAGCATGGTATGGCGCGGCAAGGTAGTTGGCATGCCATTGGCGTGGTTTGGCATGGCCAAAACTAGGGTTTGGGGCCAAAGGTTACCATGCGTTGTTTGGCGACCTTGTACGGCTAGGATTTGCATCTAGGATGGAAGGGTGGTCGTTGATCATCGTACACCTTCGTTTTGGTAGACGCATGGGGAAGGCTGGCATGGTATCGCGTGGCAAGGTGGTTGGCATGCCATTGGCACATGTGACATGGCATGCCTTGGCGCGGTTTGGCGTGGCCAAAACTAGGGTTTTGGGCCAAAGGTTACCATGCGTTGTTTGGCGACCTTGGACGGATAGGATTTGCATTTAGGATAGAAGGGTGGTCGTTGATCGTCGCACTCCTTCGTTTTGGTAGACGCATGGGGAAGGACGGCATGGTATGGCGCGGCAAGGTGGTTGGCATGCCATTGGCACATGTGGCATGACATGCCTTGGCGCGGTTTGGCGTGGCCAAAACTAGGGTTTTGGGCCAAAGGTTAGCATGTGTTGTTTGGCGACCTTGGACGGATAGGATTTTCATTTAGGATGGAAGGGTGGCCGTTGATCGTCGCACGCCTTCGTTTTGGTAGCCGCATAGGGAAGGCCGGCATGGTGGGGCGAAGGCCAATGGCGAGGATGGCTTGGCATAGTGGGGCCAAGGGTTTGGTACGGACGTCTTGGCATTGTGGGGCCAAGGAAAGGTGCGGTTGGCTTGGCATGGTGGGGCCAAGGGTTTGGCATGTCATTGGCGCATGGTGCCGCTAGCATGGTTGGGGCCAAGGCAAGGTGCGGTTGGCTTGGCATGGTGGGGCCAAGGGTTTGGCATGCCATTGGCGCATGGTGCGGCTAGCATGGTTGGCATGCCTTGGCACGGTAGACGTGGCTGGCATGGTTTTCCATTGGCACAGTGGTGCCGCTGGCATGGTTGGCATGCCTTGGCACGGAGATGTGGCTGGCATGGTTTTCCATTGGCACAGTGGTGCGGCTGACGTGGTTGGCATGCCTTGGCGAGGAGATGTGGCTGGCATGGTTTGCCATTGGCAAAGTGGTGTGGCTGGCATGGTTGGCATGCCTTGGCGCGGAGATGTGGCTGGCATGGTTGGCATGCCTTAGCGCGGAGATGTGGCTGGCATGGTTTTCCATTGGCACAGTGGTGCAGCTGGCATGGTTGGCATGCCTTGGCGCAGGGATGTGGCTGGCATGGTTTGCCATTGGCACAGTGGTGCGGCTGGCATGGTTAGTATGCCTTGGCGCGGTATCATGAGAATTAGGGTTTGCCATAGATGATGTCGGTCAATGTTAAGGGTTCTGTCGTGGAACATGACACATAAAAAAAAGGTATCCTGGTAATTCTTACGTAGGCATGCTGATCGATTCAATAAATTTGCTAATGGTCATAGTGACGTCATGTCAGCTGTACGGTTTTGCAATTTTAACCCTAAGCTAAAAACCACCATCAACACTTGTATAAATAGGTTTTACCTATTTCAACAAAACAACAAGCTTTGGTTAACAATAACACAATATCCAGAAAAACACCAAAGAACTGATAGCTTACATTCCGCAAGCCAGTTCCAAATTCTGATACAAGTCATAAAAAATAGCCACACCTTCAGAATTAACCATTCGGATCTCAACACCTTCTTATCTTCCCTCCCTAAGACCAGCCCTTCTCCTTCACTTTGTGACCGAAGCAAGACTGGAACGACCATTTATTGGTTTAGGCCAGGATTGTACAGATTGATCTCTCGAATCTAAAGTACTCCTGCGCAGTTCATTTGTTTAAGGTTTAGATTTATTTCTCATCCACACACCCATATTTACCAAAACCAGCAAAAACAGTTTTTACCCATAAACAATTGGCGACCATAGTGGGAGATTAAATCTCTCGGTTGCAAATTCAATTCTCAATTTCATTTCCATCCCAATTGGTCTTAGGCCCAATTCAATCGTTAATTGAAACCCATTTCAGTCAAAGATTCTTTCCAGATGTATTCGGGTTATTCGAACCTTGCAGAAGCAATGAATAGTTGGAAGACATCTACCATGGAGGACATGACAAAAATTCTAGAGGATATGGTTGCCAGCCAAGTCGATATTATCAGGCGGCAAAATGAGACACTTCGTAGGAGTATAATAAGCCGATTGTGGGAAGAATCAGCGAAGGCTTATCCGAAGTATCCCGCAAATTTCAAGAATAATACGAAGTATGTTAAATCTTTGGCTAAAGCCTGTGCCTCTACCAATGAGGATGCTGACGGAGCACGTAACCACATCATAAAGAATCATCGGAAGAGCGGCCAATTAGATTCTGCCAACACAGAGAGCCAGGACAATTTCACAAGACTAAGGGAAGAGACTTGCCAGGTGCGCCACAACATCTGCAAGACAAAGGTAAAGTTCCGGCCTATGAAGCCTTGCTGGAAAACATTTATCTCCAAACCCTCGCAGAAGTTCAAAGAGTTGTCCAACAGTCCGCAACCACGACGGCTTTGCTGAATAGAAAAGCACCTGAAGAAAGAGAAATCTACCAAGACGCTTACGGAAACGAACATTGCGCCAATGAATAATATCCAACTCAGCCACCGCGTGTCGCCGTCGCTAACGCAGGCCCCTCAAGAGAAATTACCTTTCATCAATACGGTAGAAGTAAACGGTCCGCTCATGAATCAATGATCGCTCAAGCGTCAATTCCGCCCTCAAAGAGAGCTTCATGCCAAAGCCTGTGAGAATTTACGCCACAACAACTACTGATGCGGGATAAACCAGACTCAAAATCCACACTTCTCGTTGCCTACCAGAAGAGTTATAGAGTTACTGGAAATTTGGGTACGAGAGGGAGTAGTCCAACTACCCCCGGTAGGGCGTCCACCAACTGATATGGAGATGCTAGATTCAAGATATTGCCACTATCACAGGTTTATTCATCATCCTACCAACGAATGAAACGCTTTGAAGCGTATTGTACAGGAAAATATTGATTCAAGGGACTTACGCCTGGGGACTGGAGGTTCTCCGCCTTGCCGCGGATCGACATAGAGATGTTACAGAGACAATAAAGGATGACCTGAGACTTCTCGCGGCTAGGATTGCGTCACACAATAAACTCGGATTTGCAACCTGAAAATTCAGTTTTGTGGAGAGACCCCTAAGTGAATAGAGTATGTGGCCGTATCGGAAGAGAGCAAAAAGGGAATGGCCAACACCAATGTACCATCCGCAAGTGCAGTCAACACGTCCCACGATGTTACATCCTCTACCACCAACACTAGCAGCACCAGAAGCATCCCCTCTAACGTGACGCCTCTTATTACCAGATCCAGAGTCGCCGCCCCTGTCATGGGGGAACAACCTATGATAGCATCCCCCATGGAATTATTAGATGATGTAGTTCGACCCTTCTTAGGCACACTCCTAATATTTGCTCGAGCATGACGCCTCCAATCATCACCAGGGCTGCCACCACTTCTTCGTCAAGATGAGAGACTAGAGGTGCCAGAGGAAACCAACCTTCCCATTACCATTATCTATTTAATGGAGAGACAGGAAGTTATGTCCACAACTCAGAAGGAGCCTCTTCAATGTTTCGCTCCAGAAGACGCTCCACTTCAACGTTTCGACCCAGGGGCCGCTTCAACGTTTCGCTCCAGGAGATGCTCTGATTCAACGTTTCGCTCCAGAAACCGCTCCGCTTCAACGTTTCGCTCCAGGAGCCGCTCTGCTTCAACGTTTCGTTCCAGGGGCCGCTTCAACGTTTCGTTCCAGGAGACGCTCCGCTTCAACATTTCGTTTCAGAAGCCGCTTCAACGTTCTCTCCAGAAGTCGCAACTCCTCCCTGCCAATGATCATGCCGTAGACGCCACACTCTTTCCTGTCAAGTATCGTGATCACAGCCATCCAAGGTTCGTAGTTGTGGTCACTTTTTGATCCATCTCGCCAAAGCTCGTGGTCGTGGACAGTTTACTCGCCTATGCATCCATCCAATCCCTTTGCTTCCATGGACGTCCATGCAATTCCAACCAACCTATTTTGGTTCTCACGATAATGTAGTCTCTTCTGATCACATCTGCTGCCAAGAACTGTTGTTGTTCGTTTGTTGATACCTTCCAGAGCTTTACCATAGCAACAACCACTACAAAGGTAATCCATACTTCTCCATATTTTAGTTTCACATGGAAGAAGTAATGGAGTCACCAGTACGGATGCAAGATGATATCTTTATCATGGCCAACTCACCGACCATACAAGATAGAAACATGTAAACCCAACTTGGGGACTGAGGCTCTACACGGAATCCGTTCACTGTCAAAGCTCGGGAGACACGGTCAACCCAAAAGTCATAGGCACGACAAGGTCATCTACTCTTCAAAGGTGTAACGTAAGGATATCACCACCTCTCCGTCTAAAAGGCGTCTGCAACACTTTACGAGGCCCACGACGGATCCCAAGCCTACTCAGAGAAAACAACTTCAGTAACCAAAGAGAAGTGCGACTGGGGACTGCTCATCGCGGTCCATCTCCGACAACAATCAAAAATTCATGAGATAACTCCAGAAGACGCGACTGAAACATTTTTCTTGAAAAGTCATAGGGAGACACGATTAACGACATAACTCTCTCACTTCTACCTCTTCATTATCCGGAATTTTTCGTCCATGTGATGTTCCAAGCATCCCATCATCACATCCAGGAGAGTACAATAATCTTGTATCAAATCCCATAGGCGTGGATTCAAGGCGACGCAATTAAAGTAGGCTACACTTGGGGACTGAAGCCTCATTCAGGTTTAGAAGTTTAATCGCAGTCACCACCTTACCAGTGAATGCAGTAGAAGCACATCTTCCACGAGAAAATAGGGTCAGGATAATTACACATGGGGACTACCAGCATGGGATGCCTTCACTTCCCTCAACCAGTTTATTTCTGATTTCAACATCATCACTGTCGAAGCTTTACGAGTCGCATGAATTTCTCAACATGAAGCCGTACACGTGCATCAAAGACTCTAAAAGCAAGCCACAGATATACATTCACATATCTGGACACGTCATCGGATCTAATAGAAGTATAACTGGGGACTACTCATCGCATCCCATTCCATACAATAGTCAAAGATTCAGAAGATGGTTCAAAGGATGTCGCTTGGAACTAAGTCTGAAGACTTGATAGCAGCACATAGGCAACGGAACGCCTCTCAACTCATCTATTTCACCCAATGGCTCCAGAAGATTTCGACAATACAAGCATCCACAACATATCATTATCGCAATCAGAAAGTCCAGGCACCAAATAACCTAAAGTCAAGGATGTACCAACAATGCAACCACAATCTCCAAGATTAGCCCTGACATGATCATTGCCGAGCATATATTTCATCCATCCATCCCAAGAGTGCAATGGAGTTTGAAATAAACTGAAGAGGTTAGATACTCATTCTTCTGGAGTCAGAACCTTATTACACATTCCGAAGAAGATCGATGGTACTGTTGGGTGGATACATGCGCAAAATAGGAGAGAGCACCTACCTTGAGTTCTCCTGGCTTGCCTGGATGCTGATTGTAACTATTGGAAATTGCTTTGTTGCCGTTAATGATCGCTCTACCACCGCTAACAAGTGACGAAGAGGATCCAGACGCTGCAGATGAAAGCACGGAGCCGGACGAGCAACAAAAATAGAAGAGGGTCGATACCCCTTTTCATATGAACGGAGTTTCTAGAGTTTGAACAGAAGAAGGATTCCTTATTGCTCCATGAACGAGAATAGATGACTGGGCGCACCATACTCATGCTCCATAGCCGGGAAAGCAGCGCGCCAAGATCACCGCTCCATAGCCGAACAAGCAGCGCGCCAAGATCACCGCTCTATGGCCGAACAAGCAGCGCATGAAGATCGCCGCTCCACGACCTAACTAGCAGCGTGCCAAGATCACCAGCCACTCAAACTTGTAAAGCTCCACAGCACCAGCATCCGGTGGCCAAACCAGAAGTACGCCAATTCTCCATAGCATCAGCACCCTGTGGCCAACCCAGAAGTACTCCAAGCGCCAGTATCGTAGCAAAGACAGAGGTATGCCAAGCGCCAACACCTTGTGGCCAATCCGCCAACACAAATATCATGGACTGTTCATGCCTCTTGCCAAAGGTCAGTCAGATTTTTTCCTGGTAACCTCTTCATGTCCTGCCCTTTCGATTTGTTATCCTTGTCTGTCACCATCTCATGCTTACCCCGCAACAATGCAACTGTTACGTGCTAAGAAGGGGACTTAATGTTGATGGTGGTTTTTAATATAGGGCGAAAACTGTAAAAGTCTATCTACCTGACTCGACATCAGATTTAGTAGACATTGATATGTCTATATTCCGCAGGGAATTTGGAGAATATATCAAAATCTGATGAGTGCCTATGTCTCTCTTCATATTATATTAAAACTCAAGCTCCTAGATGAATTATTCACTAGTATAGAGCCTAATGAGTATATAAGCTCCTAGCTGCATTACTAACTAATGCTGGAGCCTGCCGGATATTTTTCCTATGCTATGTTCCCTGGCCGAACCCTTAATATTGATATGGCATGATAATTTATATTCATTCGCAGCAGAGTAACACGAATTTCCAAGTATCAAGGTTAAGGTCCTAGCATAAAAGTACTCAATCGGAAAGCATACTGCTCTCCGGCGTGCTAGTGGCATGCCAAACATGCCACGCCGTGCCAATACGTTAATTAGCATGCCAAACATGCCACTTTGCCACAACAACATGCCGAACGTGTCCGCGTGTCATAAACAACGCGCCTATGTGCTACCCCACCTTCTGTCCGTGGCCAACGCCATAACAAACTTCAATTAGGGTTTCTTAATCAGAAACACGGCTTTGCTTTAGTGGCATTAGTCGAAACCCTAATTTCCAGTCGTGGCCCAAAATTACGCCACTTCGGGCCCCCACAACATGCCACGAGCCATGTGGGACCCAGGAAACCCTAAGAATGTCGTCATACCATATCCACTCATAACAACCCTTGATCCTGTGGTCGTTTCCACATTATGGCTTTGATATGGTTCCTTTGGCGTGACTATGGCATCGTGTGCACAAAAAACGTCACCATGTCGCAGCCACATGCCACATGCACTAATTAGGGTTTCGGCATGCCAAACCCTAATTTAGGCGAAATTGCTACGCCGCTACGCCAACCAAGCCAAGTCATACTACCCAGAGCATTGGGATTGATGTGGAAACTATAACTAATGTTGCCAAGCCATATTTAGGTCTAGCACCAATGTGCAAAAATATAGCGGCCATGGCTACGCCAGGCGCTACTTGCACCACCTTGCCACTGTCATGCGCTAACTATGCCAACCATGCCATTGTGCCATTATCATGCGCCAACAAAATGTGGCCATAATCAATGTCCACCCTTTCTCATGAGTCACAATCTTAGCCGTCCAAATTCACCACAGAATTGACAGGCCTGTGGCAAGTTTTAGGCGACCAGTCAAGAAAAGCCTAATAGCATCACATGCTATTTTCATGTGGAAAGTCTCATGACTTTGACTTGCCACACATAACAATCTGCTACACGTTTTCCACGAAAACACTCGAGACATCAAATATGTCACAAACTGGGGGATGCTCATCAGGGGGTCTGGCGGTTTACAGCGTGCGGCGTGCAACACTCCCATTATAATAAATTGTCATAAAGCAGGGAAGTTAGTGGCGGCAAGAAGTAGCGGGTGTAAACTAACCAGTTTCCTCCATAATGGGACATTTACACATAAGCCCACTTCCCCATTACTCAATCACTCCCACTTTCTACGAGATCAAGGTGCGTTCAATATGACTTGTATAAATAGGTTTTACTTATTTCAAAAAAAAAACAAGTTTTGGTTAACAATAACACAGTATCCAGAAAAACACTAAAGAACTGATAGCTTACATTCCGCAAGCCAGTTCCAAATTCTGATACAAGTCATAAAATAACCACACCTTCAGAATTAACCATTATGATCTCAAAACCTTCTTCGCTTCCCTCGCTAATACCAACCCTTCTCTTTCATTTTATGACTGAAGCAAGACTGGAACGACCATTTCTTGGTTTAGGCCAGGATTGTACAGATTGATCTCTCGAATCTAAAGTACTCCCGTGCAGTGCATTGTTTAGGGTTTAGATTCGTTTCTCATCCACACACACCCTCATTTACCAAAACCAGCAGAAACAGATTTTACCCATAAACAATAGGTTAACGACTTAAAGACTTCATTGGGATTCTGAAGCCAGACCCAACTATTTTATTTATAGTTACGTGTTCTGATCTTACTTTGTTTTATCGTATTGAGTACTATCTTCTCTAAGATTTGCTTGAGATTTATCTCCGATAGGTAATATATAAAAAGTAGTCACAAAGCTATTGGTCTCATTCTTTGTGATTCCACAATAACTTGTTCTACTACCATATAGTTAAGTTATTGTGAGGTGAGGCTGTTCTTCAGGAATATAAGACCGGATTATCAATTGGTTCCTGTTCACCTTGATTTATCAAAAGACGGAACAAACTTCATACGTATTTATGTGGGAGACAGATTCATCTATTAAAATAGACTTTTCTGTGGGAGACAGATTTGTTTATCAAGTCTTCGACTTTGGGTCGTAGCAACTCTTAGTTGTGGGTGAGATCAGCTAAGAGAATCAAGTGCGTAGAGTCCTGCTGTGATTCAGAGGCGCAAGGAACGCGATTGTACCTTAATCAGTGTGAGATTGGTTAGGGCTCAACTATATTCCAGTCCGAAGTTAACTTGTAGTAGGCTAGAGTCTGTGGCGGCTTAATACAATATGGGGTTCAAATCCGGACTAGGTCCCTGGGTTTTTCTGCATTTGCGGTTTCCTCGTTAACAAAACTTATGGTGTCTGTGTTATTTCTTTTCCGCATCATATTTTCTATATAATTGAAATATCACATGTTGTCCATAGTTCAATCAATTGGTAAATCCAACCTTTGGTCATTGATTCAAGTTGATTGACGCTTGGATATTGGTCTTTGGTACCATCCAAGTTATTTCTCATATTTATCCGGCTCACAGATTTCTATCTGTTCGATTGCCGATTGATTTGAAAAATTGAGATATAACTCTTGGATACTTTTCCGTGATTGAGTCTAAATGTCTAGTTAATTCTCTTGGCATTGTATTTGGGTTGTCCATACAGATTGCCTAAACGAAATATTGGATGTGGTTGTTAGACCCCCGTTTTTTCAGTTGTGGAAATCCTCTTATATAGTATTCACGAGATTTAGGTCTTAGAATCCATCCGGGACCAAGTTTCCTTGGCTTAGAAGTCAAAACGCGTCAAAGTTCTGTCCCAAAACTTGCTTGTGCCGGCATGGTCGAATCAATATGAACCATGCCGACTTTAGACCATTTTCTGTCTGGAAAAGTGTAACTTCCGGCATGGTCGATGATCTAGTGAACCATTCCGATTATGAACCAAAAACATACAGAAAAAATTTGTGACATAGTGTTACTTCCGGCATGGTTGGTAACTGTACCGACATGGTTGTGCTGTAGAACATTTTTCTTCCGCTTCAACTGTTTTTCCCATAACTTTTTCGTTAGAAATCGGAATGACCTCATTCTTTCGCCGTTCAATTTATATTTTCGTAATATTAAAAATGGTATTATGAACTTCTGGATTTATTGAGTTAAACCTGGTGATTGTCTCTTCTCATGATTTTGACCATTCCTTGCTCCATTTCGTTGCACTTCTTCCACTTCTCTTTGAATTGAACACTTAGTGTTGATGGTGGATTTTTGACGAATGTCATATTCATAAAATAACATCGGAAATTATGTGTTTCTGGTCACTTCAGAATGCATAAGAGATTGTGTTTCTGCTTTCCTCAAGAGAAACGAATTGAAGTACCACGACCTCCATACATGACGGCAGTGTCAGAGCCTCTTGCTTAAGAGCTTTCGATATTCCATGTATCTCATACTGAGCAATTGAATATCCTTTCAACATGTGCAATGCATTTGAAAGATGTCTGGTGTCTGAACTTTCCCATAATAATATATCACATCATATCTAAATGCTCATAGACATATTGCATGTTAGTATAGCCACAAATTAATTAAATCCAGTCGTTAGATTCACTCAGTAATTAAATCTAGTCGCAGTAATTCCTAGATAAACTCTAATATTTACTTACTCTGATCCTTGGTTTTTCCCGGCTGAATTCCATGGAATAGTAATAAGTATTCACCTTCCGGGCATTTGAGACACCCTTGAGTAAGCCCCGAACAAAAGGCGCGGGTGCCTTTAACAATAATGCTAGGATTGGAAGTTTGATCAAAGAAGGAAAAGGAAGAGAGAGAAAATATTAATAAAATAATAAAAAATAGGGAAACCGAGGGGTAGGCCCCACACGGCCGACCAAGAAGCTGTGCGCCGGTTTTGGCCGGTCTCCCACTCATTTCCTTATTTTTTAGATTATTTTATTATTATTAGGGTTTCCTCTTTCAAGGATTTTCTCTTTCTAACAAAACTCTTGAAACTTCCATACTTCTCCATGAACCGTGTGGTTAGCAAAACAAGTGATCCCGCAACCATCATGACTTGTATTTCTACCATTATGAGAAATGTTAAAATAATATTATTTTAATAGTGGTCCTTCCACCACTTTTAAGAGTTTCAGTCAAACTCAAATTCTTCATAAAATGATGAAATAATGCTCGATGGACCATCAGAAAATACCAAAATTCTCAGGATTGGTCCGCGGAGAGCATGGAGACACGAGCATGCCACCATGACCGGTCATGGTAGGCCCTTGGCTGGCAAAAATCGGTCCCACCTATTTTGATGATTGTTGACCTAATTAATCATCCGGAGTCTATATTTGGTTCAAACTCCTTTCTGCAACTGGGAATGGTCATACACTTACCATCAGATGGTCTCACGACCACCAAGGGCCGGTTTTACACCTCTTGGTCGGTCCCTCCTCTTTCCATGATCAGGTTCTACCACCCATTGCTCAGTCAAGCACAATTTTAATAATAATTAACCAACAATTAATCATCCTTTCACCAACTGCTGTGCAAAGGAGTTTGGCAAATGCTCAGTCTAGCATCCAGATACTACATGGTCGGTCCATCACTCATAGAGGCGGTCCCTCTCTCATCAATTGGTTGATTCTCAGCTAATCGTCCATTGATCAAAATTAGGATTTTGAACTGAATGCTCTATCTAGCATGATTTTGAGTAGGTTCAAACACTAATATTTTAATATTGATCCAGTAATCAATATTTTAACTAATTAATTAATATTCAGTTAGTATTTTTAATTAATATTTTATTTCGCCTTGCTTCCAATTATTCATGGATCTAGCAGTATTTGCTCTAACCATCAGTGCTCAATCTGTCAATGACCAAATTGCTTCAGCTAGCAATGGGTCACGACCAAAAGAGGTTCAGAACCTTCATTTCTGGCAATATCGATTAAACTATCAATATTTAAGCAGTATTCCTCATATTGATTCGGCTATCAATATTCGATTTACAGAATTTAATACTGATCCAGCTATCAAAATTTGAGAATTTAATACTGATCCAGCTATCATTATTTTATTGGTTCATCAACCAACATTTGGTTCGTCAGTCCACCATTATTATAATCTCTCCTCGTAATTCGACTGACTTATGACACATGGATCGAGAAATACTTATGATCATTCTCATAAATGCTCATTACATAATATAATGGCTTATGATCGATCCAGCAATATCATTAAATCATCACCAGGTCATTTAACTGTCATTACTGCTTCAACTAGCATAATGACATGTTATGAACTAATTCAACGTCTTTAAAGCATGTTGTTGTTTTGTCATTCCATGCTTCATCTATCACAATCTTGCACATCATCAGTTCAGTTCATAAGACTCATAGTCTTAGGTCAAAGGTTGACCACTCACTCTGCATAGAAGACTCATACATGAGACTTCAATTCATGTCACATAGAGGGATATCACTAGGGTTTTCGTCTGATGGCCTACAACACGTGCGATGTAAGGTATATCCACGATGAGAGTTGTGGTAAGTCATGCTGGCAGTTTAAGGAGAAAATAGATAGTCGATCAACCAAGTCTTCCATGCAACGTGGAAGTGGTTTATGCACGATCTCCCACTTCCCCATTCTTCCACTACCTTCAACTGTCATCATTTACAAGAGATCGATGTGCTTCTATAAATAGGTTTCTGAATCTATGTGTTGATAAGATTACCGAGACTCAACATAAGCAAACCCACGACAGTCAAAAATTATCAAACGCTTTCAGAGGGTTTCTCTCGTCTACACAGAGAATCATCTTCAGAGAATTCCAACACATCACATCACCAGCAGATCAATCTCCATTGATCTCTACACAATCTCAGCTTCCCTCTCTATAGACGGACCCTTTTCCTCCTCTTGTGACCGAATTAAACCTGGAACGGCCATTGTCTTGGTTTAGGCTAGGGTCATACAGATTAGTCTCTCGAACCCAAAGTACTCCCATGCAATACATTTGTTTAAAGGTTCAGGCGATTTTCAACTTCGAGCACCTGCTTCAGCGAGCACTTGCCTCCTCCACCACTTTTTACCGAAAACTCCCGCAGGTCGTTTTTACCGCAAACACTTAGATACTTGGAGTACTCCACTTCCTAGCTATTTTGTAGACATTTACACTCTTCTTTGTATGATTCACCTAATAGAAACAAATAAAGGAAATCAAGAGTAATAACAAGATAATATGCAAGATTTATAGCTAAAACAAGTACGAAATGGACACTAAAATCATGTAAATTATGCACTTATCATTTATCAATTAAGACAGAAAAAACACTCTGTTATTCCTCCCAATGAAAAAAGGAAGACAAAGATATTTCTCCTTTGAATCCATGATAGGCACCCGAAGAATACCAGAAAAGTCTTGACAAGCCAATGGACTTACATCATTTCTGAAGTAGACTGAAGACCTAGAGAAGTTTATTACTTGACCAGAGCACTTACTGAATTCTGCAACAATGTGTAAGTCCTTTGGCTTGTGATCAATTAGCCTTACGTAATAGAAAACAATCATCTGCAAATAACAAATGATTAATCTTAGGTGCTCATAGCTATAATGAAAAGAAAAGGTGATAATGAATCACCTTGTCTTATCCCTGTTGTAGGATAAAAAGATTTACAAGGTGATCCATTAAGAAGGACCTCGATCTCTGTGGTACTGATACGATATTTCTCACAAAAACCAAATTTCTTGAGTACATCCATAAGAAAGGAACATCCCAGCCTATTAAAGGCTTTAGACATGTCCATTTTCAGAGCAAGAGAACCTCCCATACCTTTTTGCCTTTTCATATTGTGCACCATCTCTTTGAACAAGAGAAATATTCTCATTGACAAGTCTCCCAAGAATATATGTTGCTTGCGTAGGAGAGGTAATTTTGATAATGTTACTTTTTCATTCTTCTAGCTGTAATTTATGAGATTACTTTGTAAGAAGTATTACAGAGAGCAATAGGCCTCAAGACGTTTGTATTTATTTTGACATTACTCCTATTTCATAGGATTTACTGGTGTAGATAAAATTTGCAAATAGAAGACGCTCTAATAGTCTAATGCTTTAGCCCCGGTCAAATTTAGACTTTTGGGTAGTGAGACCACAATTGGATCTTCCATTCTTCCCTCGGAAATTCCTCATATCAGTCTTGCAGCGTTGCTTCAGGAAAGGAGGGAAATATCGTCTAAGCTCTGATTTTGGAATCTCACCAAGACTGCTTTCAATTTTGAGCTTCCCATTTTAGGCAGCCAATTTGTCAGTAGATTGTCACAAAACAGACTTTGAAAAAATTGCACTGAGAGGTGTCTGGGATCTATCTATACCTACAGAAAACCATCCACCTATTTTGTTCCCAAAGTTTCTTATCGTTTTCTTTTTTGATATGACCATCAAGCTCGCATGAATACCTGATGGTGATGCTGTTATATTTTTCCATTAAAAAAAGAGTGGACAAATTGCTAACATGTATCTAGTCATCTAGCCATTATCAGTCTCCTTTTTGTCATATTTTTCTTATTTGATCAACGCCTTTTTTGTCATCTAAATGGTGTCATCGGTGATATTAAAATTTTAAAAATATAAATGATACCACTACAAGGAACTAAAAGCCGACTCCTAATTTTGTATTTATTATTGTTATCCATCTCTCTCTTCAAAGTTAATTGTGCCACCACCTTCTGGGCTCTGGCACTCTCTTTGCCAGTTCTGTATCAATCTGAAATCTTGCTTCCTAATTAGTTAAACAAGTCAAGGTTTGCCCTCTTTCTTTGTTTATCTGCTCTTCCTCAAATAGGTATTAGGAATTTTATCTTTCTTTCTTCCTCAAATAGGTATTAGGAATTTTATCAATGGGTAATTTTAGTGTTTTATCTAATATCTCATCTCTAATTTTATTAGATTTTTCAATCTCATATATTACTTGTGTATGTACTTTTGATCAGTCCATTATGTTTGTTTGTAACAGTGAATGTCTGATTATGATGCTTACCTAGTCACTTTGTAAAGGCTTCGAGTGAGCTTAAGTATTTGTTGATATTTCATATAGAGTGTACTTACATAATCTGATTTAACAATTCTTTTTAATCTTAGTTTCTTGGTGGGTATGCTTGCATTTTTATACATTGTTATATCTCCTTGCTGTTGTTCACTGTGAAGTGGGGGTGTTCAAGTGCTTGTTCATTTTTTACCTGAGTTAGCAATTTTTCACTTTTTTTCTTTATCCTTTTCATTGATCATTTGTTTCCTATCGTGTGTTGTTCATGTGCTTGTTTTTCTTTCTCTTCTTTTTTTTTTGTTCTTTGATGATTGGGGTTTTCTTTACTAAAATGGTTCTTGCATTTCTTATAGGTTAGGTGGAATAACTTCTGGCTTGGAACTATGATTGAGATAACAAATGTTTCGGAGTATGAGGCCCTTGCTAAGGAGAGATTACCAAAGATGGTGTATGATTACTATGCATCAGGTGCAGAGGATCAGTGGACACTGAAGGAGAACACATTAGCTTTCTCTAGAATTCTGTATGTGTGTTTTCTGAATTTCCTTCATGATTTTCTGCAGTATTTGAAATTTGGTGATAAGTTTCCCTCTGACAAAATCTCTGCTTAACTGGAAAATAGGTTCCGACCTCGTATTCTTATTGACGTGAGCAAGATAGACATAACTACCTCTGTCATGGGCTTCAAGATTTCAATGCCTATCATGATTGCTCCTACTGCCATGCAGAAAATGGCTCATCCTGAAGGTATGCCTACCTTTCTGTGAAGTTTAGAAGAAAAAAGAAAGCAAAATGGGATTCAAGCCTTTGAAGTCCTTGCTGTCATGAAAGTTCGGCCACATCCTACCATGAACCTGGATTCAGTGGTCCACTATATCTTGAAATTGTGGAACAAGATGCACTTAAGCGCCACTGTTTGGTCAACATTGCTTCCATAATTACAATGTAAAAAAAATTGTTGTGATTGATCTATAGGACATCTGTAGGGATCTTGAAGAAGTTTAACATCCTGACTGAATGTTTCCCGATTTTTGACTTGGCTAAGTTTATCGGATTCTCGTGTTTGATTGAAGTTTTGAAGTCTAATTTTAGTGTCCCAACAAGATAAGGTATGAGTTCTTTGCCTGAGCTCATTCTTTTGTGGTTCCTGTGCAGGTGAGTTAGCAACAGCACGAGCAGCATCGGCAGCTGGCACAATAATGGTTTGTGACTTTCTCATTACTTAAAGCTAGCACAGTCCTACCACTAGACTATTTCATAAAGTCTTCATCATTTGATATGAATCTTCCGTTTTGGGTATCTTTTGCTAATCTTATTCAGTCCTGAGTTTCATATTTTCATTAGACCTGGAATCATACAGTAAACACAATTCATAACCTATTAAGGTAATTCTTTGTGCTGTTTCCTAGAAGAAATTGGGCTTAGAATCAGCCGTAGGCCTAGTTTTGTATCTAAAGACTGAGATGAGGTATAACTAACTGATCAACAAAAATGAAGATGGGGTGTAACTGTTTTACTTGAAACCTGATTCTGTAATGTTTACTTTTTTTATTTTGATTGGCTTCTGTAATGTTTACTGATGAAATGAACTGAGTGTGTTTCTCACTCCTATGTGCACCTAATTTTGTTCCAGACATTATCGTCGTGGGCAACATCCAGTGTTGAAGAGGTAGACTCAACAGGACCTGGCATCCGCTTTTTCCAGCTCTATGTAAGCTGAAGTTCCCCCGTCATTTGTTCCTTTTTTTTTTTGGTTTATCTGTATCATAAGAGTATTTTTGTATTTATAAAAAAAATGTACTACTTGTGAGAAGCAACTGGGGGAAGGAAGAGCAATTTTGAGATCATTCAACCTTGACATATAAAATAAAAAGAAAAGAGAAGCAGTTTACGCATCAAGTTTTAATTTTTAATTCACATCTAATCAATGATTTTCCGGATTTTGATAGGTATACAAAGACAGGAGTATAGTTACTCAGCTTGTTAAAAGGGCTGAAAAAGCTGGCTTCAAGGCCATAGCCCTCACTGTGGATACTCCAAGACTTGGCCGTAGGGAAGCCGATATTAAGAACCGGTATAGCTGGAACAATTCCTTTACGCGAACACAATAGCCTCAATTTTTCTGGTCCAACAGTCTTCGAGCTTAAAAGTTTCATATCCTGATGTCCTATAAAGTGGTTATGTGACAGTTACTTGTCTTTTAAGACTAAATATAATTTGATTGTTGGCAGGTTTACATTGCCTTCGTCTTTGACATTGAAGAATTTTGAAGGTTTGGACATTGGAAAGTTGGACAAGGTACGGTAGACTTTGTTACTCTGAAGTCTGAACACTATTCAGAAACTGTTTGTATTATTGTTATTTGTGTTGTTGATGATTCTTTATCACGTTCACGCAGACAAATGATTCTGGACTTGCCTCTTATGTTGCTGGCCAAGTTGATCGATCTCTGAGCTGGAAGGTGGGGCCATCAGTTTGTGTTTGTTTTCCTGTATCTCAGATTACATATCCGAAACATAAATGAAACTAAAAGTTAGCTGTTAGACTCATTATTTTCATTTCGGCCCTTAATTTGGTTTTTAAAATCTATAGCATCGGGCATTCAGTAAAACTACCAAATGCACCGATGACCATAAAGGATCACTGAGTAACTAAGAAGTACCTGGTTGTTCGAACTATGTGCTTAATATCTCAGAGATTTAACTAGACCAGTTCACTGATCAATCCTTGTATATTTCTGGAGACCATGTCGGTTTTATGAACTGGGCAGGCCACTTCAGGATTGTGATATTGGCATTTCATAATTCAGCCATGACACTCCATGTTGTACCGTTATGCCTTGACTGCAAGTGCTTTTAATGGCGAAGCAGTAAACATTTTGGTTGAAGTATCTTGGCTCCTACTTAATTTGATAATAATAGTTGACTAATATGTGGCTGATGAATTTCTCTTGGCTTTGCCACAGGATGTGCAATGGCTTCAGACAATCACTAAACTTCCGATTCTTGTGAAGGGTGTAATGACTGCCGAGGACAGTAAGTCGTTAGAATTTCAGTTATTCTTCTATCTTGAATGTGGATTTTGTGTACACTACTCTAATTTTGCACTGATTACGCACAGCAAGACTAGCTATACAAGCAGGGGCAGCTGGGATCATTCTTTCTAACCATGGCGCTCGCCAACTGGATTATGTTCCTGCTACTATTAGTTGCTTGGAAGAGGTATGTTGCAACATCCCTTCACCGACCTTTTCGCTTTTAAGAAAAATAAACTGCGCAAACATATGCATTTGTTAAGCATGATTTGAAATGTCATTTTACAGATTGTTTCGTTTAATTGAAACATAGAGATAATCTTAACAAATCATACTGAAACAGAAACGATATGTTTCAGAACACCAAAAGATGCAATGGAACATTTGTGGTAATTGAAACTGTGAACCAAGTTAAACTCTGTAACATATCTGCATTTGAATTTAACTTCCTAGTCTTTATTGATTGAGGGTTCTATTTGATAGTATTGAGCTTTATTTGTAAATGGTGTTAAGTTAGATTTAAAGATC
Organism: Papaver somniferum; assembly: GCF_003573695.1. Classification (NCBI taxonomy): domain Eukaryota; kingdom Viridiplantae; phylum Streptophyta; class Magnoliopsida; order Ranunculales; family Papaveraceae; genus Papaver; species Papaver somniferum. The sequence goes on from NC_039363.1 coordinate 87,213,336, forward strand.
TAATTAGGTGATTCCAAATAATCTAATGAAACCGAACAGTCTAGGGCCCCTTAGCACCATCATGTCCTTGCAGTGGGACGACACACCCGTTTGTGAATACCATATGTGCCTCACTAGAGTTAGATAATAAATAACTTGTTCTACCAACTCCTATTGCTCCCTATATTCCACATTATCGTTCTGAAAAACAAGAAAATTTGTGATCATAAAAATCATTACAGACACTGAAGGAAACTAGTTTTATTTAGAGCACCATCTACTGGGTAAATTGCAGGTTGTGAAATCTGCTCAAGGAAAAATTCCTGTTTTCTTGGATGGTGGTGTCCGTCGTGGAACTGATGTCTTTAAAGCATTGGCATTGGGGGCTTCTGGAGTTTTTGTAAGTAAACATTTGAACATCAGAAGCAATGTATCTCGATGTACTTTTTCTTTTGAATATCAGCCCTGCTTATTATATTTGTTCTTGATAACTGCAGATCGGAAGGCCTGTTTTGTTCTCTTTGGCTGTTGATGGTGAGGCTGGTGTACGAAAGGTACTTCAAATGCTCCACGATGAGTTTGAGCTAACCATGGCATTAAGTGGATGCCGTTATGTCAGAGAGATTACTCGTAATCACATTATCACTGATTGGGACGTTCCTCGTCAGTTGGCCAGATTATAAGAATCCTCAAGATTTCGTCATGCAACTGCAAATTCCCGGTAGGAGTAAAATTGTCAGAGGAGCTTGTATTTTTTTAAGCAGGAGTTTCAAATGGAACCTAGATATGTTTTAAATAATGGCGAGTGTTGTGATTCACATAAACTGCTTCCTGATGTCTTTGCTCAAAAGTTTTAGCGAAACTGTACAGACTCGATCCTACCTATTACCCTTCTTCTCTGCTACTTGCTTTCTGCTACTCCAGTACACCTAACCGTGCTCGCAATTGCAGGTCATACTTTGTTGTAGTCAGATGTTTATGTGAATCTCGTCTATGGATAATTTAGTTGGTTAGATTAGTTTAGACGGTGATTCCAGATCATCTAGCTTCACCCCTTGGTCTTTGGATTAGATGTTGAGCCAAAATGAATCCGACTAATTCACATAGCCATGAGGGAACAGCAACTGCATAAGAAACCTCCTAGTGGCCTTGAGCAGATTGCAAGTATATAAATGGTGGACTCACGAGTTTCGATTAACTTGATCAAAAAGAAGAAAAAACTACTACAAAAAATTGCAGAGCAACAGAGCTTGCACCCATTTAGAGGATGGGACCAAGTTTCGCGCTATCTTCTAAAGCCAAAGATAAACCTCAAACAGACTAATCAGCACCATCCAGGCTGCAGCTTAGTCTGAAATGCTTGGAGCTTCAGTTGATAAGAAAAACAGAAGGAAAACACGGACGCACCGTCTGTTTACCAATTAATGGTTTCGTAGGCTTGCCTATAACCCGTAAAGCATGATGTCAATAACGTAACTACGAGCAGAGCCCTTTTCTGAGCAATGCTTGCTGCAAAAATATTGAATGTTTTCTGGAATCCGGACATTTCAAGTAATGCAAAGTGACACCTTACCTAAACGTGTTGGTTGATTGGTGGTGTTGTGGCAACATCTGCATTCTGCCCGACGGATTTCCTGGTGAAGAAGGGTGGCTTAAGGTGTCCAGGTACTGTGCACCCTGATACGGGAAATAGTGCCTTTGCTGATCTCTACTGTACACACTGTATGACAACAGAAGGCAGTGTTAAAACTTGGATCACGGAGCCTCATAAAAGTCAGAACTAGTGCATTGGTCGATAGTGGATATACATCAAAATTTTGATGCTACATTTACCATCCTAGCACTTCCCCAGACAATAAAATAAAAACTAACGCCAATGGTTCAGTCACAAACCAGAGATGCAGAGAGACTGCAGGAGTTGTTGGTGTTATCGGTATGGGCTCCGAGAGATGATCACTTCGGTAATTTTACTACAAACTTTCTACACTATCAAATATTTACTCTGTTTCGATATTTTGTCTGTATTCATGTTGATAAAACCTAACTTGCTTGCTATAATTTCAGTAAACCCTAGTTGTTGTTTGTTTGTTTTCCTGACAAAATAAATGATAGTAATCCAGAGAATTGATGTAAAAAATAAAATAGGGCAAGAATCTTTCTCTGATTTTTGGAAATAGCCATAATGTAATCAGTTCATTTCATGGTAATTTTGCTAGAATCATATCGGAGTGCGGCCCATTTGTTTTATGCTCTAGTCGTTCTAATTCATGTATCCATGTTGAGATCTAATTCAAGGTTGATTTGCAATTTCATTAGTCACGAACATGGATTTTTGAGATCGAAGAAATGTTAGGATCCTAGGTGAGCGAAGACTAAGTTTATGCTCCTTAAACAATTGATGACATTCTTGTTAGAATCATAGGTTAAACGATTGGAGTTATCAAGAAGACCCAAGGACATTATACCTTCCATATGCACTCTGAGTTCAAATCTAGGACTTCTTAAACTAGGTACCAAGTTGCAAAATAAATGTAAGATAGTAAGATCACCACTGAAGCCCACTCCTTGTCAAAATTTTACTAGGCCTCCAGCCTTGTATTTATCACTGCAACCTTTACCATCGAATGCGTTTTCCTTCAAAGTCTTGTTGTTAGAGTGTGAACACCAGGCATGGTGGAGTTCAACTAATTGAGTTTTTTTTTTTTTTTTTTTGGTAGCGGTTTTTCTGATGGCCAACACAAGGGCCATTTGAGACAAGATCCCATTCATTTGACCAGGTGCCATATTAGTATACAGGCTCGCTAGAGGTAGCTAATTTATCAGAATGTAAATCACTTGACTGATCTAGATATCAAGTAGTATCTTTGTCTTTTAATGTTTGATCTGAATAAAGATGTTTTGGTAGATATACCAACCCAGAGAAACCAGTTAGGAGCAACCATCTAAAATATCCTAGTCTTGAAGATGGAGAAATGGTGCCACTGAATTCACAACCACCTAAATTTATTGATGTTTTTTTTGCTGTCTATAAGAATTGGCCTTATGATTGATTAATGAGTACTGTGCAATTGTGGAGGTAATTGTGGACGTAGGAAGCTTGAGCAGTCAGGTACACAAATCTTTAGATGTTTGAGGCCGTTGGATTTTATTTGGTTTTTAAAAACAAAATTGGGTAGAGCCGCAGAGGGATATATGGTAATATTTTCCACCTTGCTGAGACCATATGGCTCAGATTCACCACCCTATGAGTCAAAGCCTAATCATGCTCCATTCAGAAGCAAAATGGTTACTACAGCTATGCTCCGTTATGAAATGAACCACAGATTAGGCAACAGGCATTGCTGTATCTATTTAGAAATTGAGAAAAAAAAACTGGAAATTCGAAACAGATATATCGATCTGTGATTGCAGGTACTATTAGTGCTTATCATTAATGCCGATTAAGAGCTGTGTCTCAATTTTGTAGGATCAAATTAAATAGGTGGGGGATATTTCATTTTGTCTCAACTTACTGTCTGGAGCATGATTAAACATGTCAAGCAGTAGGGATAATGACGTTTATGAGTAGTCTACACATGGACCGATGAACATGGGCTCGTAAGGTTGGTTGCGCCTAAGCCCCACAATCAAGGAATAATTAGCTGGGGTTCCGACTATGAGTGCAGCAGACCAAATATGAACTTAATTAAACCCATGTGGATGTGCCCTCTGCCTACTTGTCATACAAATTTTGTTCCATGTGTATTTCTGTTTGTCTGTGAATACTAGTTTGAAGGTAATTCTTTCAGAAATATTTCTTTGACTATGTGCTGGTTTTCTTTTGTACTCCAAATGTTCAACAAATCTGTCCATGTGGCTGACACGGATAACCTCAGTGGATTGTGGGGTGCGATCTTTATCAGATCCTGGAATGTCTGCGTATACATTTAAAATTCTGTTTCTATAATTGTTTGATAAAAGCATATAAGGTTTACACATGTTATGTTTTAGGATAGTAATCTTAAATCTTGATCTCTGTCATCTTAAATTGCAATCATACAATATTCTTTAGTTCTAAAGTTATCCCTGTTATCTTATGATTAGTGTCATTATTTTGTGTATATGGTAAAGCCATTGAGTTTTATGTCCTACTAACCTATTTTTGTTGATATACATAGTAATAATTTGTTAAAGTGAGGAGATTCTGAGCAACATATTGATATAAGGTCTTCACAGTACCGTATGATATTAATCGATTAATTTAATATCTTCCTGTATATGTCAGGATATAGATTCAAAATAAGCTTTTCATTGTAGCTAATAAGTGTAATGTAAACGGCTAACATACAATATTATCTATGCACCATATGAATCTGATAGGTGATAGCTTTCTCTCTTCATATTTAATTATTTTATGTACACCATGGATATTAATTTAAGCTCCCTTTTCCTTTTAACTTTTTGGCAGTGGATGAAGCATATGTAGGAAAATAGTTTTATTTAGATTTGTGGATTGTTGGGACTCATGTGGGTGAGGCATTCTGTGAGATCAGCAATCTAGACCAATCACAGAGAGAGTGACATGGGTAGGGCATGGACCAATAGGAGGCAGACATGTACCCCAGCATGAGCCAAAACACTCTAATATGTATTAATAGGCACCCACGTCAACATGCTGTCTAGTGTGACCACTTAGTTTCTCCTTTTGCCACGCTTTCTGCTCTTGTCTGTTGTATTATTCTCTCTCTTTGAAGCTTAACACGTGGTGTCCCGGAATCAAGATTAAGACCTGAAAGCGGCGGCTCAGATGGTCTAATCTGCCAGTGTTTTGTTCTGTTTTGCCTTCTATTACTTAGTTTTTGGCGGTTCAAAGTTTAAGCATATGAACATTACTGGTGGTCCATTTAAAGAAACTATAGTTGTGGTCTGTGTAGATATGAACATCATAATCTTCACTTTTGTGGTATTTGATTTTAGTGCTCTTTTCGGCTTTTAACCACTCAACTAAGATATTTTTGTTTTGTTTTCGTAGTTTTCAGCTGCGCTTTGATTCTGTCACTGAAGTTGGAGTTTCATAATCAAACTAAACTGCTAAAGGAATGCAGAAAATGTGGAGAAAGGCATGGTAACATGACAACCAATAACAAAATGATCTCGGGTATGCTTTAAACATGGCTTTTCTTTTGCGGGTTAGGCACTTAGACTACTATTAGGCATTCTTCTTTCTTGAAATATATAAAACCGGTAAAGTTCACTATGCCGATAAACAAATCAATTTAAATAGGGGTCAAAAGCGCGCCTGACGGATTATTCGTTCCCAGGCGCATCTTGGTTAAATAGTTCACGAGCAAGACATATGGTCCTCTGTTGGGACAAATAGAAACGAGCAACGTGGTTTTTAGTGGGCATGTTTCTTGGTCCGGCAAATCTTGGCATGCATACTTAATGCCCAATCAATGATTTGTTGCTTAATTTTATCCAGATAAGGGCCTACATTATGGGAACTATATCGTTTGATGACTTGATCATGAAACCTGCAAATTCAGCTTTGTTCACCAACTGCTGAAGTAGGTGAAAAATAACTTGTATTGGTTGTGTTTTGTATTAGCTTCTCTAGATAATAACAATGGACCAATAACATCAAGGACCAGAGAAAATAGAAAATCTATCCGTGTCAATGATAACCGCTATTGAAACAACATTGGTTTTGTTTACTCATGTTAAAGAGTGAATGATCGGAATTGCAACCCACATCTACTTTACAAATTGCATATACATCAGCTGCTCATATTTTGTATTATCTGAAAAACATAAAATCAATGTTTTGTAGGATTTCCTTTATCCTATATCAAAAATTAGATAATCTGAACCTAACACAATAGGTCTTTCATGTAATGATTGTGTTGTTACTAAACCTCCGACATCGAAGATCTTGACCAACCTCAGCTTGAAGGATAAGAAAGAAGTATATTAACTATCTTGATCTGTCTGAACCACAAATTATTATAGTGTACGTGAAACTAGTTTTCTGTATCAGCTGAAATTGGCTGGAACTTCGAGAAATGACAATAGTTTACTATAAATCTGTGGATCACTTGGTCTTCTCCGATAGATTGGGAAGTATAACGTGTTCCAAAATTAGAAAGATGCTCTATGTTGTTGTTCCTCTTGCTGGTTCCTGAAAACAAGGTCTAGGTATTTCAATATTTATTGCTGGATACTGTCATGCTTATTAACTTAGTAGTTTCTAGAGTCTCCTGTTTTCAGGAAGATGATTTTGTGGTGGTGGTGTTGCTGATGATGGTGACGACCATGGCTTTGTGTCCCCACTTGTGCCCTTTCGAGTTCAAGAAGAGGCGATAATGATCTCAGCATCCATGCAGAAATTAGGTTCTCTTGATTTCTTCTCGTGATTTAAACACTTTACTTGCCGTTACTACAGTTATTTTTGAGATGTGAAACCCGCTGCCTATTTGGCTTTCACTTACGAATTATTTTCTTTTCTTCTGCAGTGGTAGTTGTTTTCCTCGCTATAGGGTTATGTTATCAATTGCCGTTACTACAGTTATTTTCGAGTTGTAAAACCCGCTGCCTTTTTGGCATTCACTAACGAATATATGTACCAAAACATCTAGCAAACAATTAAATTTATTTATTTTATTTTCTTCTGCAGTGGTAGTTTTTTGCTCCATGTAGGGTTATATTATCAAAAGGTCGATGGTGGACAAATTTGGCGGTCGAGCTTTGCTGGGACTGTCGTTGTTTACATTTTCCTTTATGTTTTTGGTTGTAGTTGCAACTTGCAAGTAATTCTCCCTGATTCAAACGAGTTTGAGATGCCTGTTCTATATGCTTTTATAAGTTTGTTGTGTGGCTTATATCTGTGGTTGTTCCCAATGTATTATTAAGTGTCTATTACGTATGCATGCAGGTACGTGTCCCTCAGTTTCATATGTGCAGTGCAGGTGTTTTTTGCGGTACAGAGTGAGTCAATGACGGGATTTGGAGAGTGAGTCAATGACAGGATTTGGTTTAGTGATTATCACCTAAAACATTGACCCTATATAAGGTAGGTTTTAACAATTAGGCAGTTTAACTTAAAAAAGAATGGAAGGGTTGTTAAGATTTATCAACGAAAAACTAAACCCACGGAATATATTTCCATGGAAAGCCGGATTGAGTATAAGGAGGAAAAAAAAAGTTAGGTGGATGAGGAGGAAATATATTAGTATTTGACCGACCACACGTTTTCGTAGGTTTTCAGGGCTTTTCAATTAGTTGCTTGATGATTTTGGCAATGCCTACTATTATGACTCTGAGACAGAGACCCTCATTAACCAATACAAGTGCGGATTACGAGAGTGTCCACTCTCTCTTTTCTAAGACCGGAAAATGTGATGGCAATGAAACTTGAAATAATTCATCTGATAAAGAAGGGACATGACAGGAGAGATGGTAGTCTGAGTTTAGTTCTAAAGATTCAAAATACTATAACAGAGGTATCAAACAGCTAACTTGCATGCCGGCCATATATATGAACGGATGGTAGATAAGAGAGTGGGTCAGATATATTCTTACGAACAATAATTATAACACAAAATTAGGCCAAAACTTACATAATGGAACGAAGATACGAAAAAAACTGGTTATCTGATTTTAGGAAATAATAAATGTGATTTCTTTTTTGCTGAGATTATTAAATTAGTACCTCTTCTATTATCGGGAGGAAGGAGAACAAAACAATAATACATCATGCTGTTCGTCATGTTCCAAAGGGTCTTTTGAGGGACCAAAAGTGATGCTTGGTTCTCTTTTTTCCCCTCATCTATTTTAACTTGGTGAAATTAGGTCGACGTGTAAGCAACATGATCGCGAGCTAGAGATTCTGATTTGAATTCTCACTATTATTTTACTTAATCAATACCGAGTATTTATACAAATACGTATACTTGCCGAAATGAGAAAGGTAGAGAAGAATGAAGGGAGGAGCTGTAATATTGCTGGCAATCCTGGTGTTGGGATTTCTTTGTTTTGGATTTCGACATCTAGTTTTCCGCATAGATTTTGGGACGTCATTGCAGTGAATTTCATGCAGGGTGTAATAGTTTGACTTTCACATGGGTTTTTGCGTGAATTTCATGCAGGGTGTAATAACTCTCACGAAAAGGGTAAGTAAATAAAATAGCGAAGGAAAGTTAGTTGAAGGAAATTGAAGTTTTGTTTGTCTTCAAAACTTCAAATTATGAACTGGATTTTGGAGGTTAGCCACATAAAAACTGATTAAAATTCTAGTCTGTCGCTTCTCCTGCTTGTCTTAAGCCATTGAATTCAGTCCTTTCTATTCCTTAACCTTATCAACTATTCTGAATGCATGCTAGTCAAGTTTATCTCATATACTACTAAATCACAGTCAAATCACAAAAACATATCTGTCATATTCAACTTGATTATATAAAGCTGCTTATGATTCTGTATTGAAAATTACTGGTTCCCGTGCCATGTCAAGTTAACCAATGAGAGTCCTCGATGGCTCGACCTACTTCTGCTGCAAGCTGCAGGTTGCAGCTTGCCATGTTTATGACGCCTATTCCATACCTGCTACTTATTTTACACATTTGCTAGTATTTGGGTTGTTGTTCATCCTCACGGACCTCACCTACGAAGAAAAGAGAGATTAGTTAACGTAGTTAAGGTCAAAGTTTGAATGTGTTGTTGGTACTTGGTACTCCAACGGCAGGTTAAATTTTGATGGGAAAACATTGTTGGTATGTGTATTATTTGTGATGGGATTTGGGGTCATAACTTTTGTTGTTTTTATGATTATAACTTATTACTTTGTTTGTATGTTGTGAGCATTAATGGAGAGAAGTGAATGGTGGGGGATAGCATTGTTAACTATTTAAAAAAAATAAAATCTCAGTCTGCTATTAGTGTCGTCAAGCTGACACTGTATCAGCTTGAGAACCACATGGAGTATAGATACGCCGGTCATTCTAGACGAATCCTGGGATTAAATTCATTTGGATATAGTTTCCCTCAAACAGAAAAAATGATGAATGCCTTATGAGAATAGTGGATCTCATGAAAAAAAAATGGTAAAAAACTTTTGGGAACCCAAAAAGACTTTTAATGTGAAAGGGCGGTTTTTAAGAAGTTTAAACTCATTTATTGATTTTTGTAACACATATAGTTAAGAGATTTGTTTCTATTGACCAAATTAAGACATAATATGTTTTGATTTTGAATCATTCCGGATGAATCGAACTATTAAACATTACATAAATATTACAACGTTGAATGACATGGTTCATAGGACTCAATATGTTCGGGATGTTTGTTTGGTTTTCCTCTGAATGGTAAGAGTATCTTCAATGGGGAGCACTAGCTATCCCTCAAAAATGGTCATCATCAGTTCCCTTAAAATTTAGTCACAATCTTCCGACCTTAGGTTTGATGAAAAGTTTTGGAGCATGAATATGGGAGAGGGAAGAGTGCCGAATAACCTTATCGAGAGAACAATGGATTAAACTCTTCTCATAGGTAAATAAGATTTTTCATAAGAGCAAGGGATTTTGGGAGTAGTATAGTTTATTCAACAAAAAGCCATAATTGGATGAGTTACTCCCAAAACCCCTATCTAATTCGAGTTCTATGTCAAGTGAAGTAAAACTGGAAAGCAAAGATTATACGACAAAGACTTCATTTATTCATTTTTCTAACCTAGACGAGAGTTTTTGTCCATTTATAAGGAAACATAATTTTTAGATAATAATAATATAAAATTCAGACAACATTTTAATACTCAACCTCCATAATAGCGGAAACAATATTTCATCTCTTCACTATTTTAAGAGAGTGTTAAAGTAATTTATCTCACAATCTTTGTTGTAAGGGGCTTAAATACCCCTGGATATTTTGGGATGTAAGAGGATTCTAATTCCAACTCCCGATGATTGTGCTTTTGTTTTCTTTTGGTTTTTCATATAAATATAATTAGATATGTCATAATATCGACAGTTTATGCGTTTGAGATGAAAACTTTATTTTCTTCATATATTGGTGCCAATACATTCTTGATAACTAGTGGGTTTACAAGATTAGTACGACTTTTCACCTAAGGTTTTTTTTTCTTAATTATTTATGTAACTTACAATATAAATCAAACATTCTAGAATCAACCCACAACTTAATTTTTTTTGGGTGATCGTTGTTCATAAACAATAATTATTATATTTTATATTTTGAACACGAGCACACACATTACTTTACATAGATTTATATCTATTCAGGTATTGATAAATCTAATAATCCGGCATTAAAAAGTTTCTTAAACATCAGCACACCCCTCTACCTTGGCACGGTCCTCCGTTACTTTGCAAAGTGGGTCACTCTTTCTAATAACTACTTTGTTATTTTTTGAAAAAGATATGAACTTCATATATTAGTTAATCGTTCACAACCTCACTCATAATTAAATCTTGAGTGTGGAGTGCAGATAATGTTTCTTTGTTTTGTTGGATCTAAGTTGTTTCAAAGAGCGCTTGAAGTTGTAGACTCTCCTCTATTAAGGAATTTGATCTACAACCTTGTCACAATTTTTTTTGTTTTTGTTCTTTTTTTAGGTTTGTAGACAAAATATTTTCAAACTGTCATGGCATTGCTCGGGTCGAACTCGCAAGATTTGCTATCTATATCTTGATTTCTAGTCTGCTAAATCAAGTATCAGATTAGGTATAAAAGTTGGTAGTTGAATATCAGACATCATTCACGAACTCTGAAGATCGACGAAGACGTCGGAGAACTTCATCAACAAGGTATGTGAAGACTAAACCATTATATATACTCACAAGCTTTACCATTCTATCTATATGAGACTATGTCGTATGACTTCTAGTAGATTTATTGCAAAGAAGAAATTTCAAGTCAAGCTTGTCTTGTTGAGTATCTCGAAATATGATTCAAGTAATGGATGTTCATTGTTCTTTAACAATATTATAGTTCGAAGCAATTTATTGTTCAAGAATGAATTTTGTGGATCATTTGAAAATTTTCCCAATTAATGATATTCTTATTTATGTATTTCAAAAAAAGATATTCAGAATTACTGTAATTTGGACTCAGGGTAGGTTGGCGAACCATTTAGCAAACTGTAGATATCTGAGTTTCTGGAATACATGAAGGTTGGCGAACCAGTTCAAAAACCTTAAGTTCCGAATGTGACAATGCACCAACCCTATTCACGAACCATGGTGATCTGAAATTGGTGAAAGGACAACGGTTAGCAAACCAAGTTCATGAACTATAGCGCACTGAGTTCACGAGTCACTAACGGTTTGCGAACCCGGTTCACGAACTGTAGCACCCGGACTCATGAGTTGTATAACGATCCGAGTGGATTTTTAGCATATGCTCAAAGACTTATTTTTTAAATATATGTAGCATTTTTTTGACTCTCATAAACACCTCTAATACATCATTGATCAATAAAATACCTTGTGTATGTGCATCATGATTAAAGTCTTAAGTGTTTAAATAGGCACGATATTGCTTTTTAGTTCGAAAGAATTATTTGCCAAGAACTATCATTATACACTGTTCACGTACCCGTACCACTGTATATATTCTTTTATGCGATTTCAAGACAAACTTCTCACATGCTTACTTGAAACCCTAATTAGAGTTTCATCTAAACAGAGAAAGTGTTTGCTTAAATCTCAAGTTATGTTCGCTTGAATTATAAGCAATGCCTCAGTCTTGAACATCCATAAATAAATACACCCATTTAACTGGGAAATTCAATCTCTGACATTTTGTATCCTAGTTGATAGATAGAGTCATTCTCTATTGATGTTAGTTTCCTATGAGAAACATAACTAGGTTTACGAATTAAAGACTTAACTTTGGGATTCGTGAAGTCAGGCCCGACTATCTTTATCCTGATGGTTCATGTATTCAGATCTTACTTTTCTGCTATCGAGGTTCTCGTAATCTCTTTCTGGCAAGATTGATAGAAATCACAAAGTTCTCTTCGTCCAAGACTTTGTGATTCCTCAAGATAAATATCTGAAAACTATTCTTAATTCATTAGTTCAAGATTTTTCTTGAGAAGTGGTTAAGAATCCATGCTTCTCAGCTAACGGAGTCTAAGTTTTCTGGATTTGTGAGGTTTGTTAGCTTTGTCTATTGCAAATTTATTTCCAATCCTTGATCTTTGATCTAAAGTGAAATCAAATAGGCTTATCTGTAAGAGGAAGATTGGTATTAAAAGTATTCACTTAGGTTGAAGCAACTCTTAGACCGTAAAGGACGCTAACTTAGAGAATCAATTGCGTAAAGTATTGCGAGGTTCAAGAGACGTAAGGAGCGCGACTGTAAATGAATAGCTTGGATGATGGATTTGGTCTCAACTACATTCCAACCCGAAGTCTGATAGTAGCTAGTGTCTGTAATGGCTTAATACAGTTTGGTATTCAAATCTGGACGAGGTCACGAGGTTTTTATGCTATTGTGGTTTTTTCGTCAACAAAAATTCTGGTGCCTTATTTTTTTCCCTTCCTCAATATATTATATATATTTATAATAGTATATACACAAGTAGTACGTAACCAAATCTAGTAGATACGTCCGTATAATTAAGATCAATTACGAGACTTGTTTCTTGTTGAATTCGTATCTTGAAAGATAGATAACAAGTTTCATACTTGGCAGGATTCATATCTAAATATATTGGATACAACTATATATATCTTGGATATTGATTTCTGATACATCCAAGTACTCTTCTTAACAATCAGGTTCACAGACTTCATTGTCTAGACTTTAAGATATAAACTCTATATACATGTTGTCATAGATCATTAAGTCTGTCTACTTACAAGTATATTAGGTTTTGTCCATATAGCTTTCCAAACAAAAAAGTTGGTGGTGTACTTGTTACCCATTCTTTTCACAAACGATTAATAAAAGCAAAAGCTATTTCCTTAAATATAATGAAGGTTTGTGAAACTTTGTCATGGGTTGTGTTGTTTTCATTTTTTTGTTTTGTCTAGCCTTGTTATGCATTCTCATCAATAGTTTAAGAGTTGGTTACATGTCATCATGACAAATAACATTGTGCTCACTTCTTTTAGATCCCCTTGGAAGTATTTATTCTTTGCTTTCCCATTGTCCATTATCATCCCCTTGCTTCATGGATATTTCCTATATGATTAGTTATATATGAAATCCGATGAGATCATCAATTGGCCTTATCATGTATCATCGAAATAAGAATTTTAATTTCTAATACTAGAAAAGATTTCTCTTATGTTGGTCGTGGATATCTTTATATTCTCATCATTCATGGGGTCATAAAATACGATGTGTATCGTATTATAGCTTGGATATTTGACAATCATAAAGTAGTTAATGTATTTTACTATTGAAGTAGCAATCACCGCATATTATCATATTTACTTTCTAGATGTCACGCGGCGAGGGTGCAGAATTCTGGTCATTCCCTTGCATTGCCATCTTTGCTATCGTTATCAAACCAAGAATTTAAACAACCATGAAAAGAAATAGAGTGGTTAGTCGTGTAAACTATATCAAAGTTTAGGTGCATCCCATATTTTTAGTGAGATTACAATGCATGAAAAGATGATTTGGATATTCTTTATAGTTGTTACAGATCTTGTAAGACGTTTGAATCTACAAAATGATTGTTATGGTTCTGATACTCTCTGTAAATGCTGAGTGTGTAACCTTCTATATCAAAGTTCTAATAGAGGGAGTTACTTTGAATCTCAATTGTTTTGTCCAGTTATTGTTCTCCATACCAGTAGAGTTTAGCTTGTTGTAGATGGATTCATGCTAAACGTACTTTATTAGCGAGGTCAACATGAATGATATCTTCATAGTTATACTTCGGTATCAGTAAAAGTTTAATTTTAGCAACCATATATTTATCAATTCATGATTCTAATTTGTCAATATTTGAATTTTTTTTGTCAGGAAAAATTAACTTAATTACTCTCTGTCCAAGTGTCTAACAATGTTATCTTTTACCATAGGTTACCTTCTCTCCGGTATTTATTTGTCTTTTCACATGTTGATCATCTTTTCATTAATTTTTTTTTTTTGAAACTAGGGATAGGCCCGTCCTGCCCCCTGGCAGCGTAGCCACCGACTTGCTCCCCTGAGCAAACTCGGTCCCCTTCCCCATAGTAAAGTTAGTATAATTACACGAGATCTCCAATGCTTGAGCGGAGACTCGAACTGCTGTCCTCCTACTTGAGAGTCAAACTCCTGGCCAACTGGACTAACTCCAGATGGGTTTTTTTATTATTGTCTTTCTCTTATATGTTAGATATCCAATTTAGAATCACTTTCTAAATCCAACCATCACTTTGTTTTGGTTGAGTATCAGTGTGCATAATATCCATTTTAAGGTAATATTTTACATTAAGGATAAAGGCTCACAATGAGTTACCGTATTCTTGAAGTCTATGAAGATGCGTCAATTCTACTGAGAAGTAGAATGATTTTGTGATTGTAATCCTTTATTTAGAAGTACAATCGTCGTTATTACTCTAATCTATGATCTCTGAATATATTTTTGGTGATGTATATTAAGTAGGCAAGGCGAGAAATCAAGCGACTTTCTCGCATGCGGGAGCTGTTTAAGGATAAAAACCCTTGATTTTATCATCTGTTTTGTATTCAACTCAATTACAATTTAGAATCCCTTTCTCAATCCAACTATCACTTTGTTTTGGTTGATTATCAGTGTGCATAATGTCCATTTTAAGATAATATTTTAAAGGATAAAGACCAAAATGAGTTAGCGTATTCTTAAAGTCTCCAAAGATGCGGCAATTCTACTGAGAAGCATACCTTTACAATTTTGTGATTGTAATCCTTTGTTTAGAAGTGTAATCATCGTTATTACTTTAATCTATGATCTCCGAATATATTTTTGGTGATATACATTAGGCAAGGCGAGAAATAAAGTGCCTTTCTCGTATGCGGGAGGTGCCTAAGGATATTAACCCTTGATTTTATCATATATTTTGTATTCAACTCAATTACAATTTGCCATTTATCCCCTAAAGTCGACATGTTTATATAAGATTCTTTTCATCCCTTGATACCGATTCCTGCTTATGCCACCTGCATAAACCTAACCTATCTCGACTAAATAGTCACAAAATATTACTCCCTCCGTACCTGTTATATAGGCGGAATTTCCATTTTTTGTTGTACCACTATATAGGCGAGGACCAGATTTCAAAACGATTTTTTACTTCTACTATCCTTATTTATTTGCTTAGGAATCATCACAGTTTAGTGTATGTCTCTAATATTAGGAATATAATTAAGGATAAAACAGGAAAAAAAACATAGAAATTTATAAAATCAAAAAAAAAAAAAAATTAATCTAAGAGATTTTGACTACTCCGCCTATATATGTGGTACGGAGGGAGTAACACACAAGACAGAATGGTGGGATGAATATCCTTCTTTTTTGCTCTCTCGAATTTTGAGTAGACAGGCAACGGTATGTGTTTTGTTATAAGAGCCAATCATTGACAAGGAAAAATGTAAAAAACTATAAAATATAAGTAGGGCTGTTCATGGTCGATTTTGGTTCAGTTTCTAGCCAAACCAAAACCGAAACCAATATTATTGGTTTCTAAAAATCTAAACCAAACCAATCCATTAACCATTGGTTCGGTTTCCAAATGGTTCCAGTTGGTTTCGGTTTGTCCCAGTGGTTTTTGGTTAACCAATAATTATGTCAAACCAAAAAAAAATACACAAATTTACAGATAAAAAAATCGTAGTTGCCGATAGTATTGGTTTACACAAATATACAAACAAAAAAAAATCAAGAATAGTTAAAGCTTACTCTAATTCTAGAGATCAAATGAAGATATATAATATATCTTAATTTAGATATTGACAAATAAAAAAGAAGGAAGACGGGAAGAAAAAAGTCGAGTAGCAGCAGCTGTAGTTGGGGGTGGAGAAGGGAGGCGGCTGAGAGAAGGAGAAAGAGAAAGAGGGAGAGTATCATAATGAAATATTAGATTTAGGGTTTCTATTTATCCTTTAAATTAATGGGTAGAATCTAATACTTTTAAATCGACGGTAGAAAGTTTAAAAATTAATCGGTTCCCCAATGGTTTTTGGTTCGGTTTTCAGGTCAAACCAAAACCAAACCAGTAATGTCGGTTTTTCAACATTTTTTTACCAAACCAATCCAAATCTAAATGGTTTGGTTTGGTTTCTTGTTTATTGGTCTGGTTCGGTCGGTTTCCAACGGTTAACCGACACCATGTTCAGCCCTAAATATAAGAGAGAATGCTTATTTGCATTGGAGAATGTATTTGTAAAGAGAAGTTCAAAAATTCATGAATATTTGCATTCACAAATGCACAAAAACTTTTTTTCTCTTATATTTTATAATTTTTTACATTTTCCCGTGTCAATGATGGGTCTTATCTTGTTGTGCACCAGATAACTAAACTTGTGATTTTCTTAGCATTTCTATCATCTTAACTCCATCATCCCACGATTCCCACCTCTTTATGTCAATGACGAGTTAGACCAAGCCTTTTAAGTTCATATTTCTTGCTTGGAAGATCTATTTTCGTTTCCTTATTGGGTCTTGATCACTACGCTCAATTAAATCCATACAGCGATACAATTATTTATGCAATCGGATGCTTTCTCCCATAAAACCATCTACCAGAGGCGCAAATCAATTAGGCGCGTGTCATGTATATATACGTCCCTCCTTAAAGGAATGTGAGCTGCCAGTATATATGATTGTTGTTGATTCTACCATACACTAATTTTTAATATCTGACACTATTTATAATTGAAAAAATAAAATACATGCTCAATCTTTCCTCGTCTGCATCATATTGAATAAGGAAATAAAAAAAAAAAAAACTGGTTTGCCGGTGTCATTGTAATACAGTAATAGCGTTATTGGGTAACGATACTCACTAGCACTAAATTTTTTATGGATAAAAATTAAAAACAAAACAAAAAATAATAAATATTTTTTTTGGTTAATTGGTTTACAGTAGCTTTGCTAGAGTGCGTTTTACTGCTAACAAGTCAAAAAAAATTGTATGAAAGAAAGACGGTCAAAGATTAAGATTTTGCGGTCGTAATAACTAATAAGGTCGTTAAGATTGTTGGACAACTTAAATTCTTTTATCAGGAAAAGACTTCCATAGGCTGCTTGCTTATCAGTAAAGGCTTTCTGTAAAATATTGAGATTGACAAGGACTTATTACTAACTCACTTCATTCTCTGCATAAGCTGTGCTACTTAATTACACAATTTAGACTGAAGTGACAACATAATTTGTTTTTAACTGAAATGGGACAAAAAATAGTCCAATTTTAAGAAAAGCAAAAATGTACAACAGAATAGGAGTAGTAGTACATAGCAATCCCAAGTGTAAATTTTTATTATTTACAAAAGTACTATATAGAATACATCCACATATGTATACACCAACAGATTCGATCTACAAAAGGAAACTCCATGAAGCCATTGAAAGTAGCAGAGAAGAGAAGAAAAGAATAAACATAAAAAAGTGAAAACCAGCTGAGCTCAATTTTCTACCTACACCAAAAGCTACAAGCTGGTTTTTCTCTCTTTAAGACAAAACCTAAAATAATATCTCTCTGAAAAAGAAGTAACAACCCAAAAAAGAGGCTGTTACTTTTAGAGTAAAAATGTAAAAACTCTAAAACTAGCAAAGGGGAATACAGATTCCGGAGACGTATCGCTGACCATCTCTCTGGTAAATCTCACTCCACCTCTTGTCACAAAACCCCCATTCAGCATCACTCACTAGCTAATTATACTAACATACAGGTATACTGATATGTATATACCCCTAAAATGTACTAGAACCAAAGAAAATGAGAGATTCCGGAGACGTATTCACTGACCATCTCTCTGGTAAATTTCTCTTGTGCTGTAATCTAGGCTTGATTTTCTAAACTCATGGAGTTTATAAAAGTTCCATGAAATCCATAAGGAACCCTTGAAGGTAACTTCACTGATGCCTCTAATTCTAAATTCATCGCGTTTATAACAAGTAATTCTGACTTTGATGTAGTCTCGTCATGCATGAAAGCTAGTATATGCCCATCATCTTCCCTGTCTGATGAACTGTTTGGTACAAAATAAGGCTCACCACCAAACTTATTATCTCCATAGATAAATTTTTGTACCTCACCCGTAACTAAATCAATTTTTGCAATACCAGAAACTTTTGGCCACGGTTCCGCAATTGCCAAGTATGCGAAACGAGTTTTCCTACCGAGCTGATTACGGTTCACCATTCCTGCTTCTAAATTCAATTGGTTCTCTTCTGAAATTATTGGCCTACGAGTAGATTTACCAGTCTTCAAATTGAGACGAATTTCGGACAGAACGCTTTGTAAGCCTTCGTCACATTCGTTGAAAATGGAATCAGCTGGTGTCATACAGGATCCAATAACAACAATTTCATCGGTTTCTGGCTCTTCCCACGAATTCCATAAATGGAAACAGAAACAATCTGGTACTTCTACCCATTTCATATCAGAAGAATCTTTAGCATACTTGTTCAGAACTCCGAAACGTGCGACTTTGTTTTTATCATAAACAACTGGTGATCCACCGCGAATCATTTCTGGTAGTTTGAAAACAACCTGTTGATCTGGAATGACAACGAAGTTCTCTGTAATGGCGAAATCATGCATCATAGTAGGTTGCGCCAAAGGAATCTCAACATCTGGGGATTTCTCACCATTCTTAGAGAATCTGAAATACTTCAAGTAAGGTTTCTGAACAACATCGTAACTCAAAGCGAAGAGCTCCCCGGAAACTGGGTCAAGCTTAGGGTGAGCAATCATAGCTGATTTCAATTGACCTTCAAAATCAAAACGACCAACTGTTTCCAAATCACCAGAATCAGTGATTCTAACTTGATAAGGAAGATCATCTTCAGACATAGCTAATAATCTCTGATTGAAATAAACAAGACCGGCGTTAGCGACACCGATACCTTGATTAGGATCAACAAGACCGAATGCACCACGAGCGTAGAACAACATAAGACGAGCAATACCAGAGTGACCATGAAGTTCTCCAATGGCTTTTGGGAATACAGGACGACCTAGACTTTTTTCTTGGACAAGTCTGTGCGTTTCAGTGAAACGACAAGAGTAAGAAACAGAGCCTTGATTAATATTAACAGCATGAATCATACCATCACCGTCAAATAAGTGATGACCAGATAATGGTTCAAACAATGGATTAGCACCGTTACGAACATATACACCGTTAATGGAAGAAGGAATTGAACCAGTTACAGGTAGATTTTGACAGACAGGTTGTTCGGGTACGGGTGCGAAATTGCCGGATATTTGAACTGACGGGTCAGCTGTTTTAGGAAGTGGCTGTTGTTTTTCTTTCGATAGTAGAGCGGTTTCACAAGCGTCTAAAGCCATTGATGCAACTTTTTGAATTATATTCCAATTCTGGTTTTGGGGTTTTGTTTTTGGTGTAGAAGTAGGAGTAGGAGGAGATTGTAGGTGTAGTGTTTTTGTTGTTTCTTTTGGAAGGGTGATTTGGGTAGTCCTACTACTGCTACTGCTAGTGTGATGGGTGTAAGTTGAGATAGAAGCTGAAGTTGATGATGATGAAGATGTAAATTGAACTAGTGAAGGAGATTGTAAAGAAGATGAAAGAAGATTATTGTGACTTCTTCTTTGAGGTTTACTCAGTGAAATGGAAGGTTTATTAGTAACCCAAGAAGATACACTAGAACTGGACATGGTTGTATAATTTTTGCACTTCCACTCTTTTTTGTGTGTTTGAATAGATTTTTTGAATTTGCTTGCAGTGTAGTAGTGAAAGAGAGAGATGGAAGGAAGGAGAGAGATTGTAAAGAGTGAGGAAGGGGGTGGAGAAGTATATATAGAGAGAGTAAAAGAAGGTGACATATGTCAATCATCAACAACATGGAGGGAGAGACCGAAGAAGAAAGGGTGGGGGAGGTTATGGAGGTCCACCTCGACATCTAAGAGAAGACCACGTGGTGGATTTGTGGGAAGGGCACTGAAGGGGATTTAAAAGATGAGAGAGGGACATAAATGCTTAAGAGTGTGACACGATCACACTCACTCCTCTCTAATTCCCCTTCCCTTCACCACCGTTTTTCATTTTCATAATACTGCTAATTGATTGTTCCAGGGGTTTTATCCTTAATCCTTGTTGTTAGTTTTTTTTATACTTTGTTTTAATAAAAATATAGTTTTTGTTTCTTAAAGAATATTATTTTTAGGTCCAAAAACCACACTAATTTCGATTCACACCTTATTAATCAATAATTTAATTAGACTATTTTAACCGACATTTTACTGCCCACCACATTTGGTGTGTCAACTGATGAATCCATCATTTATTTGTGCAAACATTTCTAGTGTGCCTTGTAAGGATTAGGGAAAGTTTGCAGATAAACAACAGAAGCTAGATAACACTATATAAAATTCATTGATAATGGTATATACTTGGTTTTAAGTGTAGGATGATATAATCTTCTTTTTTTCCTTTTTACTTTTGCAATAGACATACATGATTTACACTTTGTTACGTAAAAAGACATGAGGTAAACATAGCTAATCAAACTTATACTACAAAAGATCTTGTATAATAGCCGGATCAAACTTGTGGTTTGTGGAAAGGCCCACGCGCAGACCAGGGAACATAAGAAGAAAACATTTTTGAAACAAATTTTTTTTTGTGTGTTTAAAGGTATTGCTGAATAATACCTCCCCCTTCTTCCGAACCTGGACTATAGAATAGACTGCAGAGACTATATGTGGTTATTACGAAACCAAGAGTATCTTGGTTGCAACGCGTTATTCTTAAGATCGCATAAGGGATACTAATCCTATGGGATAAAAGAATGTATCTCGCAACAAAAGGAAAAGGAAAAATTGAAAAGATCGCACAAGAAAGTTGAGACGAAAAAGCAACCACAGAAGAAGTTCCTTCACAAAATTGTACTAGTATTTTGTTGGAATATAAGTTTCCTTTTATGTTATTCTTTTCTATTTGATTTCATGTAAAGCATAACATGATCATGTCATGTGGAATAGGATACAACAAGACTTATATTAATTTTTAGGGCTATAATAAAACACAGTTTTATTTTTCTTACGATATGAAAAAGATGAAGAATACCTCACATAAAAAGAAATTTTGTCTTTCTGCAAGTTAACCTTATTAGGAAATAGTTAAAATATGAAATGAGATTTGGAACCAAACTAATTTTAGTTTAGGTGGTGGTTAACTCAGTTGTATTTTTTAGAAGATTATTATTGGGGTGTCACATTTTAGTAGAGGGGTTTCACTTGGATTCTTAGTGTCCAAAAAAGAGGTTATGGGATATCCTAACACATAAACAAAATGTCTAGATTACTCTTGAACTAAAATAAAAATTTAAAAACCTAATTTTTTCTATTCTAATTCACAAAAAAACTGCTCCTCTCCCTTCTCAGTAATTTCAATTCAATTCAATTCAATTCCACTTCAATTCACTTCATCGTTGCGATTACGTCTAGGTTCGCCAACCGTAATTTCAGTTTTTGAAGAACTTACGTCCAGGTTTGGATGAATTCAAACCGTAGAATTAGCTTGCATGTTGATTTACGTCTAGGTTTCTCTTCATTCCAACCGTAGAAATTGAAATCACGTCCAGGTTCCTTTTAATTCCAACCGTAGAAAATGAATTTACGTCCAGATTTATCTTATAGGCTAACCTAGACGTAATTCTTCATGGATGTTTTAGAAGAAGCTTCGAATTGGATTACGTCTAGGTTCGTGATGTAATTTTTCCAGACGTAATCTTCTACGTCTAGGTTCGCGAAGTAAACTTTCCACACGTAATCTTCTACGTCTAGTTTCGTGAAATTTTTTTCCAAACGTATTCTCCCACGTCTGGGTTTTTGATGTGTTAAGCATGACATATTACCAACCTTAATTCAATTTTTTCCTATTGGAAACCAGTTACGGTTTGGAGTTCTTCCAAAACCTAGACGTAAACCTAAATTACGGTTGGCAACGAAGCTAAACCCAACCGTAATTTTCCATGAAAGTCTAAAAATCTCAAACTTTTTGCGTACTTAAGCTAGTTTTGAGCGAAATTGAACCCATGGGAGATAGTTTAGAGGTGTACCTGTTGATTTTCAACCATTGGTTCTTCACTTTGTTGATTTATTTCTTCAATTGGTTGAGATTCATCATCACTTTGTGTTAAACCCTCTCTACCATCTAACAAATCATCCATCTCTTGGTCTCCAACATGAGGAATGTAAAACTTGTTTTCTCTTTCATACAAAGATTCACCAAACTCGAATTGATAACTTGTTTCATCCATTTTTGTTGAGTGAATCAAAAAATT
Organism: Papaver somniferum; assembly: GCF_003573695.1. Taxonomy (NCBI): domain Eukaryota; kingdom Viridiplantae; phylum Streptophyta; class Magnoliopsida; order Ranunculales; family Papaveraceae; genus Papaver; species Papaver somniferum. Next base: position 87,235,756 of record NC_039363.1, read on the forward strand.
TAGGTTTTGAAAGAAATTTTCAATTTTTTTCTTTTTCCTCTTCTCTGTAGTTTTTTTTCCCAGAAAATCTTTGTCCCAGAAGTCACAAATATATAACAAAATTCATCTTCTTAATTTAATTAGATAATAATTAAATTAAATTACAATTAACTACATAAGGGTTGTTTGGTCATTACAATATTAGTTGAGATAAGAGATTTTTTATATTACTTATGGATGACCCATTTTGTCCTATTAAGCGATGCCTGTCTAATGGAGTGTGACGTCCGATAATAGCGTTCGTTTTTTTATGATAATGGAAGGTGTTGGTTAAGTAGTCCCGTAGCTCATAGTGTGAATGAACTAAGGTGAGAAAACAAATGGTCAAAAATGTTGACGTTTCACCAATGCAATGAAAAATGGAGGATGCACCTTCCAGGGATCTAGAAGGCTGTCGTCAGTCGTCACTACAATGGGTATAAAAGAGGACGGTAATGGTAACAAGTTTTCCTTTACTTTTCGTTTCACGCGCATGCATCTACATTTCCTACTCTTTTTAAATAGACTTCTGACTTGGGTTTTGGGAGTCTATACCTTTGACCCAATATACCTAATGGCAGAGCAAACAGAGCTATATATTTTGACATCATCGATTTGATTATAACTAGGATAATAATTTAGGTTCCAAAGATAATATCACGACTCACTTTCCTGAATTTAGGAAGACTGTTTGTCAAAATAATTATTAGTGTAGAAAAGGACCAAGGTCCATCGTGGTCTTTCAGGTCACTCGCACCCACGTGTCTGTTTGCCCTTAGCTTTCTGCCTACCATGAAGTTTTGAGTCTGCATCATCACCTCTCCACATATTCCAGTCTTCACTCTTCATATCCATACCTCTCTCCTCATTTGGACAGTTTTCCTTTCCTTATCCTAGTCCCTATTCGCGATCCACCACATAGGTACATTCCAGTGCTGTACCGCATGTGTAACGTATTACACAAGTTCGCAGGATCATATGAAAGAAATTAACTGCCAACCGATTGGAATATTCGCAGGATGGCTACGTACACTGCCTTTAGGCATTGCGATCTTGGCCATACTTTCGAACTCTAAACAATTTTCACAGTTGTAGATCTGATTTCAGCACCAATTTACGTTAATAGTACTTACTAGTAATAATGTAATTGTTGAAATTAATAGTCCCACATTGTTCATATCTTTAACATCTGTACATAATGCACCATGAAAGGCTCACTATATTTAGTCAATTAATTTTGAGTTGGAAGCCCAGATATTTTAATAGTAATGGTATCAGAACTAGGCCCATGCATGATGAGTGGCTAAATGTCCAACCGTATGTGTTAAATGTCCATGTCTTAAAGGCTTAGAGATTAGAGCGCTTGGGATCAGTAGTCCCATATAGGATTAAATGCGCCCTACTCCGCAAAGGGGAATGTTGGGATTAATAATTCCACGTTGCTCAAACCTCTACCCTCTGTACACACGCATACATATATATACGCATAACGAGCTCGGACGCGCATGCTATAACTTCCTGACATGCTACTCTGATGCTAGTAACCAGGTCTTTAAATTTCATTGTGCGTCAGGCAAATGCATTCATTTGCTTTTTCAAGCATGTTGTCTTGAACTCAACTTCCACACCGTTCCAATTTACCCGTGTTCTGCGATGGGTATAAAGCCATAAAAGCTAATGTCAACGGATTACTGCATGTATCACTGGCTTCTAAGCTCTGCTCAGGTATATGGAAATGCCTTGGACTTGCACATAGGCTATCTAAGTGTCTATTCCTTGGCTTAGACATTGTTGAAAGCATGCAGTTGTCTTTATCGTGCCAAGGGTGCACTAGTCAGGCTCATGCCGTGCTTAGACATATGCAATTGGTGCATGCTTACGTCGAACGACTTGATAAGAAGTATGAACATCCAAGGAATGGAATGCAACTTACCTCATCAAGTATGGCAACAATCATCTCTTGCATCGCCTTACAGGGCCAAATGATATGAGTTAAAAATATTACACAATCATCTCGCAATTAGATGATATGAACGACTAGGTGATGCACCAATAATGTTTCAACTCATTGTGGCTGCCTACGTACCCTTCAGAGAAGGGATGAACCGCTGACCTTGGTTCATCATCGAAGGGACAAGTAACTAAAGCCAACTCGTGTTGCAAGGCCGTGGCCAAGCAATAATGACCTAGTCCATATAGGCCAAAGGGTCCTTTGCATATGATGCGCAAGAATGTGCAACATTGGCTATTCCGTCATGTTGCACCACAGTGGTGCATTTACTAATTCGTCGCACTGCAACTTCGATGCATAAGCATCATGAAGCTCTCTTGACATATGTATGACATGAAATAGTCACTCCACTCACTCTCAATTAATTTTGAGTTGGAAACCCTGACATCTTATAGTAAAGTATCAAATAAGAATTATAATAGCTACCAAACACTTTCTTTTCATTTAAGCATCGATATTCAAGGAGTCTGGAAAGGTCGTTCATAGCCAGGTAATGAAAAATGTAGGTGGATTTTCTCAGTTTTTAGAGTCTATACCAACTTTCACAATTTGATATTGAAGTGCGTTTTGTAATCTTGTCATTTTTTTTAGTGGTTAAAATTTTTGTACCTTTATCTGGTTAATTAATTGTCAATTTGAAAAGAAAATAAAATAAATAACCGAGTAAGCTTTTCTTTCGTTGTATATTATAGGGTGTAAAAAAGTGATGGATCTAGAACCATGATGATATAGCGAGGTGGTTATTGAACATACATATTTGGAATATTGGGATCAAGAGTAAAAAAATAATAATTATGTGTTTATTATGATGTAAGTAAGGCCTCGTATGAAAATCAAAATTAAGGAGCAACGATTTTGTGTTTAAGGTCAAGTTTGTCTCTAGGTGTATGCATATACAAGGCAAGATAATCCTTCAAATAGATTGACGAACAATTATCTGAACCAATCACATACTCTTAAGACCAAACTCATGGAAATCAAGGAAATGCAACTACTCTGGTTTAAAGGTGGATGAAATAAATCGTTTACCCCCTGGATCTACGAATAACTAGGTAAGTTGTATTTTAGGAAGTTTATTATCTGGGTTTTTATTTTTCTTTATGTAGTTGCTCTTTTGATAACTTTAGTTCATTGGTTTTGAGAAGTGAGATTTTGATGATTAGGTTTTCTTGAAGCCAAATCATCAACATCTATCATCTTCCTTGGATATATTTGGAACCACGATGTTTTCTCGAGCAAATACTCATTTTCCTATGTGTTTAAGTTTTAGGAATCCTTAAGGAAAATTGGATGTCAACAAGAAAAATGTCAAATTGCATAATTCTTGAACTAGTAAAGGTGGTTCAATTGTAAACTCAAAGACAATTTGGATTTTTTAAGGAACTTCTTGCGCAGACATAATATATTGCACAAACTAGTTGTTCTCAACCTCAAATGCGATAAGTCATTGAATATCCATTGCTTGAGTTCCGGTTTCGAGACTAGTAAAGTAAAACATTGAGCTTGAAACTTTTTTTTTTATCTCATCATATAGGTACTAAAGTTATATGTTAGAGAACTGCTCGGTTGAACCCTCCAAGCATTGGTATGTCAAGGTTGGTTGTCATATTTTAGTATCAAAACTCAAAAGTTGCATGATTAGATTACTAGAGTCAACTTCGTAGGTTAGACTAGGAAGTCTAGAAATGTTGAGACATACAAGTATTACTCTGAAAACCTAAAGATTCTGAAGACGTATCAACATCAGCGAAGACATCATCCTTCTAGTTGAGGTTAGTAATACAAGACTTTACTTGTTTCCATTTCTATATTGTTACTTTCAAGTTATTTAGATTGAAAACATAACATGTGAAGTTATATACATGGAACTCTATTATTAGAGATTTGATCATCTTATTATGATCAAAGTGTCAAGGAAGAATATAATGTTGTTTTACAATCTTTGTATATTGAATTACGAAGTATAATGTTTATCTTTTGAACTTCGTAATTGCGACATCGACATAATCTTTGTAACTTGTTTACTAGATTGTGTAATAAACTTAGAGTTGATTTCATGCCTACAAAACTATGTTTGATTACATGAGTTTAAGGAAATAGACTTACGAACTTGTTTCATAATTGAAAGAAATCAATAGAATTGGTGGTCCGGTTTTCATTGAAGATCGATCCTTACTTATGCTAGGAACCATGATGGAACCTATCCTTACCTATATTGCGAGTCAAGGTAGTATCGATCCTTACCTATGTTGGGAGTCAAGGTAGTACCTATCCTAACCTATATGGGAATAAGGGTAGAACCAATCCGTACCTACATTGGGTGAGAGGGATTTCAGCTATACAGTTGGATATTGGTTAGAATTAAACAAAATTGAATCTATGTGCTTAATATTTTCGGTTATGGAAATTCCTTGGTGTCCAAACTACCTTGGTTTATAAATAGTGAAGTTTGTTCTTGTTACAAACTTATCATGCACTTCATTTTGTAGCCATTGTTGTAGCCGACTAATAGTATTACTTGTAATACTATCATGGAGAGGAGAGTAACCTAATTAGGAGAAATCTCTTACGTCCGCTAGTTTAAAGACTTCTTTTGGATCATGAAGCGTCTACTAGTACCGTTGGTTGGAAAATATAATTGCACTGTTATTTGGTTTTCGATTATTGATTTGATTGACTAACGGTTGTCTCTCTTGATTTCATCTAGTTTGATTATTCTTGAGAGCCTTCTCTTCTGACATAAGGTCACTCAAACTAGATAATAGATTAGCAGTAGTTCAAATCTGTCTTTAGATCTGACGTTGACTTGTGATCATGCATTGTCAATAAATCCGCTCTGTGTGTGATGATATTTTTACCGCGGTAAGAAAAGTTCGTTATAACTAAAAATAAAGAAGAAAAAAAACACCTCATTTTAAGTTGATGTGAAGATTATAGAGAGATTGAGACTACGGATTCCAATATTTACCAATATCAACTGCTTTAAATTCACTAATTATAATCATGCAATTCACACGTCAAGTTGATTCTAAATTATTACAAAAGTAGATTTTTCAGAAATAACAATTGTTAATCTAAATCACGAGACATCAAAACCCTTGGCTAAGCATGCTCCAATAGAAAACACAATTGCTTAACAAAATTATAAAATCAATTTTCAATCTAGGAAAATAATCATAAATAAGATTGCACAAATTAAATAATTAGGACACACCACTTTTTCATTAGAAAAATAGCTTCCTTTGTCTCCCCAGAGATTGGGTTTAGCTCATCATGGTGTAAACTTTCTCAAAATATTGATTCATTGCTCCAAGTGTTTACAAATGATGAAAAAGAGAAAAATTGGTGAAACCAAGAATTTGCAACGCTTACATTCGTTGCAAATTCACTGTTGCAATAAACGGTATAACTAATGTATTGTTGTAACTGTTGATCTGTCGCTGGAAAGACTGTTGCAAAACCGTGAAAAGAGCACGGTTTATTAGCGACAATCTTCGACACCATTTATCCTTCGTGTTCTTCACGGCATCAGTAGCGGAAAAAATTTCGCAACTTCATCAATCTCCACTTTATTCTCTCCCAAACTCTCTACCCCTTCCTAAACACCTCCAACATCCTTTATATACTCCGTTTCACCGAAAATATTCAATAATAACTAGACAGTGATCCTCTTTCCTTTAACAGAGATACACAGGTTATTTTCCTTTCAAATCTTCTTCACGCGTTATTTTCACAGTTAACACAATCCAACACGCTGATTCTCATGACAAAATGAGTCAAACACGTGCAACCACACGCCGTCTTTCCTAAATACGCAGCAAAAATATGAATATCCCGTATCTTTTTTTTCCCTGTTTTAGCAAGATCGACTATTCAACCCAATTTAATGGAATCCATCACATATACCATCCATGTTAGTAGAATCAAGATTATCCCAGCCAAAATACGTGCTTGAATCTCTCTCAATCAACTCCAAAAATCGAACCCCATATTTGAATATTACTACAAATTTTCCCGCCAAAATTCAGTTTGAATTTGAAGAAGAAGGTGGTGTCCCCTTGACTAGAGTATGGGTCATCTAGTAGCTGTTTTGGGGTGGCTTTAGTAATGTTTTTGGGTTGCATTTATTACTTTTCTTAGGTGACTTTAATAATTTTCTGGGTGCCTTTAATAATTTTCTTCGGGGGTGCAAATATCACTTTTCGAGCAATTTTTTCCATAAGAGTTTATTCCTCTAAAACACCTATAAATACATAAAATAGCAAAATAAGTACTAACAAATTAGACAATTGAGGTCAAACCAGATAAAAAAAATTGTTTTATCAGTGTGTTGATGGTGGATTTTCAACAAGGTATAAAATCGTAAAATCATGATAGACACATTTTTGTGACTAATTTGTCCTCAATGTTTTGTATTGTTGGTACTCGATTTCGTACTTACTACGGTGTTTTATGTGTTTGTGGGTATTTTTGGGAAATAAACATTTTTGGAAAATTCGGCTCGAAAAGTTGCTTAGGGCACCTCGGGAAAAGTATTAAAGGCACCCTCATTTTGGATAAGGGCACCCCAGGCACCCCAGCTGTTAAAGGCGCCCATACTCTGGATAGGGGGCAACTATCATCTTCCTCATTTGAAACTGAATTGTGGCGGGAAACTTGTTTCCCACCTGCATAATTTTTTGTTCGAGATTTGAGGACATTTTAAAGAGACTCAATGGCTGAGAAATGTTGGTATGATGTGACTGGTCTTAACAGACATGGTATGGCTTATTTTGTCGGATAAAATTGGCTAGATTCTCGTGTTGAAGAAGACAGAGGCGTACGTGCATGGGAAGATATTCTCCATTAAACTCATGGATATTTGGTCGGATTTTCTCTTGTTTTGGATATATACCAGCCTGTTATACTACAACAGGGTTGGTAAGTGCTTTCAATTCGATGAAAGAGGAAGATACACGGAATCTCGTGAAACAGGGGAAGAAAATATTTCCGAGAACATTTTTCTTCAATACCGAGTAATGGAAGATTTGCTGGAGTTATGGAGGATTATTTTCGGTTATGGGAGGCTATTTAAGGTGTACGTAGAGAAGCAGAGGGAGAAATGGAGAGTTAGGGGACGAAAAAGGGTGAGAAATAGAGTTGCAAATCTTGTCTCTGCTACTGCCATTGAAGGAGAGAACGAAGAACATAAGACCCTAAAGAATTGTCGTTCATCTACAGTGAGAACGACACAACAGTGAGGGTCGTAGTGCTACAGTGACAAGTACCATATATCGTTCTCTGTAACAGTTTGATTTGTAACAATTATATTTGTTACAAACCCGGTTTTAATCATTTTCTCCCATTGTCATCATTTGTAAACACTTTTTTTGAGCAATAAATTATCCTTTGAGTGTGTCTCCAATATGAGGAGCTAAAACCCAACATTGGGACAATGGAGGAAGCTGGATTTCACCATTGGGGTAATTCAATTAATTGTTTATTTACTGTTTGCATTGATTTTTAACGAATTATGATTTCTATTAACTACTCGTGACTTTGTTTGATGGAGCAGGCTTAGTTTTAAGTAATTTTAATGCGCCATGCTTATGACCTACGCGTAATATTTTATGAAATCTACTTTGGAAAAGAATAGAGTTGATATTTCCTTTGTTTTGAGCTATAAATGTCTACAATTAATTTCCGAACCGCATGAGCATGAAAAACAGTGGAATCCTGAGTCCCAGCCTCTCTCATCCTGTCATCATATTTGTATATATTTTCCTTATTTTCTTTATTAAGTCTTTGAACAATTTGTCAACAAGTCCGAGTGAACGACAACCTATTTACCACTATCAAAATTTCGATCATCATGATACTACATGTTTCTGACCCGGGTTCAGGAACACATGTGACGATTCATATTTTATGATCTGTGAACTGTTTCACGATCTCTGACCGAGCGAACATTCCTCTCAGAGCCATGATGAATATGTTTCTCGAAAAGCCTCCCAGCTGAGCGTTCGATGCTGCACATTTCATCACGACCTCTATGTAGAATCAAATGATTGGGCGGTTCATTATACATAATTGTCTGTTAGAGAGCTTAATGTCTTCAGGACGTCACGTTGCTCTTTGTTCCCTGACTACATAGAGAGACCCACCTCTACATAGAATAATGATTGGGAGGTTCTCTAGACATAATTGATTGTTAGAGGTATTAACGCCTTCAGGACGTCGACGTTGCACGTTGTTCCCTGGCTATGTAGAGATACCGTGTATAGATTCAGGCGGCTCTCTAGACATAATTGTTTGTTAGAGGGATTAACGCCTTCAGGACGTCGACGCTGCACGTTGTTCCCTGACTATGCACCCTTCAGAACGAGTATGATGCTTCAACTATCTCATATATCGATTATGCAAATAGATTAATTCTATCGTGATATTCATCCACTGAATTCCTAGAAAATAATCTATTATATCTCATTACTTTGTTCCCTAAATCCCCCGGATGGATGCATGGATAGTAATGGATAACCATTTTATCTCATTACTCTGTTCCCTGAATTCCCCGGCTGGATTTCATGGATTAGTAATAGAGACACAATTCATTTTTATTACTCCGTTTCATGAATCACTCTCCGCTGGATTTCATGAATTACAAAAAATTACTCAACAATCGGGCGTCTGGACTATCACCGAGTAAGCCCCAAGAAAATGGTGCAAGTGTATTCAACGATGATGCACGAACGAGCACCCAAATTCATGAATGGGCATTCAAAAATATGGACAAACGAGGAATCCAACTCAAATAGGAGAGAAAAAATAATAATAATAATAATAATAAAAAGAAAATAAAAAGAGGCGCCTAGGGACCGAGCCCACTTGCCGGCCAGTCATGCTGCCATGGCCGGTCCCCCACGCCTCTTCCTTTATTTTTTTTATTATTTTATTATTTTCATAATCTCATGAAGACTCCTTCATTTGAGCAAATTTCCTTGTTTGAGCAAAACTCATAGTTTCTCCATATTTTCCTCAAACGATGAAAAATAATAAAAATATGGGAAGGTGTCATGGGACCGGGTCATCTAGACGGCCGGCCATGCCCTAGCCGTGGCCGGTCCCACACCTTGCAATCCCTTGTTTTTCATAATTATTATTTCCCTCATCTCATGAAACTCCAGCGTTTGAGCAAAGACCCTAGTTTTCAATATTTTCTCAAATATTGCTTAAACCCTGGAAAAGCCAACAGTCAAATGGTCATATGATCGACTAGGCTACTCATGAAAAAATATTAAAATATTATTATTTTAATATTCTCAAAATATTGATTAAACGAGCAAATTTCTACTTGCTCATTCGAGCAAAATCAAGAATTTCAGTCAAAGATCAAACTCTTCCGAAAATCCAAAATATTGCTCAAATGCACATCAGAAAATACCAAAACTCTCAGGACTGAGACATGGACATCATGGTGACATGGGAATGCTTCCTTGACTGACCAAGGCCGTCCCTAAGGCTTGCAAGGAGCCAGTCCCACACATCTTTATGATTTTACCTAATTTTCTCAATTGCTCATATTGGGTCCAAACTCTTTCCAACCAAGAATTTGCTCAAACAACCATCATTTGGTCCCACGACCACCAAGGGACGGTCTCATGCCTTCTTGGTCGGTCCCTCACTTCTCCATAATTAGGTTTTATCACCTAATGCTCAGATGAGCACTATTCTAACAAATGATTAAACTAGCATTTAATCATCCTTTCACCAATTGGTCAACAAAGGACTTTGGTGCATGCTCACATGAGCACCTGGGCACTACATGGTCGTCCATCATCCCATGTAGCCGGTCCCTCCTTCACTCAATGATTGATTTTCAATAAATCATCAACTGATCAATCGATCAAAATTATGGTTTCAAAATGAATGCTCTGCAAATCATAATTTTGAGCAGGTTTAAACACTAATAATTTTATGTTGATCCAGCGATCAACATCTTAATTAATTATATAATATTCGGTCCAGCTACCAAGATTTTAATTAATATTCTATTTGGTCATGCTAACAATAATTCATCAAATGAGCAATATTCGCTCAGACGAGCAATATTTTCCCAAACGAGGAATATTGATCTAACTATCAATATTCAGTAATTTTACTCAGACGAGCAATCCATCAATATTGATTCAATTATCAATATCCAACAATCCATCATACAAGCAATATTTGCTCAATTCATCAATATTTATCATGTTGATCCAGTTATCAACATTTATTCAAGAAATATACGTCTCAACAGACATGTTCAATCCATGAATCACTGAGCATTTGTCATTCATGCTCGATTAAAAAAAACTTAGACTCACTGTCTAATCAAGTCAATGGATGACTGATTAAATACACGTCTGTCTTACAGACTCCACGTTCGTGAGACACCAATCACGTCACATGGGGGATATTAACTAGGGTTTTGGTATGACGGCCTACAACACGTATGTTCATCCACGATTAGAAATGTGAGTAAGTGGTGCAAGAAGTTGAGGGAGTTAGCAAAGTAGTGGGTGGACAATCAACCAAGTCTCCGCACGACCTGGAACTGGTTAACACACGATTTTCCACTTTCACACTCTTTCACTCGAGAAACCGTCACACTTACTAGATATCAATGTGTCTACTATTTTGGAAATATAAATAAGTCTCTGAATCCACGATTGAAAGACACATAATTTTTTGAGTAATCACTCTCAAGAATTTTATCAATCGACCAAGAACTTATTTGAACTCAACAGTTCACAGAAAACTTGCAGAAACCCACAACACATTCACAATCATTGATCATCATTGATCTCACACACTTCTCAGCTTCGCTCCTACAGATCAACCCATCTCCCTCTTTGTGACCGAATTGACTCTGGAACGACCATTGACTTGGTTTAGGCCGGAGTCCTACAGATTGATCTCTCGAACTCAAAGAACTCCCTTGCAATGCATCTGTTTGAGGTTAAGCAGTTTGCTCGGTTGAGGAGTCTCGTACGCACGGTCGTCTCTTCATTTTCCTAAAAAAACCAGCAAATCGTTTTCCCCCATCTACACAGTGTGGTCGATCATAATTTGGAATTAAGTTCGGTTGTGCAGGTACAGAAGAAAACATTGAAGATTTATAGAGAAGAAGATTTCTTATTTGTTTCGTATCTTTGTGATTTAATTCGTGCACGAATTTGATCGGCTGGGTATCGATTATATCTCTTTTATCTTTGATAGGTGATTGATTGATAGTCGTATTAGATCGGAAAGCTATCATTTGGTGGTATTCTTTAGTATTTGAATCTGATAGCTAGTAAATCTAGATTAGATTATTTCGATAATCTAGATCTTGACTAATATAAACCGGACAAATGAGTTTATTGATTTAAACATAAGAGCCTTTGTCGTACTCAACAATAATTTTTGATTTACTTCTTGAGACTGAAGAGCGGTTACCAAACAGATTAGTCATTTATTGTTTGGAAGACGATCCAAAGGAGTTGAGTGCTCGAAGTATTCACATCGAGTAAAACAACTTAAGATAGTTGACTCTATCTTAGGATTCGCGTGCGTTGGCCAGATTGGTTATAAGCGCATGGATACTGAGGAAACTAGGTAACTAGGGGTAGTTTACTTGGTCTCAACTATACGAAGTTGGTAGTGTTCTTTGTATATCGGCTTAATTTTGAGAGTATTCAAAACTGGACTAGATCCTTTTTTTTTTTTGCATTTGCAGTTTCCTTGTTAATTAAATCTTGCTGTGTGCTTTTACTTTACTTTCCGCGTTATAATTAAAGTAGTTTCACTTGTACGTTAATCCAAACACTTGGGTTAATCCCTATAGTTTAAAGTTCGGATTCAGACTTGTACTGTATATACCAAGTGGATACCTTGTGGTTTGTTATCTTCTTGACAGTGTATGTTAGATCACGCCAGGTATCATACTTTATAGGTGATAACGAAAAGATGATGGTGTACTTGGTACCCTCGTCATTTCACTATATGATACTGTATCAGAAGATAGGTAGGTAGAAACAATGAGGAGATAAGATAGTCAATTTTCACATATTGTTGTCGCTTACTTCGTGATCTTCAGTCTTCAAGGGTATTCGATGATTTATGGTACTCAACAATCCAAAACTGATCCTAGTCCGAGACTGACTTTAGTATAATAAATTAAGAAACAGTTTTGGTCTCTAACAATGAAAACAACCTTGACATACCAAAACTTGTCGGTTCAACCGAGCAGTGCTTTAACATAATTTAATTGTATTTTCTGTGACCGGCATAAAAATCTATTTCACGTATGTTTTCTAATGGAGACTTTCCAAGAGCCATTTGGATGTTCGCCCATTTCCTTCCAACTATGTTGCCGACTCCATTTTTTTTATCACTATCATAGATGGAGTAAAAGGTATGAAGGTTCAGTAAGTTTTGATCGCAGGTTGTATTAGATATTTCAAGAAAACAAACATCAAGTATTCTGACTCCCCTGGTTGTTCAAGGATATCTATATTACGGGGTTATAACTGGACTCATCTCATCAACTAGTGCAAATTGCACCGTCTCTATAATATAACAATCTTTACTTCCTAACAAAAAGTGGATTACTCTTCCAAGAAATTGTTTGAAACCAAAATATTGACGGGTTCATCGTAAATAACTATAATTATCGAATCTCGTGTGATAATGTAGGAACTGGAACAAAAATGAGGACAAAAGCATCTAGAACTTCATTTTTTAATCAAGGTGCAAAAGCATTCACTTTGTTAGAAACAACAAAATGGGTATCACAAGGTTCTTAACAAATTTTACACAGGAAAAAACTGCAGGAAGCTAATTATTTATATACAAGGCCATGTGAGAATTGTTAAATGGCAATGTAAAGTGTTTGTTCATCAAGCTTCCTCCATCCTAGAAGGTTATTTTTATTTTTACTTTTAGATCAGGTAATAAGGTGGCTGACATATTTACCAAGAAAGCTCGGATCTACATAGCTCTACAAATATAAAATCCTTTCCCTAAGTATCTAACTACTAGCCCGATACTATATCAATCAAATGGAGTTCCAGTTTCGATAAATGGTTCTACTACCGCTGCTACTACGACTAACTAAATTTATAATTGGGCCAATACCCACTGATGTAAATTTTCGAGCAACCCTTATATATAGCTTTTATGGTCTCATATTAAAAAATAAAAATAAATAAAGAGCAAGGATCCTCCGCATTCCTTTTTTCACACTATCTCATGCTTTGGATACTTTTTTTTTATAAAGACCAAACGATAGCATATTTGAAGCTAATATTTTGGGATATGTTCATATTACAAAGCTCTACATACACACAAAGAAAGAACACATTCAGAAACGTATTACTCCACCATCTACTACCTTGAAAATCAATCCTCGAAAATCAACGAATCTCCAAACGTTAAAATTGATGTTGAGGTTTGGTATTTGGGAATGCTCTCATTTTTTATGAGTATGTAGAGCTTTGTAAAACGAGCACATCGCCTAAATATTAGCTTCAAATACACTACCATTTAAAATTTACTAAGAAAAATGTCTCCCAAAATATGAAATAGTGTGAATTTAAAAATGTGAGGATATCTTCAGCCATAAATAAGATAAATTCTAATGTTTGCTAAATAATTTGTCCCGTGAGACTGGTTCTTCTCTTCACATATCAAAGGACGAAGGCACCTCTTTGCGATTGGAAATTTTAATAACAGTTCCTAGGGACTCAACAAAACAAGGATTTGTTGATTTTGATCCCATTATGGACTCAACAAACATGAAAAACAGTTAGAGGAAGGCCATGAGTTGGTTTGTTGAGTGAGATGGAGGAACAAGCGTGCGCTTGAAGGAAGGCCGTGAGTTGGAAAGAGAAACGTGGGCGGCGGAAAGAGAAATGCGGGGATTGTATGTTTGACCGCCCCCATGGTTTTCTCTCTCCAAAACTCGGTTATTATTTTTAGGTTTTATTTTTTATTATTTGTTAAATAATAAGTACCCAATCCTTGTTACTTTATATTAATAAAATCGCTAGTGGGATCCAACTCTTATTAGTTTATAATTAATATAATTACTAATGGGATCCTAAAATATCAGATTTGTTCATTTTACCTTGGTTTCTCAGTGCAAAAACGTTTTTGTTTATCCAGGTGGCTCAAAAAAAAAATGTTGATCGCGGTAGGAATTGCCTTAGGGTGTAATAGCAAGCATCCAAACAGGTTGACACTTGGCACCTTTACAACGAAACAACAGCACAACAAGAAGTAGAAAAATAAATACTACTCCTTAATTTGGGGATAGGTGATGGTTAGGCACCCTAATCAAACAACATACTTGGGAAACGTCGACCTGTTTATTGTCATTTTTCGTTAGCAAATCTCTTACAGAAAGATTTTATCCTTCTAAAGATAAAAGTTGGTACATATTGCATGGTTCATATTTTCTTTTAGTTTTATAAGCAGAGATTCCTTTTAGCCCCAATTAATGTCATGTGACTGTATTTATTAGTGACATAGTTCCAAATTCAATCATCACTCACTCCTAACCCTAGTTAGCAATTCGGGATTCGGCAAACGTACGGAACGGCAAACGTACGAGTATTATACGGTTTTGTAAAATCCAGATTCGGTCCAAAATTCGGTCAACGGGACGTGATTCGTCAGTAATTCGGAACGGCATACGTACGTGTATAATTCGATTTATAAATGTGAGTTCGGCTCTGAAAATTCGGTATCTATATATAACAAATAATTTGTATTTATAAGGTCATAGACCAATTTTTATGCATATGTGTGAGTTATTTAAAGAAAAAATAAACTTAATATGATGATATTAATAATATATACAACATTAGTTATCCAAGAGGACGTCGTATGGTGGTTTAGATGCTTGGTTAGTGAGTTTGAGATCTCTCTCACCTTCACCTTCAAATCTGTTCAGTCGTTTTTGTTTCATAAAAATTACAACACGTCTAATATTCGGTCGTGTATGCTCGGAAGGCAGTAAAGCCCAAAAAGTGGAGTCTTTGAAAAGTAAAAGCTAAAGAATTTATGGCGAATTAAGCGGACGTATCATTCGGAATACGTAAAATTCGTGAACGGTTCGCGAATAATCCGGGAATGCCACATAATACGCGACTTGGGTTCGGAGTTACAAACGTACGTGAATAAGACGGTAAAATTCGTGATACGGAAAAATTCGCGAATGATTCGCGAATCATTCGCGAACTTACTAACTAGGCTCCTAACAAACGTATCTACGATAATATTTTAACAGAAATTTCTCCTTTCAACTGTTTACAGGGGTAATGGGTTAAGTCGGAGAATATGGCCATATTTCAACCGATAAATATCAACATTTTCCCTGAAAAAATGTTAAACTTGTTGTGACACCTAAAATTTCACCCGAAATGGGATTACCCAAGGACTGACTTAAGCTTTTAGCCCTTCGATGTGCAATTTAAGAAGTACAAAGACGTTAAGTTCTTCTCATTTTACCACGGAAAACAAAAATGGGGGAAAGGAAGACCACTCTTCACAAACATGTCTATCCAAGATTTGCAAGCTCGTCTGCCTAAATGTTAAAAGTCCTCTTAACATTACCACAATTAGATGAAACCATAGACTTTAAAAAAAAAATTACAACATGAGAGTAAAGAAACTCTCCTCCAGAAAAACAAAACCAAAAAGCCTGTTCACGTAATCTACAATAGACAGGCAGTTTTGAGTTTTGACACTAGCAAAGTTTTTTGGATAATTTCCAAGAACTTTTTTGGTTCTTGAAACTGTACAGGTGCGGTCATAAATATTAAGCTAACCACGATATTGGTATCCAATTTTTCTTGGGTAAAAATACAAGTATATGAACTAAACATAGGGGAAATTTTTAATAAAATGTCCATGAAGGGAAATGTAATTAAGAAAATGCCCATCAGTTGACCTTTTCCATCCCGTTTTTTTTTTTAAAAACGGCTAACGGACGTTACATGACATGTGGCACTAAATCTGCTATGTCAAATGACATACTAACCCTTAAATCAGCTGGATCGGCCCGCGTTGGAATTATGACTTGCATTTTATCGGGTCATGAGTGACAACACGTTATCTGCACGTGCAAACTTCAGTAACGATCGGCTGACACGTGTCACTATCTTGTAGTAAACAATCAATGGCCCAGATTCAATCCCCTTTTGTAACGGTCATATTCTCTTTCACCCTGTATAAAAACCAATGATCAGACCCAAGTTCATCCAAATCATCAAAAAGAAACCATCTACACACATAGTCATGAGCAAAAATCGGATACATTCTCCTAGTAGTAGTAGAAACAACAACATCAAGGCTAGTGAAGAGAACCAACCAAATCTATGTTCAATATGTGATGTAGGAAGCCATGAATCAAAGGTTTGTCCTTGGATGTATTCTAGGTGTAAACATATACCTTGTAATGGCACTAGCTCTTAACCCGTGCCGTAATGACACGGGCCATGATGTTGGTTTATTTTTAATATATCGTATAATTTGTGTCCCGAATACTTATCAGCTCCTTATGATTTAATATGGATTTGTTATAAAAATAGTCGGGATTTCCCTCTTTTTTTTCTTGTTTTTTTCCTTTAATATTTTACCGCCGGAGATGTGTTCAAACGAAAGAAATATAATCTTAACTTCCAGACACTTTTTTTATTTAGGTTCATTGCTTATAATGAGATAATGCTCTACATGAACATGGAAGTTTAAATATTTTTTGGAAATATGTCGTCAGCAGCGCTCATCTTAGTGAAATCAACTAATCAATATCGTCCATAAAAGTCTCCCCATGCTCCTATTTCGCTCCAGCTGACTCATCTATCATGGTCATGTTGTCGATCCTCCAAATAGGCAGAGAATAATATTTTTTTGCATCGAACAGATGATACAATCTCTCCAATGTGACATGATTTTCCTGTAGTTTTTCAACACCCATTAGATGACAATGTTTAAAATGTGTACCAATTACCATTTCGAATGGATTGTATATATGCAAACCTCCGCCATTAAATTTTCAACAAAGTATTGTGCCCAGAAGTTCGTCTTAACGAAGGCTTTGGTAACTTCAAAAGTATTGGACATTTTGTCACTTCCATATGTTCCTACCTTCACTTGGAATACAATCTGGCGACACATTACCTCATAAAGAACCTTGAACACATATTGTACTCCCTGATCCTATTTCAAATTTATAGGTTGTCAATAGATCCTTTACCAAAAGTTAACATCTTCTACGTTGAATATTTATAAAAAATTGGTATTGTGGATCGTTGCTTTCTAAGATTGTAGTTTTCAAAATTGGCCTCTTCAAGTCCCACGACTTTCTAAGTTTATATATCCTGTTTTTTTTTTTAACATTTTAGTTTGCCATATTATGTTTGTTACTAACTTTAAACTTGATGTCATCTTCTACTTTGAACTTTATGTGATTTCAGAATCGAAATAGTTATACCTCTTTCATTCGTATCAAGTAATCCGTCGTATATCCCAACAATTCTTCTACAACAATTCCTTTCTTTTGCCATTTCCGGACCATCGGTAGACATTATTATCAAACGCAATCTGTCCTATTTTTGTTGATGTTATGTATTTGCAATGTTCATTTTTCTTAAATAAATATATTGTGGAAAAACTAAAAAAAAAAGAAGAAAGAACATAAGTATTACATCGGGTCTAAGTTACTATATCCAAAATACTTCAGACACTGCTTCTGGTGCCTTGTTTCTCCAAATTCATCATTGCATTCTAGACAGTACATGCAACACCAATCATTTGCGAAGTGAGCTATTTTCGCAAGTGTGGTCAATGTATCCCTTACCTGTAATAATAACAACAACACGTCAATTTTTTTAAAGGCGTCCAGTTGTAAATGGTATGAATCTAATATATTTGAATTGTAACTCAATCTTAGATATCACCTTCTTCTCACATAACATAGAAATTGAGGAAGGACAAATCTTGACCACTCTTTACATAGGCAGAATTAGCCAAACTATGTTTTGAAATTGTCTCACGTGGAAATTATTATTAATCCATATTTTAGTCGGCTCCTATCGAAGCCGATCTAATTAGTCCTATAGAAAGTTAATCTTAAATTTTTGACCTTATTTCTTGACCAAATTATTGAAGTATTCTCAGTAATTTTTTGCTTTGTGTGATCTACCCATCTGTATCTACTCTACCTTCTAACCCAGTGAATGAAACCTATACATATTGATTCGTAATTTGATATTGTTGATTTGTAATTAAGAGGTCGCATGATTTGAGAATGTAAAATATAAAAAATATTCTATAAACATCGGAGGCGAAATTTAGATTTACGATTTAGAGTTTTTTATGATGATTTTGATGAACAAACATAATTTTCAAACAAATATTTTAGAATGCAAATACATTTTTCCGGTCAATAATGTTTTATATTGGGAATTTAGTGAAAGTTGTTGTCTTTGTAGGTAGTTGTCGCGAAACAACTCGACATTGATGGTCTTTCAGGGAAAAAAATGTAATAGTACTTGAGAGAGCGATAATGTTCTGTTATACGCGGGTACACCAATTGTCTTTATATAATACGGATACCGTTTCGGTGATCCAACAATCATGATCATATTTTCTTATACATTCCGGTATCATCCTCGAAATATTTGATTTTTGTCCTTGTCAATGGTGCTAAAAACAACCAATTACATCTTTCACAATACAATGTTGCATGTTTTGTGAAGATTTCTTTTTTACTCGGTCAATAAAACTCACTAAAAAGCAAAAACTATTATTATCCACTACTATTACCAACACCCACCACCATAAAAACCATCCACCGCCACTATTTCTTCCACCAATAGTAATTTTACCGCCTCCACCATTCACAAACACCCGCCACCGTTTATACTAACCCTACTTCCACTACCACTATTAGAATTAATATAGCTTTTAATAAAATTATGTATTTATGTTAGATTATTAAAGGGACATTTATAACATAAATTTAATTAATCATTATGAACAATCAATGAGACACTAATTAATAAAATATTTAAAAATGGTTAAGTTAAACAAACCCCAGTGATAAATTTATCTTTTCCAAGGACAAATCCTGACCACTCTTTACATAGACAAATCGATAATAGATAATTTCATATGTTCTGATCTTGATTCGTGTCGTTCGTTTAGTTATTACATAACATGGCAATCGAGTGCACCAATTTTTTAAAATGAGCATGTGTTTTATCGAGTTTATTGTAACATTAGAATGATCAACCACATTTTATACTTTATAATATAACGTTACATATTTTGTGGCGTTACGAAATTAGCATAATATGTTTTTGTTCACCAATACCCGCCACCACCATAAAACCATATGAATCCATTTTTTTTTATCCACCACCACCTAGTGGCAGATCCAAGGGTTGACTAACTTGGCTCTAACCCCTTAAATATTTAATAACTACATAAATTTTTTAGTTTATTTTATAAATAGTACTTTGTCCATATATATTTATGGTTTAGTCCACCAAAGTTTACATGTTTATTTTCTAAAAAAAAAGTAGGCCTCCTCAATGTCAATTTTTGACTCCACCACTGCCACCATCACTGTCGCCCACCCCATGTAGGTTGTTGGACGCAATTCTAATTTTCAATCACAAATGCCATGTATGAGCTTTAGATTGAACAAAATGTCGTCAATTGATTAGTTTCATTATTTTTTTTCCGTGTATATATTCTTTTTTGTATTGCAATAAATTTATTTTAACATTAAAAAATCATGATTTATACGATATAGTACCAAAGATAACAGGGGTACCATTTGGGTGATCCAACTACGATCATGAAAATATTATCTTGTATGATATCATCCCTGAAATATATGGTACCTTTCTTTATCAAAAGTGTTAAAAACAACCAACCACATCTTCCACATTACGATGTTATCGATGTTGTAACGACAACATAAAATCAATATTGTCCATCACTACTCACCAGCACTTACCGTCACTACTTCTTCCACCACAAACCAGTGGCGGAGCCAGGATTTTGAGGAAAGAGGGAGAAAACACTCTTGGAAAGTTGGATACATGTGAAAAATGGATTTTGTATCCCATTTTATGATAAAAGAACAAAAATAAATATAATTGTGCTTGGCGCCGCCCTTAACCACCACTAATCTTTCGGCCTCCACCACTTCTACTACTCATTGTCGCCAAAAATGTATATTGATATTATTTATCAAAATTACTTATTAATAGAAATAAATATTATAATTAATTAAGAAAACATTTATAATTAAAAATGATTAGTCATTTATTATGAGCAATTAGTGAAACACTAATTAATAAAACACTGTATAATGAATAGATTATTTATTATGTGCAATTAGTGAAACACTAATTAATAAAGCAATTATGATATTTAAGTTGAAAAAACCACCACCGTTGATTTATCTTTTCTATTAATTGCAACCAAGGTGGAACACTGGTTAGAGGCCACTCTTATGACACAATAGGTCATGAGTTCTAACCTCCCCGTTATAATTTTTGAAAATCCATATCTTGACTTGAGTATTCATTTTTCATTCATAATATTGGAATTAATGCCATGCATGCGAGTTGTAGAGGGTGGTCAGGAGAACCACAGTCCTTGATTTATCTTTGTCTGGACAAATCCTGACCACCACTAACATGGATAACTTAACTTAGCTTTGTTTTGTACTAATGATAAGGAAATTACTTAGATCAAAGACAACTGAAACAGAAGGTGAAATATTCTTCAAGTGATCAAATCCTACCTGCACATACTTTGAATGGTTTGCTCTAGCCATTGATGTAGTCAGATGTGTTGATATCAAGCTGCCATTTAAGATTTGTTGTTGGGCTTGTGGAGAAGCTGGTCACTCCTACAAAAAATGTCCACTGCACAATCTACAATGCTTCAAAGATCACTGCAAATCAGAAATGAAACTGAAATTATGTAAGAATAATCACAACTTCAACATAGCTTATCTTACCTGCACAGATTGTGAAGCTTTCAGATGGGTTTCTGATCACATAGTCATTGCTGCAAGGGAAAGTGTTATCACATTCAAGTATTCATGTCAAAGAAATATGTAAGGAAGTTAACAAAAAGCTTACAATGTAATCTGCAATACTTTAAATAAACTTTGATTAATATTAAAAGGTACTTCAAATCCATATTGTTTTGTCATCCATAAACAAGTTCATACCTAAAAGCAGTTGAAACAAGAGACAAACACTGCAAGAAAGGATCACAGATCCAACAAAAAAGCAAAACAGACACACACATTACTTCTTCTTTGCATTCTTTCTCTGCTTTCCCTTAGACTGTGTAACAGTAGCAATATTCTGAGCCACATATCCAATACCAGCAAAAGCTTGACTGAAACTTTGTATGTTACTAGGCCCTGCAGATGCAGATCTTTGAGTGTTTGGTACTGGAGGTGGTTTTCCATGAGAGGATGTTCTTGCAGAAGACTCACCAACATATGATGCTTTTCCTTGCTTCTTTGCTTTGCCCATTGCAGTGCTGGTTTCAGCTCCATCTGAGTTTGTGCAAGTGAAGTTTGTAGCATCACACTCAGTTCTTGGTCTATATCCAGTTTGATTCTTACCAACATCACCACCTTTACAAGTTCTCTTGTTGTGACCTTCTGTAGATCCACACTGAGTACACTTCCTTTTCTTATTCTCAGTTTGAGGTTCATCATAACTTCTTCTCCTCTTTGAATGAGGTCTGTCATGCTTTCTTTGGCTGGGAGGGTGTAGTATCTTGTTTTCCATTGGTGGCTGCAACAAGAAACAAAGAAAAGTTCAGAGAAGAAAGAAGAGATGAGATGAGATGGGAACCGATGAAACCCTAAAGTGCTTTTAAATAGAAAATAAAGTTAAAGTTTAAAGTGAATGCACAACAACCCATAAAGTATAGAATAATACCTCTGGATAGTCAGAAATGTCTTCCAATGGAAAAACCTTTGGAGCACGTGTGGTCCTATAATAATCCATTGAATAGTAAGGAGAGCAATACCTGAAAAAACAAATGTGAATAATATTGTTAGAATCTTCCCTTTAATGTTTGCTGGTACATTAATGCACAAATAAAAGAGAAATAAAAAATATAAATGCCACAATAAATGCTAAGATCAAGACATAATATATACTCAGCCCAATTTGGTGAGATTGTCTTCAATGCAGTCACAACATGTTGATAGGGGAATCCTCTAAACTTCCACTGCAAACAAGTGCACTTCTTCTCTATAAAATTCACTGTGAATATTTTTCTGATGGACCTGTTGCTGACCAAATAAACCTCCCCAACCACACTAGCTTGAACATGAAATTTTTCACTAATGTCAAGCATTTTTTTGATAAGGTCCTTAGCTTTAGAAACCAAATCTCCATATTTCCACTTTGTACATTGTTCCCTTCTCTTTGTAAACATTTTCATCACCAACTCACCATACAACATGCCAAGAATAACTATATGTTTATCTCTCAGTTCAGTAGCCATTGAATAAAAAGATTCAGAAAAATTATTATTGAGATGCTCACAACAACTAATGGGATCAAAAAAAGCCCTAGCCCAATTACGGTGACCTTGTTTCATAAGATACTCTGCAGCTTTAGCATTTTCTTGGTATATAACAGTCATGTGTTCCTACATTATCCATTTGTACATTAGTAAGTATTTACATAACCCTAGAAATGTAATACAAGCAAATTTAAAAGAAACAAACCTCAAAATGCTTTATCTTGTAGGCTTTGGCAGCATTCCACATTGAGCTGTGCAATGTGGGAGGACTTATAAGTTTTCTTGAAATTCTTGTAATTGTGCCTGCAACATAATTCACACATAGACAAAATGTAAAATTAATCATTGTAAATAAAGAAGTTATTATACAAAAACAAATTTAAAAGTAAGATAATTACCTCCAACAATATTGATGGGATTCTGGAAGAACCCTATATGTGATACCCGCAATCGCACGGTGTCTAACTAGTAGACATAGGCAAGTACGGGTCGAATCCACAGGGAGCGGTGGAAATACTGTAATCAATACTCCTAATCGACTAACCAATCAAGATATGATATTTTTGGATTCTTGGAATTAAGGATTTAAAAAGAATGAAAACAAAAAAAACTAATTAAATACAATGAGAAAGAGAGTCGGTAACCAGAGTCTACGGATTCCACTACTATTTATAATTATGCACCGAAAAGAACTCTAATTCCAAGTATGTGTTTATAGATTTGTTCTAGTGCACCACCTATTATTGATATAATCTCGGATGATAAACTCGCATCTCCTAAGTATAGCCCATCAAATTTCTAAGCATGACCTATCAAATTATAATGACGAGAGAATTATCGAAAACATAATTTATAGATTCACAATTATTATTTGCTTCGTCTAAGCATAACCCATTAAAATATTAACCTAAGCATGAGTTATCAAATACTAACAAATATAATTGCAAACTACATGAATTTATGAATTTAGGCTAATGTATCATACAAAATCGGTGTGCAACAACTCATATTATAATAAAATCAATAAACAAAATTATAGACTTCAAGATTCATTTTTATAGCCTAGTACCAAAATAATTCCAATCTATTTCACAATGGTCTATGCTCAAAGTAGTTTTCTCCATGAACCCTAGTTACAAAATATAGCACACCATATAAATGGATTTCTCAAAACCCATAAAAATAAATTACAAGAGAAAGAAATAATAAACCGATATCACCGTTGTCACCCGGTAAATGATCGTCTTCCTCTCTTGTTGTCTCCTCGAATAGACCCAACCGAGAACCCCCATTTACATGCTTGACACTCCAATTATATAACCACTGTCTACTTCCCAAAAGTCCAAAGATATTATTACACATCCAAAATACCATAAATAAGGAATGTATATATCTTTTGTCGTCACTTTACCCATTTGAATCATATCTCAAAGAATCTTTCACGTGACTTTTTCCATTTCTTTATATACTCTCTTCAAAGATCTTCCACATTTAGTGCTCAGTAGTATATCACATTCGATGCATTGTATAATCCACTAAAGAAATGAAATGGAAACAAAACCAGTATAGTAAGTAGAAATGAAGTTAATTAATGTCGCCATATTCTTGTAGTTCCACCACGAACAAAATATTATGCACAATTAATTCGAAGCCTAATATCATTCCATTAGCCACGACCGTCCATATTTCTTTGACCGACTCTGATTGGTCAAATAGGCGCATAAGTCTAATTTCATCCGTTTTATTCTTCGGGTTACCAGATTTACTTGTATTTCCTACAAAAGCCTTACAACAATATTATTAGTAAAATAATGAGTCCTAACTAATGCAGTTATAGGTGTAAATGTATCGCACTTATGTGCTTATCAATTCCCACACACTTGCATTTTGCTAGTCCCGAGCAAAACAAAAAAATTGACCCGCTACACAGCTGGTCATATCATAAGAGAGAGTTAGACCCGCTACACAACTGGTCATAAAATGAAAATTTGAAATACCATACCAAGACCCGCTATACAGCTGGTCATAGAAAATACCATATAAAAGACCCGCTACACAGCTGGTCATGATAAATACCATACACAAGACCCGCTACACAGCTGGTCATTTTTTATTTTTTTTTAGACCCGCTACATAGCTGGTCATAATATACATGCAAACCTACAATAGACCCGCTCCACAAATGGTCATAAATTGCAAGAAAAATCCTGAAAAAGAAAAAGGAAAAAGTTAACCACTCCTCCACACTTAAACATTACATTGTCCTCAATGTAATTGAATCATCCAACATAAAATTTAAGATGGGAAATTCATAATATGCGACAATAAACAAATAAAAATAAAATAAGAAAATAGAATTACCTACTGGAATATACATAAAGGATTCTTATATCAACAACCTAAATAGTTGGGGATCAACCCAAATAACAATATATACAACCAGTGATAACCTCAGATCTTCGTTGTAGCAACGTAAAGATATAGAGATTATCAAAAGAAAAGATCTGCCCACATACCTTGTTTTTGCAAAGGATAAATCATCAGTAACAAGAATTACCCACCCAAGTGGTTCACTGTGGGTGGGAACTGAAACCATTTGGGAGACATGCACAGGCAAACAGAAGTCACGAGATCCAAAATAATCTAGTAATACTGGAGAAGCACGCAGTTCTAATCCAAAATTAGGAATCTCTTGAAAAGTTGTGCTAACAATTATAGGGATATTAACTTCTCCACTGTGTTTGTAACCCTGTACTAAATCATCATCATAATCATCATCAACCAAGGAATCAATAGGAATATCACAATAGAGATGATTAAAAGAAACCTTATAGATAGAGTATAATGTCTCTAAGTCGTTAGACTTAACTACAGTTTCCTCGGAATTAACACATTCTTCATAAGCATCATTGTTATAGCACTGATATGTCACACCGTCTAAAATAATGGTGTCCTCAATCCTAAACTCATCCTTTTGAATAGGTGAGTGATCATTAACACGATCAGGAGTTGGACTAAAAACACTACCTTCACTTGGTATGACAATGTCTCTATTCCTATGATCACAACTATCAATTTCATCATCATTATCCATACACATTGACTCATTAGTTAAATCGGTTTCATCATAAATATCAAGAGTATAAGAAAAATCATAACTTGTATCCTCGGTAAGACCAGGATCTTCTACCGACTGCGTTAGTCGAGCAATCGATAAATCAGTTTGTTCAGAAAGTTGATCAATATAAGCTTGTGTTTCACTCAGCTCAGCAAAAAATAACTCATTAGCCTTGGTCTGCTCAGCAATTTCAATATTGAGGCATTCTAACAAAGATAGTTGTGATGCAGATGGGTCACAATAAGATTGACCATCTCTCTCATACTGTGACGGAGAAATGTGTGAATAATAATTGGAATCAACACATTGTGGCTCATAATCATGGTAAGATTGGTAATGGTCATAACCTTCACAAAATCTGGAATGATCATACCTAGGAGAATAATTCCAATCATTATTTACACACTCGGCAGATTCCTGATAATGAGAAGGTGCATATGCATACTCCTCATGTGAAATATCAGATGACTCCTCTGCAGTCTCAGCTGTTTTGGTAAGATTCCAAAAAGCTATAAAAGAAGTCAACTCAATGAAAACCATAATACAAAGTAAAGTTTTCCCAATAACTCACCTTGCAAAAGCTTTGCGAGAATATCAAGTATTTACTTTAGGCCTGTTGTTGACTCCAATCGCCGCTCTTCAGACTAAGGTACCTAAGAAAAATCAAATAAGCTATGTAAAAAGAACTAAAAGAAAATATGAAAAAAAAAGAAAAAAAAAGCTATGTACAAAAAATAAATAAAAAATAAAAATAATAACTATGTACAAAATACCAATTACAATATTCTTCAACCGCTCCCCGGCAGCGGCGCCAAAAATTGATGGGATTCTGGGAGAACCCTTATATGTGATAACCGCAATCGCACGGTGTCCAACTAGTAGACAGAGGCAAGTACGGGTCGTTCCCACGAGGAGCGGTGAAAATATCAATAATCAGTATTCCTAATTAACTAACCAACAATAATGTTTTTGGATTTTTAAAAGAATAATAACAGAAGAATAAACTAAAGTAACAAAATGAAATCAATGGAAGAGTCGGTAACCAGGGTTCTATGGTATCCACCACTATTTCTAATTGAGTACCGAAAAGCATTCGAATTCCAAATATGCATTTAAATCTTCATTCTATCGCAACACCTATTATTGTTATAATTATCGAAAATAAACTCGCATCTCCTAAGTATAACCCATCAGAGTTTCCTAAGCATGGACTATCAAATTATAATGACAAGAAGATTATTGAAAACATAATTATCGGTTCACAATCACTATTTGTGCCGTCTAAGCATAATCCATCAAATGATTTAACCTAAGCATGGATTATCAAATACTATAACAAATAAAATTGGAACACGAAATACATTTATGCCTTTAGGCTTTTACTTCGTACAAAGCCGGTGGAACAATAAAAAATATTATTTATAAAATCAATAAATCATAAAAATTGGATTTCGACAATTCTATTCAAAATAGCCTAATACCAAATCAATCCAAATTATTTCATAATGGTCTATGCTCAAAGTAGTTTTCTCCATGAGCCCTAGTTACAAAATCTAGCACACCATATAAATGAATTTCTCAAAACCCATAAAAATAAATTACAAGAGAAAGAAATAATAACCGACATCACCGTTGTCTCCCGGTAAATGATCGTCTTCCTGTCTTGTTGTATCTCCTCGAATAGACCCAACCGAGAACCTCCATTTACATGGTTGACACTCCAATTATATAACCATTGTGTACTTCCCAAAAGTCCAAAGATATTATTACACATCCAAAATATCATAAATAAGGAATGTATATATCTTTTTTCGTCAGTTTACCCATTTGAATCATATCTCAAAGAATCTTTCACGTGACTTTTTCCATTTCTTTATATACTCTCTTCAAAGATCTTCCACATTTAGTGCTCAGTAGTAAATCACATTCCATGCATTGTATAATCCACTAAAGAAATGAAATGGAAACAAAACCAGTATAGTGAGTAGAAATGAAGTTAATTAATGTCGCCATATTCTTGTAATTCCACCACGAACAAAATATTATGCCCAATTAATTCGAAGCCTAATATCATTCCATTATCCACGACCGTCCATATTTCTTTGACCGGCTCTGATTGGTCAAATACGCGCATAAGTCTAATTTCAGCCGTTTTATTCTTCGGGTTACCAAATTTACTTGTATTTCCTACAAAAGCCTTAAAACAATATTATTAGTAAAATAATGAGTCCTAGCTAATGCAGTTATGGGTGTAAATGTATCGCACTTATGTGCTTATCAAATATCTATGGGGCATACCAGGAAACACCTCTGCAACTGCTTCCAACAAACCTTTCTGCTGATCTGATATGAAAGTGACTTTTTCAGAATGATGAGATAAGATCCCTGGTGCCAAATCTTTGAGGAATATTAACCAGTTTTATTTGGTTTCACTTCTAGCCACTCCAATACCTAGAGGCACTAATCTATTCTCACCATCAAGTGTTGTTGCAGCCATTAAGACACCACCCCACTTTCCAGTAAGATGGCATGCATCAAACCCTACAACACCTCTGCAAGACTCCTGAAAGGCTTTCATTGGTGCAGCAAATGATATTGTCATAGTCTCAAACTTGAAACCTGCATATGCAGGTTTCAACATCAGTTCTTTCACAAAAAAGAAAGTACCATTACAGAATAAAGAAGAATACACAACTAAAATATTAAAAGAACCCACCTTTTATTCCATATGTAAACTTGGCAACAGATCCTGGGTTAGTATTGGCCACCATTGAACAAACTTAGGTACATCAACATAACTTTCTTCATAATCTCCAAAAAATTCCTCTAGAACCAGATTCCTAGATTTCCATGCACAAATATAGGGAATGTCGATGTTATGAGTACCTGCAAAGTTTTCTTGAATATTCTTGGGCTTTGGTATTAAATCCCAAGAACTTTCTTTCAAACTTTCAAGTACAACATCTTTTACAGTTTCTGGATCAGCACTCCTATTCCTACCTTTCTTATCTCCAACACATGTGTGTTCCAAGTTAAGACTTCTCACAACAAAAGTTGACTCATTTTTTACTTTACTAGCATAAACAAACTATTTACAGTCATATTCATCCTTAAAATTACACAGAGCCCTAACTTACATAGAACAACTTTTTTTACATTTGAACTGCCAATTATGAATGACACAAAACTTTTTAAGATGCTTTTTGAAATGTTGCTTGTTATGAAAGGCATACTGTACCAACATCTTAATAGGGTCCACTGGTGGTATTACATCTTCTTCAGGGAATACATTTGGATCATCTTCCTCAGCAATGTTGTTGATATCTGGTTGGTATTTGTTGTACCAATCAGGTTTGACACTAACTTTATTAATCACCACTTCAGGGCCACCATCATCTTTATCTTCAGCTTTAAGACCACTACCATCTTCATCTCCAAAGTACAAACATTAGAGTTATTATACTTACATAAATTAACATTTAACATTTATTACTACTACTATTCAAGATTTACCACTTTTCATACCTTCACTGCTAATTGATTCCTCATTGTGAGCTAGAACTTTATATGTCTTTAAATATTCAGCATAATCCTTCTCATCATCTTCATCACTATCAAATATTAAAGGGGCATCTGGATCTTCAACTGGGTTACACCCATCTAACTCAGTGTTCTCTAGATGCACATTTTCCTCATCTTCAGATTGATTCTCATCATTGTACATAGTGCTTCCTTATGTTACATTAAACCAGTAATCATGGTTAAAGCTCTCTTGACTTGGTTGATCAAACTTCTCCTGTGTTGTATTAGTTCCAACTCTATTTGCTTGACTCAAACATGACATACTCTCTTGACTTGGTTGATCAAACTTCTCTTGACATGGTTGACTGCTACTCTGTGTTGTATTAGTTCCAACTCTACTTGCTTAACTCAAACATGAAATACTCTGCACTTCATTCAATAAATCCACAAAACATAATTTCCTAGATGCTCCTCCTTGTTGATCAAAGTTCTGCACTTCAGAAGCTGTATTTAACCTTGGTGATCTCCTAGGTGGCTTAATCTTTTCCTTTGAAACAGGCTTCTTATTTGTCTTCCAAGTCTTCTTTGTTGTCTCATCATTTGTTATCACTGGAAGCTACATTGCAGCATTCAAGAAATCATCATCTCCAAATTCAGAATTAGTTATGGACAGCTGAAGATGTATAAAATCAGCTTCATCAGATACAGAAGTATCCCAGAACTTAAAGAAGTCATCATTTGTTAAGAAAGATTCAGGGGAACATGGATCATCAGCCGTGTAATACAAGTTCTCTATTTCTTCCTTTTCCAGATCCAACCTAACATGCACCATTTTCCCAAACTTCTTCAAATCTATTTCTTCTCTGTCAATGTGACGGAAATCCACTCTCAACTTACTCATGTGAACATACACACTAATGTTCATGTATGGATAATAAAACATATCCCCTGCAACAAAACACCAATTACCATAAAATTAGTAATTGAAATTTCACTTAGAGAACAAACTATTTGAATTGCAATTTCAAATTGAAACCCTAATTCCTTACAAAAATCAACAAATTAAAACACTGAAACCCTAATTAAATCAGATACCCAAATTAAAAGTCCTAATAACATAAAATCTTCAAACTCAAACCCTAATTACATATAAAATGGACAAAATATTTAAAAATCAAAATCAGATATTATATTTTTGTTGTCGGGATTACTGATTTTGTTTTTAAACAAAAAAGAAGAAGAAAAAACCCATTAAATATCAATCTTCACAGTACCCATGATAGATTTGATTCCCTTTTCAAATAAAATCAAAGAAATCTAAACAAATAAAACGAACAGAAAAAACAAAGTTAGGGTTTAGGTAAAAAACTTACGGCTTTAAGGACTTCGGCTTCTCATTTTTGCTCTTCATCTTCACGGTTACAGAAACAAAGCTTATCTACCAATACGAAGAACAAATCATCGATTTCAATCACTCAGACTCTTGTTTTTCTGGTTTCTTCAAACTTAGAGAGACAGATAGAGCGGCGGAGAAAACTGAGTGCAAATGAAAGCATGAAACCCTAACTCGTGTTTTGTTCTCATTATTATCCCTTAAACACGTGTTGGCTTCTACTGGTTTTAGTGTTTTACCCGTCGGTTAACATCACACGTATATGGTGAAAGATGAATACAGAGATAAGCTAGATTTTAGATCTTTAGCCGTCAATTGAGATGGACGGTGGAAGATTAAATTTATATAGGTACCTCTAGCCAATGGGTATTTTTGTCATTACGCCCACCATTTTCTCATCTTGTGTGGTGAGAAATTGACTAAGTAAACAGTTTTTTACCAAGGTGGTGGGGCCAGACGGAAAACCAAACGGCATGGGCATTTTTTTAATTTTCAAAAAAACGTGGGCATTTTCTTAATTACATTTCCCCTAGGATAATCTCTCAAGAATCTGACGTATTTGATTTTTTATCTAGTTTTGCTAATTTCACGTATTTGAATTGGAGTTTCGAGTAACAGTGTAGCACATTGGAATTTGATGATCTCGTGTTCGGTTGCATACATGGGAGTTTGGAGTTGGACTATGGTACTAGATTTTCTTCCAACAGATCAAGAAATAGATCATCGCTGAATTGGGGGCCCTCGAAAATAAGTGGGGGCTCACCAAATTTATACCCACACCATAAAAGTTAGAGGTCTTCGAAAATGATGGTGAAAATACCATTTTACTCTTCTCTAAAAACTAACCCTAAAATCCTATTAACACTTAAGATAGGCCCCCAATTTTCATTCCAACCAAAAACCCTTCTTCTCCTCCTCCCCTCCCTCTCCCTATCGTCCCCATTTTCTCCATTAACGACTGTGGAGAATATTTTTTCATCCAATTTATAATTGCAGTTTCAGAAAAAAGGTCGTTAACATCGAAGTTTTGTTGCTTAACGATTTTGATTTGCATGTGGAATTTATGAAAAATCGTTAACCATTAGGATGGAGGTGAAAACGACACTACCAATAATTTTTGCCCTATTTTTCAGTCGTTGGTTACGAAGTTTTT
Organism: Papaver somniferum; assembly: GCF_003573695.1. Classification (NCBI taxonomy): domain Eukaryota; kingdom Viridiplantae; phylum Streptophyta; class Magnoliopsida; order Ranunculales; family Papaveraceae; genus Papaver; species Papaver somniferum. The sequence continues at coordinate 87,267,557 of NC_039363.1, forward strand.
TTTCTTAACGATTCTTGAGCTGCATGTTTCATTCATGATAAGTCGTTAACCATTAGGTGTAGGTGAAAACAATTCTTTCGACGACCCTTTTTAATCATCAACGACTCTGTGTTTATGCCAAACCACCTCTCTGTTTGAAAAAATGAAAGGGTCGTCAATAATGTGTTAACGATCCTATGTTGACGACCAATTTATGAAATTAACGACTCAGTATCCTTCATATACAACTCCTCTATCAACAAAAGTGTAAGGGTCGTCAGTAGAAAGCAATTGAATCGTCAATTTTACTTTGAGAACCGTCAATGAATAACTAGAGTCGTCAATTATTTCTAAGGGTCGTTTTAGCTTTTTTTTTTTTTCCTAACGACCCTTGAACTTTTTTCTTTTCTTTAGAGTCGTCGGGTTCTAAACATATTAAGTTAACGATTCTAGATGACCTAACTAGCTGGAGTCGTCAATGCTATCACACTTGGTTGACGATGTTTCATAACTTGTAAAATTTGCAGGTTGGAGTCGTCAACTGTTGTGACAAATCATTGACGACTCGTCAGGGTCGTTGGTTTATTACCCTCTCGACCTAAAGACTCTCACTCTGAGTATAGAAAGTTTACCTGATTGTTTTGAGCTTCGGGTTCTTCATTTTGAGTATTGGTTCCTTCATTTTGAGCAAAAGGATCTTCATTTCCACCATTATTCAAGGCATCCTCTATTAACATGTCTTCATCAAACATCCAATCCATAGGATTAGTTGACACAATCTCACCATCAACACAATCATGTATGTTGGTTGAATCTTCACCTACATCATTTCCTCCACTAGAATCACTCATTTCAAATAACTCTCAAATTTCCCCCAAAACTCACTTTCTTCCTCTCTCCAACAAAAAAACACAATTTTTCTATTATCAAAATTTGATCTTTAAATCTGATTTTAATGTAACCAAACTAATTACCAATTAATTAACTTAACTTAATTACTAATTACCACTACTGATTTGGGGGTTTAGCCATTTAAAAAAATTGGGGATAAGAGATAATCCCAATTACTATTTCATGACTTTTTTTATCCTATAACTAGGAGTCCCCAATTATTTTCCAGGACCTCAAATTCGACGCTCAAATAGATCCAAGTAGATAGAGTGAAAGATAAAATTATCGTAGTTTTATTATGATGGATGATGACAATCCTTGTAGTTGTACATGTCCAAATACACTTTTTAATCTAGTCTGTTGGATGACGTTAAAATTGTTAAAATTGTAGTAAACTGATAATATACATGTGTGTTGATGACGGTACCTTTTAGGGATCCGATCTACTACCTTTTTCGTTCTTTATGTTTTCGGATAATTAGTATTATTATATGAAATTGTAAATGGTTTTCATGATTTGTGTAACACTAGAAATAATCCGTGCCGTAACGGCACGGCATGAAGTTAATGGATAGTTCTAATAAATATTTAGAGATAGCTCGTGCTGTAACGGCACTGCTTTAATATGATACCTGATTTGTGTAATTTTTCTTTTTTTTTACGGACTTTAAATCGTGTTCCTTTCCAAGATAGTTTTTTATTTTGTTTTAAGCGGAAATAATGTCTATAAATACATTGTAAAATTATTCATATACATTATCCAAAAACGAACACAAAATCATTTGAGTAATAGTATGAATGCATATCTCACTTGTGAGTTATGAATCGAAATAAACAAAGAAATCTCATTTCATTTATCCACTAAATCCAATTAACGCATGTATGATATATTATGATTTCATTTAATGTTTCTTTGAATATCTTGAGTTAAGAGTTTATGCAATAATTAAAGATTAATAAATTTTGATTCATAATGAGAGGGGTTACAGAAACGACGACCGTCGGATGTCTTTCGCTGGGATGAGACTAGGATAGTCGGATACAACGTTTGTCTCTCAAAATATTATCCGTCCGTCCAAAGCTCAAAAACCTATGCTGTTTTGTATTATAGATTTTCTTATATAATGACATGGGAAAGGCTCCCTCTCTCCGGGAGTTACTAAATTATACAGGTTTATCAAATTCCATATTGTTCTTGTTGCTTGGAACTGGTAATTCTAATGGAATTTTGTAACCCATAAAAGTAGACCTGTAGTAAGTAGTTTTATAGTAATTGTTGGTGAATTTTTCAGTTAGCCTATACAAACTTTAGACCGACGTAGAAAAGAACAAACAAGATGCAATTCTTAATTTAATATATTGATGTGGTATATTAAATCCTAATTTCGATCATTCTTGTGGTTAGATTTCATTTTCATTACTATTTCATTTTTGTTTTTATTTTTAAAAATAAGACTATCAAAATTTGATTTATAGGAGGCAATCACAGCAAAACTACTTGCAAAACTCTTGGAAGAGCAAAAAAAAAGGATCTATACACAAGCAAACAAAGTAAAAGAGGAAGTTGATCTTGATTCCCCTATTTCAAATTCTCCTGAAGAAATCTTTTTGATCTTCTTGACATTGAAATCGACCGTATTAGTTTGAGTTGTCTAAATATTGGTTTTGAAATTAAATTGGTTTCATTTCATCGGTTTTCATACAGTTTTAATCTCAATAAGTGCATACCCTCGAGACCACTTTTTTTTCTTCGATCAACGAGATTCTTAATATACAGAGTCTAAGAAAAAAATATTAAGCCTAGAATATGTACTATATATAGTTCCTATATAATGATACTCCTGATCCAAGAAACCGACCAATTAGAAAAAGATCTCGAAGGATTCACTGATGTAATTTTTAAATTTATGATTTAGTAAACTGATGGATGATGAACATCTTTTAAGCTATCTTAATGATAATGATGATGTCATGAAATCATATACTATTACTAGCGAAAAATTTATTGAGTCAGTAATAAATAATGAGAATGTTCCTATACCAGATGATAGTAGCATCCGGAGAGGCCTTTCAAATAATAGTCACCATAAAAATATTAATCCCTATAAAAGGAGAAAGATATTTCAGCTGAAGTACATGCATAAGGTGCATTTTGGTTTGGGTGAATGGAAAATACCATCAACTTTACATCAATTTTTTGGAGAGTAAATGGCTTTTTATACGAACATTATTGAAAAGATATGGTATTCCGGTCTCTTTATAAATATGTTTATACGTAACTCAGTGATTGTTCACTTATGTTTTTATTGGGACTTTAAGATCTAAACTTCTTTTTATTACTTAATATATTTAGCGAGGTTATTATGTTAACCCTTTTTCCCAATTCTAAACCGGAGGAGATCATTCATCTAGATAGGTTTTTCACTAATCGAACATTCATTTGTCGAAGTTAGACTGTTTATAATAATTAAAATGTGGGATTCCTATCTAAAAAGGCTGAATCGGGAAGACGAAGCGATAAGGGAATGATCTAATACAATCCAAGTTTTATAAACTACTTTCATATGGGTTATTGTTGTATGTGTATTTTTTCTATCTACTTTTGTCAATGTGAGTTGATGGTTTATAATTGAAAAGCTGAAGATCTATCGGGGAAGAAATATAAATATATGGTTGTTAGGAATTAGATTCCTTCTAATTTTCCTATAACGTGATTAATTTGATATGTATATATATTATACCTTGATGATTTCTTATTCAAAATACCAAAATACTTAGATGATCTATTTGGTATTTGGGTTTGGTATTAGTGTGCAATTACACTACATGGCCTCTATAGTGTCAAAAGTCATATTTGGGTCGAGCCAAATTTGGCTTACTAAGATTTATTAGATCATCTAAGACCTAATGAAATATGATGTATTTACAATATGGCATCACAACGGACATTGGAAAAAAGGAAAATAAAAAAAAACTAGTTAAATTAGCTAACGAAATCCAGACTTTACATGATAAATAAAATATAACTTGGTGGAACATGACAATTCTATGCATTTAGGGTTACACGGACAACGATGTTTTTTTTTTTTATTTTTTTGACTTCAAGGTTCTTATAGGCAAATAATACACCATTTAGAAAATAGTTTGCGTTTACAATTGAATAGTCTAACCGTGCCTTCGGAGTTTGGTGTAGCCTTTTTAACGACGTTATCGAATTTTGCACTTGTATAATCTTGATTCAAAGAAGAAAACATTAAAGAGTTTTTTTTGGCAATACTTTAGAAAGGAGAAAACATAAAAATTATCGGTATTGAATGAGAATAAACCATCAGTATTTGTAGGGCGTTCACATACATTGGAGATGTCTGTTCATTTCAAATGCACATCTACACCTAACATAAATGATAGTGTCTGATGCCAAACTACATTTTCTATTTCTGCCTGAAATTTAAATTGGGGTTCAAACAAATATTTTCAAAAACTCTCCGTTACAACAAACAAAAACGAAAGCCATTATATTTGAACTCTATTGTTGGGTCTGAGTTCGGCTGGGTTTTTGTATTGATTGAAGTCCAAAACCGGGTCATGAAATAATAAATGTAATAAGCCCTTATCCTACTATTTCTAGTAACGGAAAATATGTTCTTATGTAATTAGTGTTAATGATCTTGATTAATATAAGTTAATGTTAATGATTATGATTAACGAAATTATTTCAGTAAGTGTTAAATAACCAAAATCAAGTAAAATTTTTAGAAAGGTGAGAAGAAGAAGAAGAAAAATGAGAGATTTATGTGATTTTTTTTCTTCAAATGAGTGATTCAAACAAAAGCTTTGATGTAGGTGAGTGATGCATATTAATACCCATTAACAATGATTAGGTCTTTGCTGAATTTTCAGAAAATCACGATTTTTTTTTCTCAAACTCATCATAACCATTATGAACCTTACTATGATTTCGAATGACCAACCCAAGAATAAGACGATTATGAAGAAACAAATGTTCAACATACCCAGGTAAGCCTCTAGTCTAACTCCAATTTCAATTTTGAAGCTTCAAATTGCAAAAAGTTTCGATTTTTTCTTTCTGAAAACCCTAGTTTTCCATCCATCAGGTCAAATCACGGCTGGGAAATCATGAAGTCCTGGTCGTGATAAAGTTTTACTGATAGGTCATCATGAACTCCAAGACGTTATAAACGACTAACGGCTGGAACAATAATATTCCTGGCTGTAAGCAGATGTTTACGGCGGGGAATATTCCTACGTTGCATGGGAATATGTAATGCAATTAAATGAGCGGTGTCGGTTGGGTAATCCGTCCTTAATTCTTGTTTCGACTGTTTTTCCTGGATATACCCATTAAATATTGTCCGCGCTGATTTGGATATTCAGCCGTTTTCTAGTTCTCAGATGGACGTCCTGGTCATTTTGTAGTTTACGGCTCGTATTCCCAACCATAAATTTTTCCCTCCAACCATTCTCTAGTATCAGGATAACCAATGGCTAGAATATCATCTGTAAGTTGGTTACGCGGTTGGGTTATAATCCAATATCCAAGATGTAAGTTGTTGTCACGGCTAGGATTTTCTTTATCGACCTACCCGTGTTTGAGTTTTTAGAATTATTTTCCCCCTAATGATGTGTGATATGTTTTCTTTTTATTATAGTTGCAAATTGTACCATATACTCCAATTGAAGATCAATTGGAAAATAATTAGGGGGAAAAAGAAAATCCCAAGAAAGTGTAGTTTATGGGTGCAAATGCCCTTTTAAGATTCAATTTAGATATAACAAGCACAGGAAAGTGTAGTTTATGCATGAAACCTTCTCGAGTTTTCATATATCATCTTACTCCGAGGAGTTGGATCAACCATCCTTATCTAGCAAGGCTCAACCCCAAAGAAAATGAGATAGTAAACGTGCTGAGTAAAATATGCGCGAGACCTATTGATATCCTTAAGGGCGTGAAGGTATAAAATCCCCAAAAGTCATCTACATTGGCTACCATCTATAATTGAAGACAAAATTTAGAAATGAGACATGGAAAGAGAGAGTGATTATGCAACAATTATTATTTTTGTTTGAGAAGGCAAAGTACTCTACGCCTATGACAAGAATGAAGAAAACGAAGTGGAATATCTTTTCGTCACTTATCCGGAATTTGTACAATTGACAAGAGCTTCCATCAAATTCTCTTTATGGATTGCACGTATAAAACGAACAAGTACAACATGCCGATATTGAACCTTGTTGGGCAAACATCTACCAAATTGACGTTTAGTGTCGCGTTTTGTTTCTTGAAAGACAAGACGAAGTTATATGTGGGCATTGCAAAAGGTGAAGTTATTGTATCAAGACGGGTATACTCCTAAGATGTTAATTACGGATGAGGAGCAAACATTGATGTGGGCCATATCACGTGTTTTTCTCGACGTGCATCATCACCTTTGCAGGTTCTATATATGGAACAATGTGCAAACTAATTGCAATGGGGTTATTTGGTCACCAAGGAAAACCGAGATGAAGAGGATTAAAAATCTACTGTTGGAGAAACAACAAGAAGAGAAAGATAAATTTGAGACCGATGACAAAGTAGCGAATGTCAAATGGGCGGAATTTCAATAGGATTGGGAAGAATTAATATGGTCGCTCACGGAAGAAGCCTTTTTTTTTTTATAAGGGAGCGTTTTGTATTAGAAAAATGGGCTACCTACCCGGATGTTATAGTGTATTGAAGAATGAATTGTTGGATCCCCACAAATAAAAGTTTGTTAGTGCATGGGTAAACCAACATAGACATTATGACAATGAAGCCACAAGCATGGTGGAGTCATCTCACTATCTGTTCAAAAGTAAGCTAAATTGGTGCGACAATGGATTTGTTGTTGTTTTTGAAGCTATGAATGAGTATTTCAAGCGCGATGTCCACAGAATTAAAGGCGATTTTGAAAAGAGTCTATCTATAAAGTTCATCGATTATTTGGATAACCCTTAGCTCTGAGGAATTAGTTTATATGTTTCACAGCAATTAAGAGGATTATGAGGGAAGTGGAAGCCTGGGAGAAGACGAAATTTCCCAAAGGAATAAGATGTCATTGTCCCAGCATGTCGGCTTTGGGCTTCCCGTGTAAGCATATGATAGCCAATTATACCTTAGAGATGATCTCAATCGAAGATATAAATCCATTTTAGAAAGAAGTATCGTTCGACGATCCATTATTCCAATCAAGGTTTTGTGGACGTGTTTTGTGACACCGAAGCGCACAAGGATTTTTTATACGCTTCTTTACTACCGATGCAAAGATAACTTTGGTTGTGTGAGTTGCAAAAATTTAGCGGTCCCTTCACTAGAGAAGATATTATTGAACCAACCAAGGAGAAGGGCAAAGGTAGGCCTTTGAAAAAATTTACAAAGAAACAAAAGAGGGTAGAAGCGAAGAGAAAGGTTCAAGAGGGTCCGCAACTATCGCCTTCAAGTAAAACAGATCTTTCGGGTTTTGAGTTCTTGAACGACTTGTATAAAGGAGAAGGATATTAAGGGGAGAGGTACGGCTACAAATGAACGTAAACGAAATGAAATGGAAGAAGGCGGACCAAGACGACATAGTGAAGTGAAGGTAAAAGGCTACAAGAAGACATTTGTTCCATCCCAAGAAGGTTCAACAATAAAACTTACTTCTGGAGTCAAAATTAAAGAGACAGCTGTTTCATCTCAAGAAGGTTCATCAACAAAAGACAGTAGCGGAGTCCAAATAAGAATTGGTATTAATAAATTAACAAGAGCCGAGGTAATGATGTTACAGGAAATGCACCGATGGTCGAAGCGTCGCAAATTGCCCCACAAAGAGTTGTTAGTGGTGAGAAAGAAACAATTTATATGAAAGTAGATCCGATGAAGTCACCCCTATAGATGAGGAAGGTAATCATATCCGACCTAAGTATATAATGCATAAAAATTATATGCACTTTTTATTACATTTTATTCATGAGTACTTTAAGTCCACCGACGATGTTGAGGGAGACGGAAATTGTGGTTGCCATGTGTTCGTAGATCAACTTGGACCTTTTGATACGACAAAATATTGGGGTATATACCAAATTACTTATGTAAGGGAAAAGTGTTTGCTTGAATTGCATGGTTCCTCCGATTTCTATAATCCAATGATGAGATGTGAAAGAGAAGAAACGGAGGCGGGGTTGAATGAGAAGTTCCAAGCATTTGAACGACGTTTGAGTGGAAACACTAGATTCACAAGTGAATATTGGATGAGAATGTCAATATGCGGCTATCTACTTGCCAACTCATTCCTTTGTGTTATTTATTGCATCTCCTGTGGAAATAGTATTACATACGTACCAACAAAACGTATTTTTACCGAAGAATTGTCACCAAGGAGAGTCATCATGGGGTTTTTGCTCATGAACCATTTTATCGGCCTCCAATTGAAAGAACATTTCCCATTACCTCCATTAAGGATGTGAGACGATGGGATGGCGTAATACCCAAGGGTTGGTGCAATCATTTCGAGGAAATTTTTGAATTGTGGACGACAATACAATTGTCGAGGGATGCCCCATGTACTAATGACTTCCGATGATGATGAGTAAATGTGGTGTTAATATTGTATTTTAAAGAGTAGTGATTATAATTTATCATATGTATTTTCAATGACTCATTATTGATGAACAATATATTTTGATCTATTGTGTTTTTGGTGTTTGCGCAACTCTATAAAGGAAAAAAAATATTTTGGAAATTTATCTGCACTTACGGCTAGGATATGTGCAGTGTGACCTAGCCGTAAGTACATATGCTAGAAATATTTTGAAATTTGGTTGGGACAAACGACTTGGTTCCTAGACGTAAAACTTTGATACACAGAATTACGGGTAGAAAACCAAGACAGGATTCTGTATCTAGAAACTAACCGTTCGTTTCTCAGATATACGGTTCGGCTTTTCATAATTCATAAAAAAATTTCCTTCACAACAGAACAGGGCTACAGAAAAAAATTTCATCTGTTTTTGTTTATCAAGGCTTGGTTTCCCATCCGTAGATTGGTCGAGTCTGCCAGGTTTTTGCATTTATTGCAAAATTTATATATGGTCAAGTCTTTAAAGGACTATTTTTCAAAAAAAAAAAAAAAAAACGTTGGATCATTCAAATTTACAAAAGAAGACCATTATCTCATATTTTCCTCGACAAATCGTGGTTTTAAACTTTCAAATTCATTCTCATCTCTTTCTCATCCATCTTTTTCTGGAAAAAAACACCATGGTAACTCCCTACCCTTATTTTGAAGATCCTTCCATTATCAGAGCGCGGCTGACGGTCAAACAACGTGATGAAGATCTAGACATTGATTAAATATCCACTTCTTTTTGGAACCGTATATTCATAGTTTTTGTGGCGTTAAATTGTAACTCACACACTTTAGCAGTCGTTAAGGAGAGATTCGAAGAGATATTCGAAGAAGCTTTCAAAAAGGAAATGAAATCTGTAAAGGAAGCCAATCCCACTACGCCTGGTACTATAAGAGTAAGTATTTCAACAAATTGTAATCCAAAGTTTTGAATATAACTCACTAACTTATATATATTTTTTTTTTATGTTTTCAGGGGATGGCTCGTGCCAGATATGAGGCTATCAATGGGAAAGAGTTTCAGCAATATGATAACTGTCGTATCTTGGAAAATTCTACCTATGATTTCATCCTTTATGAGTATGTGTTTAAGTGTGGTGATCTATGTAATATGTATTACTTCAATGTTATGCTATTAAAAAAATGTAATGTTTCTAAGATCAATTAAATCGAAAGTTGCGTTTGGTCTATTGTGATTTTTTAGTTCATTTTGGAAATTTATAAGTCATTACGTTTAGGATAATCGGACGCGATCCAACCATGGAGTAAAACAGTTAGGAAGATTTTTGTTTCGGGTGGGATATACCTTTTCACGGTTAAGTCTTCCTAACCGTAAACAAAACACGTCTAGGTTATATAAAGGGTTAGCCTAACCGTAAATTACCCTGAATTTTCCACCATCTGAATTTTCTTCCACTACACACACACACACATATATATATATATATATATAGACAAATTAAAACATTAAATTTCAATTATTGAAGGTAAACTAATATCCATTACTTAAATCAAAAAGAAATCCACCCAAATTCGAAACCAAACAAACTAAAACAAAGTCTTGCATAATAAAAGCTGAAAGACTTAAACAAATACATAAAGCACTATCCACTATGACCAACATTCTTGGGAACATCCTCAGAAGATGATGAAGAACTCTGGAGCGTCTTGGAACCACTTATCTTCTTATCATCATCATGAGTATAGAGATAATCCTTTGTAGGATTATGTAACTCCTGAAGCCTGAGAAGGATTGTTTTTTGTTGATCGCAATCCAAATATAAAACCTCGTCAATGTTACCACCCAGGTCCATGGCCATCCACTTAGCTCTTCCGACTTATTTCATATCAAATTTACATCCTTCAATCAATAGTTGGACATAATTTGAAAAAACCTATATAAAATTAAGAATGATATAGTTAGCATACGTACCATCATCATAGAAATATCACACATTGATTGTTCCCGTGGTCCTTTCTTCTTTTCACTTTCTTGGTTCTTAAAAATGGCGAAAAACATATAAGAAGACATAAGCAATAACCTAAAAATGATAGGTTTATGGTTAGGAAACAACATATAACGCGTCCGTAAAAGCAAATATCGATCGGGAAATATTGGTATTTATAACCATAAACAAGTTTTCGACTAGGAAAATTGAAAATCCTGTGGGAAAAAACTTTTACGGTTGGGAAATTCCCAGCTTAAACATTGAGTACACTCAATAATTTCTGCAGACACGTGATATTTTACGGACAGGAAATTCGTAGCTGTATAGTGAAATTCACGGTTGGGATTTAGAAATTCCCCAACCGTTTGAGTAAATCACGGTTGGGAGTCCGTATTACCTCTAGGACGATAGGAACTCCTAGTCGTGAACGTCTTAGAAAACCATTTTTGAAAGACCTAAAATCATCAATTGAACCTTTTTTTTTTCCAATCTAATGGTAAAATAACATGTGAATTTTTCGATTCTTACCTGGTATGAGCCATTCATGGAGAATTTGCTGGTGTTTGAACAAGTTCCTTCACCACATCTCCATTAAATAAAATATTAACCACTTTTCCTAGTTTATAATCAGGATTCAATTGGCCTGATCTTGTCACTCTTGATCTTGACATCTTGAGTTTGGAGGCAATCGATGGCGAAGAGAGATTTTTTTTTTTAAGGTTAGGCTAGCTTTTGTTTTTGAGAAGAAGAAGAGGAAGAGAGTGTGTGTGAGTTTTAGGTTTTGAGAAGAAGAATATGGGAGAGTGTGAGAGTTTTAGGATTAGTTTTTAATTAGATTAGATTTAGATTTATATTTTTGATGATTAAGGGTAAATTTGACTTTTTAGGCATATTAGGTCCCCCAGCCACTTTTGGATATTAAAATCTTGTTCAGCCCCGAAGTCTATTTGAATTCAATCCCGTAGAGTTCAACCCCGATAATAGGATTCTTATATTTTCATCCAAACATTTAGTTTTATTTTTTATTTTTTGGTCAATCAACAAATTTCACTTCATTCAAATCAAAATAGTGATTACATGTTGGCTTACAAGATTAACAAAAATATCAAAATACATAAAAAATAATAAGATAATAAAAACCCTAATACAAATAAGGATATCAACTACAAGTAAATCGAAGAGAAAGAAAAATAAACCGCAGAGATACCCAAATTTTGATTATGTATATTTGAAAGATGATGGTATATTCTGGAATTAATTTTGACCATTTGATTTGATTGTATTCTTCCAGAGATGCTCATGAAAGGAAGGAGTATTTTTCCCATAAACTTATAGATCCAAACGAACTTGAATCCCCTAAATCCCTAGAGTATGGATTCAAATCAATTTCGTGTTGAATCCTAGATGTATTTGAATTGAGAGTAGCAAGCTACAAACCACCCATCAAAGATTGAAGAACTCTCCCCACAACGACGAAGAAAATACGCCCCAAAACGGCGAAGAAATATGTCGAAAAACACAAAAAACGATGTAGAAACGTCTTATTTAATAAACTATTATCTAAAACTAGAAAAGAAAAAGAAATCCTTTCTCAGATCTGGTCCGTTTGGACCAAACCTGAGAAAGAAAAATGTGACGGATTTAAGTTTTTCTTTTTTTGAGAAGGGGGAGAGAATAGAAAGAAGAAAGAGAATATAAAGTTTTTTTTTCTTTTAAATTCCAAACATTTAGTTAATCTTGTTGTTTGAAGGTGAAAACAGTTTCTGCTGGTTTCGGTAATTTCGTGTGATGTGGGTGAGAAAAAAGTCTAAACCCTAAACAATGTACTGCAAGGGAGTACTTTAGGTTCGAGAGATCAATTTGTACAAGTCCGGCCTAAACCAAGAAATGGCCGTTCCAGACTTGCTTCGGTCACAAAGTGGAGGAGAAGGGTTGGTTTTGGGGAGGGAAGAGAAGAGAGTGTTGAGACCAGAATAGTTGATTCTGGAAGAGTAGTTGTTTTGACTTGTATCAGAAAGCGTAAGCTAACAGATGGGAAAGCTAACATGTGATTTCTGAGTGTTGTATGCTCCTGACCAAAAACTTGTCTTTGGTGGAAATAGGTAATGCCTATTTATACAAGTCGAAGTGAAACGTACTCTGGTCTCATTAAGAAATGGAAAACGGGTGAGTAAATGGGAGGAGGTGGTAACCGGTAACGCCTGGAATTGATGTTCCATAAAAGAAAGTGTTTCACCATTACTCCTTGTATTTACTAACCGCCTCATCCTTATGACACTTTCTTATAACAGGCGTTGTGTACGCCGCACGCTGTAAACCGCCAAACCAATACCCAATGAGCATCCCCCAGTTTTTGACATGCGTTGATGTCTCGAGTGTTTTCATGGAAAATATGAAGCACGTTGTTGTTGTCTGGCAAGTTGAGATTGGCAGACTTGCCGGCTCGGTGGTGACCTTCGACGGTCGAGATTTTGCATCTTAAGAGGAAAGGTAGTCGTTGATTATTGCAACCCTTCGTTTGGTAGCCAGTGACATGAATACATGATCAGTATGGCTTTAATATGGCCTAGTTTAAGCGCGGCCAAAAGTTAGGGTTTTGGCTATATTTAGGCGCGACCAAACTAGGGCCAAAGGTTGCCATGCGTTAGCTGGTAACCTTGGACGGCTAAGATCTGCACCTTAGATGAAAAAGTGTTCGTTCATTGTTGCAGGCCTTAGTTTTGGTAGCCGCATAGAAAAGGACGGTATGGCGTGGCCAAAACTAGGGTTTTGGTCCAAAGGTTACCATGCATTGTTTGGAAACCTTGGACTGCTAGGATTCGCATCTAGGATGAAAGGGTGGCCATTGATCATCGCACGCCTTCATTTTGTTAGCCGCATAGGGAAGGCCGGCATGGTATGGCACGACAAGGTGGTTGGCATGCCATTGGCACATGTGGCATGGCATTCCTTGGCACGGTTTGGCATGGCCAAAACTAGAGTTTTAGGTCAAAGGTTACCATGCGTGGCTTGGCGACCTTGGACAGCTAGGATTTTCATCTAGGATGGAAGGGTGGCCGTTGATCGTCGCACGCCTTTGTTTTGGTAGCCGCGTAGAGAAGGCCGACATGGTATGGCGCGACAAGGAGGCTGGCATGCCATGCCTTGGCGCGGTTTGGCGTGACCAAAACTAGGGTTTTGGGCCAAAGTTTACCATGCGTTATTTGGAGACCTTGGACGGCTATGATTTGCATCTAGGATGGAAGGGTGGTCGTTGATCGTCGCACGCCTTCGTTTTGGTATCCGTGTAGGGAAGGCCGGCATGGTGGTTGGCATGCCATTGGCACATGTGGCATGGCATGCCTTTGGCGCGGTTTGTCGTGTCCAAAACTAGGTTTTTGAGCCAAAGATTACCATGCGGTTGTTTGGCGACCTTGGACGGCTAGGATTTGCATCTAGGATGGAAGGGTAACCGTTGATCGTCGCACGCCTTTGTTTTGGTAGCCGCATAGGGAAGGCCAACATGGTATGGCGCGGCAAGGTGGTTTGCATGCCATTGGCACATGTGGCATGGCATGCCTTGGCGCGGTTTGACGTGGCCAAAACTAGGGTTTTGGGCCAAAAGTTACCATGCATTGTTTGGCGACCTTGGACGGCTAGGATTTGCATCTAGGATGGAGGGGTGGCCATTGATCGCCGCACGCCTTTGTTTTGGTAGCCGCATAGGGTAGCCCGACATGGTAGGGCCCAGGCAAATGACACGGATGGCTTGGCATAGTGGGGCCAAGGGTTTGGCACGGAAGGCTTGGCATGGTGGGGCCAAGGGTTTGGCATGCCATTGGCGCGTGGTGCGGATAGCATGGTTTGCCATTGGTACAGTGGTACGGCTGGCATGGTTGGCATGCCTTGGCGCGGAGATGTGGCTGACATGGTTTGCCATTGGCACAGTGGTGTGGCTGGCATGGTTGGCATGCCTTGGCGCGGAGATGTGGCTGGAATGATTTTCCATTGGCACAGTGGTGCGGCTGGCATGGTTGGCATGCCTTGGCGCGGAGATGTGGCTGACATGGTTTTCCATTGGCACAGTGGTGCGGCTGGCATGGTTGGCATGCCTTGGCGCGGAGATGTGGCTGGCATGGTTTGCCATTGGCACAGTGGTGCGGCTGGCATGGTTGGCATGCCTTGGCACGGTAGCATGAGAATTAGGATTTGGCATAGATGATGTCGGTCAATGTTAAGGGTTCTGCCGTGGAACATGACACATAAAAAAAAGGTACCCTGGTAATTATTACGTTGGCATGCTGATCGATTCAATAAATTTGCTAATGGTCATAGTGACGTCATGTCAGATGTGCGGTTTTACGATTTTAACCCTAAGCTAAAAACCACCATCAACATTAAGTCCCCTGCTTAGCTCGGAACGGGAGCATCGTTGTGAGGTAAGCATAAGATGGTGATAGGCTAGGACAAAAATCGAAAAAACAAGTCGTGAAAAGTTGGCCAGGATGGTCCTACTAACCTTTTTCGAGAGGTAAAGAGAGTTTGTGCTTCCCGTGTTGGCGGCCTTGCATAAATTGTACTGGTGGTGCAGACCGTGGAGTGGTGAGATGAAAATCGTCGGCTTAGTCTGGCCATGCATCACCTTGGATAGGTTAGGGAACATCGTGACGCTGGCTTGGCGAGTTTTTTAGTATTATCACGGCAAGTCATGGCGCGGCACGATGGTGCAAGAAATGACGTGGTTTGGCAAGGAAAGCATGGCGCGGACGGTGGTGCAAGGCATGACACGGTTTGGTGAGGCAAAGCATGCGCGGACGGCTTGGCCCAGTAGTGGATTTTCTTTGCGGGCATCGTTGTCTCTTTTCCTTACGTGACTCACATAGGAAGTTATTTCTTTATTCAGAACCCCGCAAGTGTTATGCCCGTAGAAAGGGGGGGGGGGGGGTTATTCCTTCTCTTCATGTCACCTTGTCGGTTTTTTTTTTCCAAGTCTCTGTGCTGGCGGCAGAGAAGTAACAATGCGGGCAAGCGTGTCTTAAACATGTACTTCCACGTTTTCTCACCAAACCCTAATTTACCTCACGTGGCCAGGCATTCCCTTATGTTTGCTAGTAGAAAACGGTTTTATTAGAATCTGATATCACGCCTCAATCCGTGGTTGGTAGGAGGCTTTCCTTTTCGGGACCTCATCGCTCTGCTGGTTATAAGAGATGATCTTGAATTCTTCATTTGCAGAGGTCGTGCTGAAATCGTGTCTATCCTCTATTCTTTCTCTGGTTGTAGCGCATAATGGGATCTTCCAATGACAGACATGTCTCCAATTTTTCGGGGAGAAAATTTGAAATCGACGAAAACCAGGCTTTTTCTCATGGGGAGGCATTGTATAGAATTGAATTTCTGTTTCGTGAAGCTGGCGAAATCATTCGGGACATACCATTGGAGAAAGAACGGGAAAGCGGCGAAGCATCCCAGTGCGTTGGGAGGATTTGGTGCAACAAAACCTCTTCACGGCCCACTTTTACAGCGGGAAAGTTTGCTTCTCAGTTGAAACGGCGGAAGACCGAGCTTGTGAAACTTTTAGGGGAAAATCAACGTAGCTCCCCTGTCCAGGACGGTGTCATAACCCTTGATTCTGATGAATCGGGAAAATCTCCTAGAAAGGTCGCTGAGAAGACTTCCGAGGATGATGATGATGTTGCGGTTGATGAAACTGAAACAACTTTTGGAGAAGACAGTGAAACTGTTGTCGGTGGCACTGGAGAAGTCATGATGTCATATGCTGGGTTGGTTTCCAAGGCGGATGTCGGTAAAAATACGGATGATGTTGCTGCTGAGACTACTTCCGTGTGGGATGTTGAGGCTGCTATTGCTGATGTGGCTTCCAGATGGAACGTTTTCTGCCCGAAAGATTGTTGGGGAAAGTGTTTGAAAAAAATCTCTGACCGAGGCATTGGAAATTCACACATAAGCCTTCTATGACTAGCTTCTTCTTCTTCATTATTTCTATTCGTCGCTTAGTTGTCCTGATATTTTGCAGACTTATTTTTTTTTTACCCTCCTTGTATTCGCGGCGAAGTTAGGGTTTCTTCAATTAGCATCCCGCTTGCGGTTTCTGTCTTCGAATAAAACTTCTCATTTTTTTTTTGAAAGACCCAAGCCTTCCCTTAGAATGGGTTGGTGTTTATGGTTGTGATTGTATGGTTAATGGCTTCTCAATGATTTAGGATTTGTTTGGTATGTTTTTCTGAGATTTGGAAAACTCATTCGGAAAGAAATGTATGCCTTTTGAATAAAAACGAAACCCTAAAGAAGAATACAAACGGTGCATTCATCTTGGGGAAATACATATATCAAGCGGGAGGAGAAATTGCTGAAGAAATACTAAAGGGAGAGTGATGGAAGAGGGTAGTACAGCGTTTTAGGGATTGAAAATCTTGAGCCATCGCGAGTGAACTATCACACCTCCCAGCTTGTCTGTGTTGATGAGCTTGCAGTAACCTCCCAAAAGGACGTCTGCCACCAGATATGGCTCGTCTTCTTTTTCCTTGGGTGAATCGGTCCGAACAGTTATCTATACCGTCATCTTCCCAACTTTAAACGAGTTCACTTTGACCACCATATCTCTGATTTGAAACGAGTTCGGGTGTTGTGTAACTGTTTGAATCTTGGTCTCATCAGTTTGGATGGCAACTTCCAAATTCTTTGCAAAGCGTTTGAATGGCCCAACGCCCCCCTCACATCTCTTGATAGTGTCCGCGCCAGTAATCGTGCTTAGTCCCCATGACGGAATAGGGGAATAAATGACTGGTTGTAGAGAAGATTGTTCGGCCAAACTTACTTGCGTTCGAATCTATGAGTTAGCGCCAACAGGTCATCTCCAGGTGTCTGGGTTCTATCGGTAACTCGCCGATGTGGTAGAAAGTGGGACAGTTTGTTGGAGATTCTTTCGGGCGTTGACATCGGTAGAGGTGATGTTCCCAATTTCGCCTTGTTGTCGAGTACCCACAAGTGCCCCAATAACATGTCGTAACCTAGTTCTTTGACAATGTGGAATTTGCTATGCGTTATAGCGTCTCCCATCTTGATCTCGAGGTTAATGTAGCCGTGCGCGTTCAAAGCTTCCCCTCCCGGGTTCTTAATCACAGATGGGAATGTGTAGCATCTTGTTTCACAAATCCCGCAGCTTTCGGAGTCTTGAAAGTAACAATGTTAAAGTCAGAGGCCGTGTCGATTAGCGTGTTGTCGAATTCAATACCTCTTAAATAGGACGTGGTCAGCAGTCCCCAGTTGTCCTTTTCGATTCCGCTCGCTGAGAGAGCTTGGGCTCTTGGCGTGGCTTCCATGGAGGGAAAAATCCATTTGCCCGACACGACACGATTGAGAGACGTGAAGATATATTGGCGCTGCACCTTGGAAAGGTAGAGAATTTCGCATACGTGCTGCATCATGGATCGCACAGTCTCGTGCACGGAGTCCCCAGAGACTCCACAATTCCTCACCGGAAGTGGGTCTCGATGTACTCCCTCGTTTCCTAGTTGAAGTTCCCCTGTTTCTATCTTTTCTTTGAAGATATGCTTCAGTCTGTTGCAATCACTGGTTGGGTGGTGAATAAATCTGTGGTAGTGGTAGTATTTGGGGTTTGCCATCTCGGCCTCAGTCGGTGGGCGTCTGGGAGATGGTAGTCTGATAACATTATCTTGAATCCATGCTTCTAAGAGATTGATTACCTCCTCAATGGGAAACAGGAAATCCAGGGTATTTCCTTCAGCTTCGTGATGACGCATGAGAGCTTTAGCGACAGCCTTCCGTGGCGGAGTTTCTCTTCGTGCTGGTGCTTCGCGTTTAGGCTGCTGGTCTGCAGCTGGGGCCTTCCTTTTTCCTCCTTCGTTTACTACGCTCACCGAGGAGGGACCAGCGTTGTATTGTTTGTTGATGAGACGTCTATTCCCGCGAGTTCCGCGTACGTCTTCGGCTCGGGTTGGTCTAGCTCTTTCTAATAATGCTGGTGTTGTCGTTGCTAATCGCCTGGCAGCCTCATGGAGCTTAGAGAATGTCTGGAAACGGAGGTTTTATAGCAAGGAGCGGTAAATGGGAGCCATACCGTTGATGCATGAATTCACCAGTTGTTTCTCGGTCACGTTTGGGTCATGACAGTCTAGTGCTTGAACCCTGAATCTCTTAACAAAATTATTTGGATGTTCGTTTTCCCGTTGGTACATCCTTCCTAGGTCCGAGAAGGTAACTTGTTCAGACACAAATAAGTACTTCTTGTAAAATGCGGTAACCATGCCACCCCAGTTGGGGATGCTGTTGTACCATGTGTACGCTCTTCCAGTAAGCGATTTCGAAAACTCCCTCAGACGAAGAACGTGATTGTATTCATGTTCGCCTAGGGATTCCAAGAAGCGAGAGACATGCTCACGTGCATTTCCGGTGCCATCGTACATGGTGAATTGAGGAGAGGAGTATCATCTTGGAAGAGGAATTCTTTGTATTTCAGGTGGGTAAGGAGGTTGATGGTGATGCATGTCTATTTCATCATTCTTGATTCGATTCCGGAGAAGTTGTTCCAGATCCTCTCGTGTGACAAAAGAGAAGATCTGGTGGAGCTATGGAAGAATATTTTGAAAAGATGTTTGAGTAATGGGTTGTTGTGTATAAATAGGGTGCTAATAGGACCAAACAGGCATCCGGAGAGGGGGGAGTTTTGGAAGAGCAAAATAGTTGCGTTTAATTTTTCTTCATTTTCACCATTGTAAACACTTTTCGAGCAATAAAATAATCTTTTAAGAGTGTCTACAACATGATGAGCTAGACCCCTACACTGGGTCGACGGAGGAATCCGAATTTCACGCATGGGTAAATTTTTTTTATTTTTCTATTTGACTTTTGCACTAACTAAAATAGAATTATGATTTGAATTAATTAGTTATCATTTTATTTGATGGGTCATGCTTGCTTAGATGTTTGATGTCCCATGCTTACAATTTATAACTAATATTTTGAGAATCTACTTTGGAAAAAATAATAGTCCATGTTATTTTATTTATTAAGCGATAATTGTTGAGAATAAATAATTGAGCCTTATGATATGAATTCGGTGGAATCCTAGTCCTAGTAACTCTCGCATTTGTTTATTAATTTAATTAAATCTTTAAATTTAATCTTCACAATTCTTAGAGTCCGAATCTTATTACTACGACAACTTCAAAAAATCACATCATTTTGGCGTCGTCGACGCGGATTTGTTTTTAGATTAATTTTTAGGTTTATTTTTTTAATTATGTACAATATTTTCATTTTTTTTTAGATTTTTTTTCCTTCCTTTTTATGCGTTTCTTTTTGTATTTCTTTTCAGGGACTTTTTGAGGATGATGACTTCTTCTGAGGAGACGTCACCTAAGATGACGCTGGCGGAATATAAGCTTAGAAAGTCAAATTATCAGGAAACCTCGTCTGAGATAACGCTTGCTGAATATAAGCGTAGGCAACGGTATGGAGTTTTTGATCTACATGTGGTAAGTGAAGAATCTCCTCTAGAGATATATGAGAAGTATTATAAACACACACCACTTAGTTTGGACTTAAGATTGAGAATTCTGGAATGTAAAAAATTATTTAATGATGATGATGATCAGTCTTGTAGTGACTCTCTGGTCGAGACATAATTTTTAGATGACCCTGTGAATGATTGTGTAGATGATTTGTATAATTTATTAGAAGAATCTATCTCGCAAGATCTTTCACCCGACTTAGAGGTTGTTTCTAGTCCCCTAGACTTCCAAAAGTTTCCTAATTTATGGTTAGAATTGCGTGCTTCTAAAGTGTTGTTGGATTACTTTGCATCTAAGTACCCAGAAGAATTGTCTGTTTCTGATACCGTGCATGAGCCTATTGACAATTTCCCTGTCCCAATAGTATCCCCATATTATCTGCTATACTCACTTTCATGTGAAGTAAAAATTAGGTTTGGGGGTAATCCTCTATTTCAGACAGTTTCAGTGTCCCCGCATTTTCATAAGTTAATTGTGAAGTTGTCGTTTGTAAATACTCTATTTTGGGTTGATCCCCAAATTTTCAGGCTGTTAATTTTTGAGGATCCATTTCTGTACATTCCAGTAGGTATTTTTATTTTATTTTATTATTTTTATTTTTACTTTTTGCATTTCCCATCTTACTTTTTACTTTTTGGACGACTCAATTACATTGAGGACAATGTAATGTTTAAGTGTGGGAGATAGGTTAACTTTTTACTTTATTTTTTCAGGAAATTCCTTGCAAATCATGACCAGCTATGTAGCGGGTCTTAAAAAAATAATAATTATGATCAACCGTTTAGCGGGTCTTAAAAAAAAAATAAAAATTATGATTGTTAGGGTTATGACCAGCTGTGTAACGGGTCTTTTTCTGTTTTATTGCACGTTATGACCAGCTGTTTAGCGGGTCTAAAAAAAGTTGATATGACCAGCTGTGTAGCGGGTCTCTTTCTCTCTATCTTATTATATGACCAGCTGTGTAGCGGGTCAATTTTCTGTTTTGCTCGAGGACTAACAAAATGTAAGTGTGGGGGAATTTGATAAGCACGCAAGTGTGACGCATTTTCACCCATAACTACATTCGCTATGACTAATTTAATCACTAATAATCTTGTTTTAAGTCTTTTCAAGGAAATAAGCTATTTTGGAAAAATAGCTCGAAAAAGTGTTAAAGGAAACCAGAGGAACTGATAAAGGCACCCATCATTTCAGATACGGGCACCCAACAAATGGATAGAGGCACCCTCTTCTTCTTCATTTGAAACAGATTTACATAATTTATGGGAGATCTCAAAGATTTAAAGAAAAGATATCTTCTTGCCTATTATACATGAAGTTTTCATATCTTGAAGTTAACAGAGATAATATATTGATGAGTTTGTTTTTATTGAAAAGGAGAAAGAAAATATGTGGTTTTATTTATAAATAAAAAAATTTAATATCTCCAGGAATTTATTCTAGCAAATAGAGGAAGATGTGTGATAAATGGAGAAAGAAATTATTCCTGAGATATCTTTCATTAAAGAGAAGATCTGGTGGAGTTATGGAAGAATATTTTGAAAAGATGTTTGAGTAATGGGTTGTTGTGTATAAATAGGGTGCTAATAGGACCAAACAGGCATCCGGAGAGGGGGGAGTTTTGGAAGATCAAAATAGTTGCGTTTAATTTTTCTTCATTTTCACCATTGTAAACACTTTTCGAGCAATAAAATAATCTTTTAAGAGTGTCTACAACATGATGAGCTAGACCCATACACTGGGTCGACGGAGGAATCCGAATTTCACGCATGGGTAAATTTATTTTATTTTTCTATTTGACTTTTGCACTAACTAAAATAGAATTATGATTTGAATTAATTAGTTATCATTTTATTTGATGGGTCATGCTTGCTTAGATGTTTGATGTCCCATGCTTACAATTTATAACTAATATTTTGAGAATCTACTTTGGAAAAAATAAGAGTCCATGTTATTTTATTTATTAAGCGATAATTGTTGAGAATAAATAATTGAGCCTTATGATATGAATTCGGTGGAATCCTTGTTCCAGTAACTCTCGCCTTTGTTTATTATTTTCATTATATCTTTAAATTTAATCTTCACAAGTCTTAGAGTTCGAATCTTATTACTACGACAACTTCAAAAATCACATCAAGGTGGCGTAGTGATGCTGTTGGAAGCAGCGTCAACACCAGGGACAGATTCTGCGTTGGTGTTCTCGGCAGCTGATCCGGATCTGAGTTCCACCATGTTGGAGTTGGAAGTGAAAGGTGATATCGGAAATTTGGAAATCGATATTGCAACCGAGATATTGATCTCCCACTGTGGTCGCCAATTGTTTGAGAGTGAAAACATTTTCTGCTGGTTTCGGTAATTTCGTGTGATGTGGGTGAGAAACAAGTCTAAACCCTAAACAATGTACTGCAAGGGAGTACTTTAGGTTCGAGAGATCAATTTGTACAAGTACGGCCTAAACCAAGAAATGTCCGTTCAAGACTTGCTTCGGTCACAAAGTGGAGGAGAAGGGTTGGTTTTGAGGAGGGAAGCGAAGAGAGTGTTGAGACCAGAATAGTTGATTTTGGAAGAGTAGTTGTTTTGACTTGTATCAGAAAGCGTAAGCTAACAGATGGCAAAGCTAACATGTGTTCTGAGTGTTGTATGCTCCTGACCAAAAAACTTGTCTTTGGTGGAAATAGGTAATGCCTATTTATACAAGTCGAAGTGAAATGTATTCTGGTCTCATTAAGAAACGGAAAACGGGTGAGTACATGGGAGGAGGTGGTAACCGGTAACGCCTGAAATTGATGTTCCATAAAAGAAAGCGTTTCACCATTACTCCTTTTATTTACTAACCGCCTCATCCTTATGACACTTTCTTATAACGGGCGTAGTGTACACCGCACGCTGTAAACCGCCAAACCAATACCCAATGAGTATCCCCCAGTTTGTGACATGCATTGATGTCTCGAGTGTTTTCGTGGAAAACATGTAGCACGTTGAGCTTGGGAGACTTGCCGGCTCAGTGGTGACCTTCGACGGTCGAGATTTTGCATCTTAAGAGGAAAGGTATCTGTCGATTATTGCAACCCTTCGTTTGGTAGCCAGTGGCATGAAAGCATGATCAGTATGGCTTTAATATGGCCTAGTTTAGGCGCGGCCAAAAGTTAGGGTTTTGGCTTTGTTTAGGCGTCCAAACTAGGGCCAAAGGTTGCCATGCATTAGCTGGTAACCTTGGACGGCTAAGATCTGCACCTTAGATGAAAAAGTGGCCGTTGATTGTTGCAGGCCTTCGTTTTGGTAGCCCCATAGGGAAGGCCGGTATGGCGTGGCCAAAACTAGGGTTTTGGGAAAAAGGTTACCATGTGTTGTTTGGCAACCTTGGACGGCTAGGATTCGCATCTAGGATGGAAGGGTGGCCGTTGATCGTCGCACGCCTTCGTTTTGGTAGCCGCATAGGGAAGGCCGGCATGGTATGGCGCGGAAAGGTGGTTGGCATGCCATTGGCACATGTGTCATGGCAAGCCTTGGCGTGGTTTAACGTGACCAAAACTAGAGTTTTGGGCCAAAGGTTACCATGCGTGGTTTGGCGACCTTGGACGGCTAGGATTTGCATCTAGGATGGAAGGGTGGTCGTTGATTGTCGCACGCATTCGTTTTGGTAGCCGCGTAGGGAAGGTCGGCATGGTATGGCGCGGAGAGGTGGTTGGCATGCCATTGGCACATGTGGCATGGCATGCCTTGGCGTGGCCAAAACTACGGTTTTGGGCCAAAGGTTACCATGTGTTTGTTGGCGACCTTGGACGACTAGGATTTGCATCTAGGATGGAAGGGTGGCCGTTTATCGTCGCACGCCTTCTTTTTGGTGGCCGCGTAGGGAAGGCCGACATGGTATGGCGCGACAAGGTGGTTGGCATGCATTGGCACATGTGGCATGGCATGCCTTGGCGCGGTTTGTCGTGGCCAAAAATAGGGTTTTGGGCCAAAGGTAACCATGCATTGTTTGGAGACCTTGGACGGATAGGATTTGCATCTAGGATCGAAGGGTGGGCGTTGATCGTCGCACGCCTTTGTTTTGGTAGCCGCACAGGGAAGGCCGGCATGGTATGGCGCGACAAGGTGGTTGGCATGCCATTGGCACATGCGGGATGGCATGCCTTGGCGCGGTTTGGCGTGGCCAAAACTAGGGTTTTGGGCCAAAAGTTACCATGCGTTGTTTGGCGACCTTGTACGGCTAGGATTTTCATCTAGGATGGAAGGGTGGCCGTTGATCGTCGCACGCCTTTATTTTGGTAGCAGCATAGGGAAGGCCGGCATGGTAGGGCCAAGGCAAATGGCGCGGATGGCTTGGCATAGTGGTGCCAAGGGTTTGGCACGGACGGCTTGGCTTGGTGGGGCCAAGGAAACGTGCGGTTGGCTTGGCATGGTAGGTCCAAGGGTTTGGAATTCCATTGGCGCATGGTGCGGCTAGCATGGTTGGGGCCAAGGTAAGGTGCGGTTGGCTTGACATGGTGGGGCCAAGGGTTTGGCATGCCATTGGCGCATGGTGCGGATAGCATGGTTTGCCATTAGCACAGCGGTACTGCTGGCATGGTTGGCATGCCTTGGCGCGGAGAAGTGGCTGGCATGATTTTCCATTGGCACAGTGGTGCAGCTGGCATGGTTGGCATGCCTTGGCGCGGAGATGTGGCTGGCATGGTTTTCCATTGGCACAGTGGTGCAGCTGGCATGGTTGGCATGCCTTGGCGCGGAGATGTGGATGGCATGGTTTGCCATTGGCACAGTGGTGCGACTGGCATGCATTGACACGGTAGCATGAGAATTAGGGTTTGGAATAGATGATGTCGGTCAATGTTAAGGGTTCTACCGTGGAACATGACACATAAAAAAAAGGTACCCTGGTAATTCTTACGTAGGCATGATGATCGATTCAATAAATGTGCTAATGGTCATAGTGACGTCATATCAGATGTGCGGTTTTACGATTTTAACCCTAAGATAAAAACCACCATCAACATTAAGTCCCCAGCTTAGCTCGGAACGGGAGCATCTTTGAGTGGTAAGCATAAGATGGTGATAGGCTAGGACAATAATTGAAAAAAACAAGTCGTGAAAAGATGGTCAGGAAGGTCCAACTAACCTTTTTCGAGAGGTAAAGAGAGTTTGTGCTTCCTGTGTTGGCATCCTTGCATAAACTGTACTGGTGGTGCAGACCGTGGAGTGGTGATATGAAAATCGTCGGCTTAGTATGGCCATGCATCACCTTGGATGGGTTAGGGAACATCGTGACGCTGGCTTGGCGAGTTTGTTCGTATTGGCGCGGCCCGATGGTGCAAGGCATGGCGCGGTTTGGCGAGGCAAGCATGGAGCGGACGGTGGTGCAAGGCATGACACGGTTTGATGAGGCAAAGCATGCGCGGAAGGATTGTCCCAGTAGTGGCTTGTCTTTGCGGGCATGGTTGTCTCTTTTCCTTACGTGACTCACATAGGAAGTTATTTCGTTATTCAAAACCCCGCAAGTGTTATGCCCGTAGAATGGAGGCGTTATTCCTTCTCTTCATGTCACCTTGTCGGTTTTGTTTGATTGTTTTTTTTTCAAGTCTCTGTGCTGGGGGCAGAGAAGTAACAATGCGGGCAAGCGTGTCTTAAACATGTACTTCCACGTTTTCTCACCAAACCCTAATTTACCTCACGTGGCCAGACATTCCCTTATGTTCGCTAGTAGAAAATGGTTTCATTAGAATCTGATATCACGCCTCAATTCGCGGCAAGTAGGAGGCTTTCATTTTCAGGACCTTATCGCTCTGCTGGTTATAAGAGATGATCTTGAATCCTTTATTTGCACAGGTCGTGCTGAAATCGTGTCTATCCTCTATTTTTTCTCTGGTTTTGTAGCGCATAATGGGATCTTCTAATGACAGACATGTCTCTAATTTTTCGGGGAGAAACTTTGAAATCGACGAAAACCAGTATTCTTCTCATGGGGAGGCGTTGAATAGAATTGAATCTCTGTTTCGTGAAGCTGGCGAAATCATTCGGGACATACCTTTGGAGAAAGAACGGGAAAGCGGCGAAGTATCCCAGTGCGTTGGGAGGATTTGGTGCAACAAAACGTCTTCACGGCCCACTGTTAGGGCGGGACAGTTTGCTTCTCAGTTGAAACAGCGGAAGACCGAGCTTGTGAAACTTTTAGGGGAAAATCAACGTAGATCCCCTGTCCAGGACGGTGTCATAACTCTTGATTCTGATGAATCGGGAAATTCTCCTCGAAAGGTCGCTGAGAAGACTTCCGAGGAAGATGATGATGTTGCGGTTAATGAAACTGAAACAACTTTTGGAGAAGATGGAGAAACTGTTGTCGGTGGCATTGGAAAAGTTGTGATGCCAAACTTACTTGCATTTGGAAACTATGAGTTAGCGCCAACAAGTCATCTCCAGGTGTCCGGGTTCTACCGGTAACTCACCGATGCGATAGCAAGTGGTATGGTTTGAGATTCTTTCGGGCGTTGACAGCGGTAGAGGGGATGTTCCCAATTTCTCCTTGTTATCGAGTACCCACAAGTGCCCCAATATCATGTCGTAACCAAGTTCTTTGAAAATGTGGAATTTGCTATGCGTTATAGCGTCTCCCATCTTGATCTCGAGGTTAATGTAGTCGTGCGCGTTCAAGGCTTCCCCTCCCGGGTTCTTAATCACGGATGGGGAATGGGTAGCCTCTTGTTTCATAAATCCATCTTTCAGAGTCTTGAAAGTAACAATGTTGAAGTCAGAGGCCGTGTCGATTAGAATTTTGTCGAATTTAATACCTCTTAAATAGGACGTGGTCAACAGTCCCTAGTTGTCCTTTTTGATTCTGCTCGCTGAGAGAGCTTGGGCTCTTGGCGTGGCTTCCGTGGAGGGTTTGCCCGACACGACACGATTGAGAGCCGTGAAGATATCTTGGCGCTGCACCTTGGAAAGGTAGATAATTTCGCATACGTGCTGCATCATGGATCACACAGTCTCGTGCATGGAATCCTAGAGACTCCACAATTCCTCACCGGAAGTGGGTCTCGATGTACTCCCTCGTTTCCTAGTTGAAGTTCCCCTTCTTCTATCTTTTCTTTGAAGATATGCTTCAGTCTATTGCAATCACTGGTTGGGTGGTGAACAAATCTGTGGTAGTGGCAGTATTTAGGGTTTGCCATCTCGACCTCAGTCGGTGGGCGTCTGGGAGATGGTAGTCTGATAACATCATCTTGAATCCATGCTTCTAAGAGATCGATCACCTCCTCAATGGGAAACAGGAAATCCAGGGTATTTACTTCAGCTTCGTGATGACGCATGGGAGATTTAGCGGCAGCCTTCCGTGGCGGAGTTTCTCGTCGTGCTGGTGCTTCGCGTTTAGGCTGCTGGTCTGCAGCTGGGGACTTCCTTTTTCCTCATTCGTTTACTACGCTCACCGAGGAGGGACCAGCGTTGTACTATTTGTTGATGAGACATCTATTCCCGCGAGTTTCGCGTACGTCTTCGTCTCGTGTTGGTCTATCTCTTTCTAATAGTGTTGGTGTTGTCGTTGCTGATCGCCTGGCAGCCTCATGGAGCTCAGAGAATGTATGGAAACGCATGTTCTCCAGCAAGGCGCGGTAAATGGGAGCCATACCGTTGATGCACGAATTCACCAGTTGTTTCTCGGTCATGTTTGGGTCATGACAGTCTAGTGCTTGAACCTTGAATCTCTTAATAAAATCATTTGGATGTTCGTTGTCCCGTTGGTACATCCTTCCTAGGTCCGAGTAGGTAACTTGTTCAGACACAAAGAAGTACTTCTTGTAAAATGCGGTAACCATGCCACCCCAGTGGGGGATGCTGTTGTACCATGTGTACGCTCTTCCGGTAAGCGATTTTGAAAACTCCCTCAGACGAAGAACGTGATTGCATTCATGTTCGCCTAGGGACTCCAAGAAGCGAGAGACATGCTCACGTGCATTTCCGGTGCCATCGTACATGGTGAATTAAGGAGAAGAGTATCCTCTTGGAAGAAGAATTTTTTGTATTCCAGGTGGGTAAAGAGTTTGATGCTGATGCATGTCTGTTTCTTCATTCTTGATTCGATTCCGTAGAAGTTGTTCCAGATCCTCTCGTGTGACAAAATTGGACAGCTGACTTCTTTACAATGGGGTTCTGGCACGAATCTCCTTGTCCGCGGAGATGGTTCCGCCGAGGTGCTAGCGTCGGGGGTGTTGGAGGCGTTTCCAATCGGCTCTGGAGGGAGTGATTCACGCGGCACCCGCTCTGTCAAGACTTTGAGAAAGACGAGTACTTCTTTCTGTGTCGAAACCATATCCGTCCGGGCTCTAGCGAGAACCTTCTGCCGTTCCATTAAATCAGCGATGGTGATATATGGTAGGCTTCCTCTGGTTCCTCCGGTTTCTCATCCTGTTGGTGAGGTATTTGGAGTCTTAGTGGCGGTTGGAGGTGCCATATTTGACGAAGCGTTAGGAGCGGTAGCGGCAGCTCTGGCCCTGGTGACTGATGGCGTAACGCCTGAAGGAGCACTTTCAGTACTTCCAGGATTAGCAAGTTGCGTAGGGACATTAGAGACGGCAGCGGCTATGGCCCTGGTGATCGGCGATGTTACACCTGAAGGAGTGCTTTCGGTGTTACTGGGGTCAGTAGGTGGGGTAGTGATGCTGTTGGAAGTAGCGTCAACACCAGGGACAAATTCTGCGTTGGTGTTCTCGGCAGCTGATCCGGATCTGAGTTCCACAATGTTGGACTTGGAAGTGAAAGGTGATATCGGAAATTTGGAAATCGATATTGCAACCGAGGGATTGATCTCCCACTGTGGTCGCCAATTATTTGAGGGTGAAAACATTTTCCGTTGGTTTCGGTAATTTTGTGTGATGTGGGTGAGAAACTAGTCTAAATCCTAAACAATGTACTGCAAGGGAGTACTTTAGGTTCGAGAGATCAATCTGTACAAGTCCGGCCTAAACCAAGAACTGGCCTTTTCAGACTTGCTTCGATCACAAAGTGGAGGAGAAGGGTTGTTTTTAGGGAGGGAAGCGAAGAGAGTGTTGAGACCAGAATAGTTGATTCTTGAAGAGTAGTTGTTTTGACTTGTATCAGAAAGCGTAAGCTAACAGATGGGAAAGCTAACAGGTGATTTCTGAGTGTTGTATGCTCCGGACCAAAAAACTTGTCTTTGGTGGAAATAGGTAATGCCTATTTATACAAGTCGAAGTGAAACGTACTTTGGTCTCATTAAAAAATGGAAAACGGGTGAGTAAATGGGAGGAGGTGGTAACCGTTAGCGCCTGGAATTGATGTTTCATAAAAGAAAGCATTTCACCATTACTCCTTGTATTTACTAACCGCCTCATCCTTATGACACTTTCTTATAACGGGCGTAGTGTACGCCGCACGCTGTAAACCGCCAAACCAATACCCAATGAACATCTCCCAGTTTGTGACATGCGTTGATGTCTCGAATGTTTTCGTGGAAAACATGTAGCACGTTGTTGTTGTCTGGAAACTTGCCGGCTCGGTGGTGACCTTCGACGGTAGAGAATTTGCATCTTAAGAGGAAAGGTAGCCGTTGATTATTGCAACCCTTCGTTTGGTAGCCAGTGGCATGAAATCATGATCAATATGACTTAATATGGCCTAGTTTAGGCGCGACCATAAGTTAGGGTTTTGGCTTTGTTTAGGTGTCCAAACTAGGGCCAAAGGTTGCCATCGGTTAGCTGGTAACCTTGGACGGCTAATAGCTGCACCTTAGATGAAAAAGTGGCCGTTGATTATTGCAGGCCTCCGTTTTGGTGGCCGCATAGGGAAGGCCGTTTTGGCGTGGCCAAAACTAGGGTTTTGGGCCAAAGGTTACCATGCGTTGTTTGGCGACCTTGGACGGCTAGGATTTGCATCTAGGATGAAAGGGTGGCTGTTGATCGTCGCACGCCTTCGTTTTGGTATCCGCGTAGGGAAGGCCGGGATGGTATGGCGCGACAAGGTGGTTGGAACGCCATTGGCACATGTGGCATGGCATGCCTTGGCGCGGTTTGGCGAGGCCAAAACTAGGGTTTTGGGCCAAAGGTTACCATGCATTGTTTGGCGACCTTGGACGGCTAGGATTTACATATAGGATGGAAGGGTGGCCGTTGATCGTCGCACGCCTTCGTTTTGGTAGCCGCGTAGGGAAGGCCGGCATGGTATAACGCGGCAAGGTGGTTGGCATGCCATTGGCACATGTGGCATGGCATGCCTTGGCACGGTTTGTCGTGGCCAAAACTAGGGTTTTGGGCCAAAGGTTACCATGCGCTGTTTGGCTACCTTGGACGGCTAGGATTTGCATCTAGGATGGAAGGATGGCTGTTAATCGTCGCACGCCTTTGTTTTGGTAGCCGCATAGAGAAGGCCGGCATGGTATGGCGCGGCCAGGTGGTTGGCATGCCATTGGTACATGTGGGATGGCATGCCTTGGCGCGGTTTGGCGTGTCAAAAACTAGGGTTTTGGGCCAAAAGTTACCATGCGTTGTTTGGCGGCATGGTAGAGCCAAGGCAAATGGCACGGATGGCTTGGCATAGTGGGGCCAAGGGTTTGGCATGGACGGCTTGGCATGGTGGGGCTAAGGCAAGGTGCGGTTGGCTTGGCATGGTGGGGCCAAGGGTATGGCATGCCATTGGCCCATGGTGCGGCTAGCATGGTTGGGGCCAAGGTAAGGTGCGGTTGGCATGGTGGGGCCAATGGTTTGGCATGCCATTTGCGCATGGTGCGGCTAGCATGGTTTTCCATTGGCACAGTGGTGCGGCTGGCATGGTTGGCATTCCTTGGCGCGGAGATGTGGCTGACATGATTTTCCATTGGCACAGTGGTGCGTCTGGCATGCCTTGGCGTGGAGATGTGGATGGCATGGTTTGCCATTGGCACAGTGGTGCGGCTGGCATGCCTTGGCGCGAAGATGTGGCTGGCATGGTTTTCCATTGGCACAGTGGTGCGGCTGGCATGGTTGGCATTCCTTGGCGCGGAGATGTGTCTGGCATGGTTTGCCATTGGCACAGTGGTGCGGCTGGCATGCCTTGGCGCGAAGATGTGGCTGACATGGTTTTCCATTGGCACAGTGGTGCGGCTGGCATGGTTGGTATTCCTTGGCGCGGAGATGTGGCTGGCATGGTTTTCCATTGACACAGTGGTGCGGCTGGTATGGTTGGCATGCCTTGGCACGGTAGCATGAGAATTAGAGTTTGGCATAGATGATGTCGGTCAATGTTAAGGGTTCTACCGTGGAATATGACACATAAAAAAAAGGTACCCTGTTAATTCTTACGCAGGCTTGCTGATCGATTCAATAAATGTGCTAATGGTCATAGTGACGTCATGTAAGATGTGCGATTTACGATTTTAACCCTAAGCTAAAAACCACCATCAACACTTGTGTATTAGTCTATACATATAATTTTAGATGTACCACATGCCGGTTTATATTTGAATTATCGAATTGATTAACCTTTAGTTAATGAGGAATCTAACTAAAGTGTGTTTTTTTTTATAGACAAACAAAACCTCAAAACTTACAAACTCCTCCTTATCTATTTGTGGTTACCATATAAAGTAGGCACAAGCCATACTGGTGGAACTGACAACACCATGTGTGTAACATTAACCTTTCCCCAGTTAGTTAACATATGAGCTGCCCATTGGAAGATCGGTTGTTATACACGAAGAGGCTAAACCTAAATTTGGAAACTAGGTTTTTTATATGTTCATACATAGAGTGAGTATGCATATCTCCCATGAAAGTCTTCTGATTGATTTGCTTCAGTATTGTTTCAGCATAGCTCTCGATAATGATCCGATCCTATTTTTTCTCCGTAAATTTTTTTAAGGCATCTCTAATGGCGCACACCTATGCTTCTTATGCAGAAAAACAAGCAAGGTAAGTTGCTTGAGCATGAATAATTTTACAATCCGAATCTCCGATGATAAATCCCACTCCTCCTTCCTGAGAATTTGGATTCCAAGCCACATCAGTATTTATTTTAATTCAGTTCCTATATGGAGCAACCCAAGGAGGGGAATTTTTAGATGTAAATGCAACAATACTGTTTATAATTGATGGTTTATTTGTGTTAATCAACATCGAAATAGCTTTAGCAATAAATGCAGTAGGTTCCTCAGTTTTTTTTATTATGAACTAAGTCATTTCTGCTTTCCCAGATTGACTACATCATACAAGCGATTTTTGGGAATATGTCAACTCTAGCAGAATTATCTTTGTATTGGTAGAGTTGAAGCCAAAATCTGATCCACTGATGAGAGATAAAGTTCTGAAAACTATTGTTTTGGATGTTCAGTTTCATCCAAACTCTAGTTAGGCTAGTACAAGTTATTAGGGAATGCATAATAGTTTCAGTTTTTAATTTGCATATAGGAAAACTGAAGTCAAAAGTTTTAGTTCGATTGTGTAGGGTTTTCATTACTGGTAAAGCACCTTTTAGAGCTTTCCAGACAAACTTCTAGCAGGTAACTTATGCTTCCATAAGATTAGCCAAAGATCTAAATTAGTCTAAGAAAAAAAACATAAAAAATTTTCTTTGTTATTCTTCGGGTAAGATTTTTTTGTTTGTTTTGCAGGGACATACATAAACATAAAAATTATTTACCAAAATCATGTAGTTTTATTCTTAACAAACAAACAAACTTAATTATTATTCATATACAATATTACAAAACAAAATTTGCTATCTATGACGCCGAAAGAATCACATGTCTAACACTTATAATGGGGTTTTATAATGATGGAGGAAAAGAAAAGGGGTTAATCATACCCACTAGATGGATGATTCTAATTGTAATCATTCAGTGACTAATTGGAATTCAACTAATTTATATCAACGAAACAGAAAAAGATCAGAAAAGAAGAAGAAGAATTCAACTAATTTGGATTGATGGTTAATTACGAAATGTGGTAGATGTAGAGCACATGATACACACCAAAATATCTCAGCAGAACAAAAGGGAAGCTTGGGGAGCCAATTTCTAAAACAATATAAGGATTTGTTGATATAAATTATTGCAATATATACTAACATGATTAATTGATCCTTTCTAATGATGAGTTTTGATAGTTTTGTAATAATTGATTAGACCTGGTTGATTGTATTGTGCAACTCCTCTCAGGGGAGCCTTGAATAGTTTAAAGCTAAGCAACATTGCTTGACATCCAAAATTAGTTTACAGGTATTTTTTAAGATGATATTAATCATAGATATTAATTATTTTTATTCGCAAATTAATTTTTCTTGAAGATATATATTCTTTTTCTTCTATTGAAAGATGGATTTAGGCTCCTATCAGAACCCTGGAAGACCCAACGCTCCAAAACCAACTATACAACTACATTAATGTCAATAGTAATTATCTTTGATTCGTTAATTAACTAGAAATAATCCGGCACAACATGAGGTTAACATAGAGTTCTAATAAATATTTAGAGATAACTCTTGCCGTAACGGCACTGCTTTAATATGATATCTGACTGGTGTAATTTTCTTTTTTCCGGACTTTAAATCGTGCTCATTTGCAAAATAGTTTTCTATTTTGTTTTAAGCGAAAATAATGTCGATAAATACATTGTAAAATTATTCATATACATTATCCAAAAACGAACATAAAATCGTTTAAGTAACAGCGTGTATGCATATCTCATTTATGAGTTACGAATAAAAATAAATAATTAATGCATATATTGTATATTATGATTTCATTTAATATTTCTTTGAATATCTTGAGTTAAGAGGTAATGCAATAATTAAATATTAATAAATTTGGATACATAATGAGAAGGGTTACAGAAACGACGACCGTCAGATATTTTTCGTTGGGATGAGACTGGGATGATCGGATGCAACGTTTGTCTCTCAAAATGTTATCCGTCCGTTCAAGCCCAAAAATCCATTCTGTATTGTATTATAGAGATTTTCTTTAAAGACATCCTTCTTTTTAATTTCGGTGGAAAGTAGGATTTAAGCCCTTACCCAAACCCAAACAGACCCAACTCGTCAAACCAATTATACAACTACATTGATACAAATTAATCTCCATGTTGAGGATTGACACGAAACTTCGTCCTTATTGGAGTTAAGAGGGAAACGCTAAGACTGTGTTTGATAACGTGTATTTGGTCGTTTGTTCGAAAATATGTTTTCATGAAATTGTAAAACAAGCATGACCTAAAGTTCGTTTTAAACTTAATTTCATGAATTTTCATAGTAAATCTTTCCTTACTTTTCTCAAAAAACTGATTCCATGGAATCACTTTGCGTGGAAGCATTTTTTTCTCTGATATTAAACTTGGAGCGTGAAAAAGTGATGACGAGCACATAAGAATGGACAAAATCGCATAACCACGAAAACGGGAATTCCATATACTATATTTATTTTTCTTTAGTAAGCAATTTATTGGTTTTTACTATGAGACTTGTGTATCGGTTAGATGGGGAAAGTTCATGTCAAGCTGTTAAAAGGTTCATGTGCATAGACTAATACATGGATTAATTCGCTTAATTTGTTATCGTGATAAATCTAAGAATAATTAGGGAGGTTCTTACTTGTCAGCTCGGTATCACCGTCCCCAAGATTTTGTTTGCGTAACTGCGTCAGGGTTTCTAATTACTCATCTAGCCAAGTGTATGTATACTACACATTTTATCAACACCCGACCCATGTGTGACACGTTCAAGTTGACTATTATAAATCCTCTGCTTGATGTCTTGTGCTCTGGTTCATCCAAGTGTGCACATGTCGGCACATGCATACATATATATATGATCATTCCAAGGTTGATCTTCTCGTATCATTTTGTCAACAGAGGAAAGTATCCCAAGGGTGTTAAAGAAGTTTCTAATTCCTATGGATAAAAAAATAACATATATCGGCTTCAAATAACTGTAGGTAGTGTGCTCATAGTACCCTTGGAACAGAACAGCCACAACAGGTGTTAATACCATCACCAGAATGATCTAACAGTTAAGAAGAAGAAAAGAAGAAAGATCTGCGAAAAGATTTTCAGAACCTAACTTAAGTATTTTTTTTAATTGGAACATTCAATCATTGTCTTCAGTTAGCCATATATTCAACCATTAACGGTCTGTATACATGATTAGTAGATCATAAACAGTTATAATAATTGAGCGTAGCTACACTAAGGTTGCAAATCATGTGGTTTGTTTTTGCTACCATTAGCCACACTGCTTACTTTATTTTTTATTTGTCATCCTTGGGTTATACTAATATTTTGTGGAAAAAAATGTCCCTACCATCATGTTCTATTATATCAAATCCAATTATAACAAACAATGAAAGGAGAGGCATACAGATAGAAAGGCGAATCTCCAACGTTCATATTACACCAGAAAAAACTACCAACTGTCAAGACTCGATACCAACCAAGACCCTAAAAATCTCATTAACTTTACTAATCGCTAATTAAGTTGTCGGAATGTGTAATCTAACATCTTTTGTGCTGTATGTATTCAGCAACAGGGGGCTCAATGTTCTTTTGTTTTTGATCGATTTTCTTTTTTCTTTCCGAGGAATAAAGATTGCTAGTTAGTCATGTTATCTGAAAATATGTCATGTGTATCATGAATGCCGAAAGATGTCGCAAAGACTACCTTTAGCAAGAGACATGCAGTGGGAAAAGAGAGACATACCAGTGTTAGAGTCAAAATGATCATGAGAATATTCTTGGTATAGGACTAAAGGGGGTGATAAGTTGGAGACAAGGGAAGAAAGAGGTAGGCTCCATCTTTCAAGAGAGGAGTCTTCTTCTTCTGGATGGCCCATTGGCACATGGAACCCATTGATTGTGGAATGGAATGTGGGTTTGATTGTATATGTTAGCTCCAACATGGGCCCTCTTTCTCCGCCTCTCTCCCTCATGAATCCTGATAGTGATAGAAATAGGTTCTGTGGATGAACTATTAAGCTCAATTTATTAGTTGCTATTAATCATGGATTATCATAAACTATGATAATTAACTCTTAAGATGGTTAGCAGTTTTGTTAGTTACAAAATGTAGATGCAACATCAACATCAGCATCAATGTTTTCTGCTTCAAAACAAAACAGACGTCAGGTCAATACTAGTCATCATTCTTCCACTAATTCAATTTGTTATATTAATCAAGGATCTTAATTTGAGGATTTAGCTTTGAGTGTAATGCATGTTGAACGTGTTAACGATGTGTCATGTTTAAGTGAATCACGTTTTCTGGGGCAAAAGATGAGCTTAACACGCCACTCTCCTCTTAAACATACATATACTGTACTCTTTAATCTCACTTTGCACTTGTTTTCTCCCGCCCCACCCACCACACTTAATTTAAGGCATTTAGATGGAAATGATTTCGACATAGCTAGTTTCAACGAAATTAATTCAACCGACCTACTTAATATTAAACGTTAGATAAACCAAATATTAATCTTTTCTTGCTCTCGACAGTATTTTAGAGATCTGCTTTCTGCTGTGGATTATTCTATTAGTAGAGTGCGAAATTAAGCAAGTTTTCGGTGACTGCGAACTTTTTACGTTCGAAAATAGTGAAAGTAATTTGGTTGACTTAACTGGAAACAAGTGGGTTAATTGTTTCGTCGACTCATCATCACACGCTTACTTCTAAAACAAGTTTTCCTCAGTGTTAGGGATTTGCCGATAATGGCTTGGACATTCTACGTAGTGGGAATCTTTGTCCTTTCAAAAATACAGTGCAAGTTTTGTTTTTTTTCTTTGATTTCATCGTTCAAATTCCACCATCTTTATCTACATTTTCCTCTCCCAAACATCTCTCATCTTCTCCAATAATGTACGTTACGTTTCTTCTTTTCAGGGAATGATCGACTTTGTCTAAACTCTTGTGTAAGAACAATGTATAGGGCCAAAAATAAGTAAGACGAGCAATCCCAATGTGATAATAATTGTCCAGACAAAGATTCCATTTCTTTTCCTTGTTTAATTTGTTAAAGTTCTTATGTTATATGATTGCAGTTGAATTTCTTTGAAGTTTGTTTTGATCAGCAAAGATGTAAGCAATGTCTTAAGGTAAATGCATGCATGAACCATGAATGGGGTCCGTTCATGAGTTATCTCAGAGTCTCGTCAGCAACTGAAGGAAAGTGGTCAAAGAATTTGAGAAGTAACCTGATAGGCTAATATTAGTACTACGCATACTTTGTTTGGTAAAGAATTTGAGAGAGTGGAGACGTGAGAATTAAGTGTTATTTTCATGGAACTAAATTTTAACTTGATTTGTAAATTAACACATATGGGTTTCGTGGGTAGACACGTTTTTTCCTTTGTAGAAACAAATAAAGGTCAAAAGTTGCGATCCAATTCCACCTTTAGACGTTTTGCGTTTATATGTAAGTGTGACAGGTGACGTACTCGCTTATGATGATATAGAAGGGGGAACATGAGCCGAATGAGTAAGTCGTCAATCCTATCTTCGATTGCAATCACAAATGAGCTAATACTTATCTGAAATCCATGTGATTATGTATTGCAAGTGTCGAGTCAATCGGACTTTAGCTTTTGTATCAAACAAGAAAGACGCACTCCCTACAATCCTAGTCCACTTTGAACTTTCTAGCAAATATATGCATGAGGCTGAATACACATGGTAGATTATTTGAAACACATTTTCGTAGATCTGAAATGAACTATGCCCAATTGCAAATAAAAAAATTCTTGGGCTAATGTGACTAGCATTTTTAGGCGCGACCCCAAAAGAATTAGGGGCGATACATAAGACGAAAAAAGGTCACCCAAACGTAAAATGTAACCATTTCTTATCTCCCGTTTTTTTAATGGCCAAACTACCCTTCACAATCGGTAGATAACTTTACAATCGGGAAATTAATCCACATTCGGAAATCAATTTAGTTTATATAACTTCCGAATATTATCCCAAATATAAAATCTTCTATTTTTTGAATTTTGATAATCCTATAATCGGAAAATTAAAGTAGACCTTTGGCAAAAATGCTACCATAATTGGTAGTGAATATAGGTTACTTGACTTCCGAATATAGAGTAGCCCCAAAATGAGATTTTGCAAAAATTCTCTATTTTTTGGATTTTGGTTGCGCCTATAATCGGTAATAAATGAAGTTATCCTGACTTCCGATTATAAAATAAACCTCTTTGCCGAAATCCTACCATAATCAGTAGTCAAGTTAGTTCATATAACTACCGAATATAGAGTAGCCCCAAAATGAGATTTTACCAAAATCCTCTATTTTTTGAATTTTGGTTGAGCCTATAATCGGTAGTAAATGAAATTATCATGACTTCCGATAATGTGGCTCTCTTTGCCAATATCCAACCATATTCGATAGTCAAAATAGTTCATATAACTACCGAATATAGAGTTGCCCCAAAATGAGATTTTGCAATTTTTTTTTTTTGAATTTTGGAGTATCCTATAGTCGATAGTAAATGAATTTATCCTTTAACTTCCGATTAATAGTAGCCCTAAATACGCGTTTAGCACAAATTCATATCAATCGGTAGTTGTGAAAGGACAATAGTCCCACATCCCTAGTTTCCGCATAATTAACTTAAATATAATATGGAAGGGCCGCTCCATTCATCGCCAATTGGTTTTGAGTTGGATGCCCGTATTCTAACATGGTATCAGAGCTAGGCTCGTACGCGGGGTGCATGCCCTATTTTGACCGTGACCGAATTTGTCACATGTGCACCCGTGACCGAATGACTGGTCACTCGTATGACCTGTACGTGGAATGGACCGTGACCGAATGTCACCTGCACACCCATGACCCACACGTGCGTAGGTCCACGTGAGGGAGGGTGTGAAAGGACAATAGTCCCACATCACTAGTTTCCGCATAATTAACTTAAAATATAATATGGAAGGGCCGCTCAACTCGTCGCCAATTGGTTTTGAGTTGGATGCCCGCAGACTTTAACAGTAGTCTCTATGTGTTTTTTTACTTCCGATTACTAAAGGACATTAAGGTATTCTAATAACATTTAGGACATCTCAAACCCTTGTCTATGGGTTGGGAATAAAAAATTGTCCCTAATTCTTTCCGAGTCACCCCTAAAAATGCCAAGATAATGTGCTTATAAACGTAAATGTGACTTATAAGTGTTATGGCTTCATTCATTCTACTCATGTTGTGATGCGGAAGCTATATTTTGGACATTTCGAGGTGCTTTGCCATGTGGATCGTGATGACTCTCTCAGAAATTTCTATTGCCGGTCGCAGATATTATTTGGCAGGTTCGGATATTATTCCTTATGACAAAACAGGGGCACTAGATTAAGTGGGGGTGTACCAAAATTGGGGCACTAGATTAAGTGGGGGTGTACCAAAATCAAGATAAGACAAAACAGGTTTCTATATAGGAAAAAACAATTTTTGCCTTGACTTGGTACACCCTCACTAATCCTGGCACCCCCCACGAGCAGCCTTGCTTTTTTGTATGCTGACATAACTATTGGTTAACCAGTCCACATGCAGTGGGTGAAGATATTTACTGTAATTGTAAAAACTAACACGGATCGCACTGCTGATCTTAGCTTTTCAAGGTTACTCTAATATCCAGATCGGATATGCTTTACGGATGTACCTACGCCCTTTTAGAGTGTTGTTTTCAGGATATAAAACTTGGATATTTTAGAAAAGGATAACTGGATTTTGGTACCCAGGTTTCGTACAGGACCAGGTTTTGGTTTATCATTTTTCCAACGTTAGAGTTTGGTACCTGGATCAGACGTTGACCCAAGTTAACCAGTAAGTCTTGACTTCCGCTTAGTAAATATTTTTGATAAAGTCTGTTTGGTAATTTTTAATTTTTAATAATTTAATTTTATGTAAACCACTGATCTTAATCATACGTGAACGGCCACAAATAATTCATCAACCTAAAATCTATTCTTCTTCTTCTTTATCCCACCAAAACAATCGCCGCCATCTTCTACATTCCTGCCTCAGCACGAAAGCAACCAACCACCACTCTTTTTCTTCTTCAAAACTATCTCTAATCACGATTCATAGAAAACTTATTTATTTATTCAATTCATTCAATCATATAAACCAAACTGCTAACTCCGGTTAAAATCCTAAATCAATCCCCTAAAATTGATTTAGAGATTTTTTTTTCAAACCCATCAAGAACTTCTGAGATAGAAACTCCAACCAGTTGCTTTTACCTAGTATTCCATACCACTATAAGCAATACCATACAATTCTTCCTAGGATGCTGCAACTTCATCTTCAGATTCTCGGAAGATAACCAAATTTGGGAGAAAATTTCTGAGATAGAAAGGGAATCGAATGAAAAGAGAGGACGACAACCATTGAAAATAGGTAGAAATTGTGACTAGAGTGTTTTAATTTAGTTATTGTGCTCTTTATAGTTGTTGTTCCCACCAATTGATTCAATGTTATTGAGTTAGGGTTACAGATAAAGAGAGAAGGTAGTAATGATGGTAGTTATGGTAAATGAAAGAGAGACAGAGAAAGTGATGGTGCATTGGCGGTGATGGGTTCCCAAAATTACTATTCCTTTGGGTCAAACAGTTCAAACCCATCGAATTAAGCAAAAACAAACACAAAGGAAGAGAAAAGAAGAAAAAAAAAGAGAGAAGAACTGATTTCTCTTTAAATCGACCTAATTTTAATAGGTCAAAAGAGAAGGGATGGCTATGGGCACCCAAGAAGTAGTGCAGACCTAACATGTAGTCTGGTGCTCTTAGCAATTCCACGGGTGTTTTTAGCAATATAGAGTAGGAGTTGCTATTCAGAAAGGCGTTGAATCTCAGCTTGTCGCTCTACTTCCAACCATTTCTCTGATCTCAGAGATTTCTTTTTGAATTCTGTTTCAGATAAAATAAGATTCTTGGTAATCGAGAACATAACCACAGATTACATATTAAGAAAAAGAACATAAACAGAAAATTGAATAAAAAGTAAAAACCACTCTAATGAAATTTTTTTTTTGGTTAAAAAAAAAGTTTCTTAAAAAATATTTAAACGGAAGTCAAGA
Organism: Papaver somniferum; assembly: GCF_003573695.1. Lineage (NCBI taxonomy): Eukaryota > Viridiplantae > Streptophyta > Magnoliopsida > Ranunculales > Papaveraceae > Papaver > Papaver somniferum. The sequence continues at coordinate 87,308,590 of NC_039363.1, forward strand.
CTTAAATGGTCAACTTGGGTCAATGTCTGGTCCATGTACCAATCCCTAATTTTGGACAAATGTTAAGACCAAAACCCTATTCCTAGATGAAATCTGAGTACCATAGTCCAACTATCCTTTTTAGAAAACACATTTTTCTTGCATGAACTGAATAATAATTAAATAACTGGTAATTTTTTGGTTAAACGCTAGCTGGCTTATCTATGAAGGCTTTGACTGTGATCTTTAGGTGAGCTTTTATGAATGTGCTCATAACGTAACGAAATCACAAGATATCTTCTCTTGCAGTGATTTTATGTAAGTAAACTCTATGCAGTAAAAAAAACAAAGATATGCTACGTGAAATAACTACTAAAATAAAAGTAAGTGATGTAAAGTAGAAAAAATGAACATAAATACTTAAAGAACAGTAAAGGCAATCAAGCCAAAACATAACTAACAAAAACTTATTCAGGATTCGCAATCAACCAATATAAATCTCAAAGAGAAAATACAAGATGATGCCGATCTCACACAACTAGACAATCAAGTCTATAAAAGATAAACACGATTCTATTTGGATCCCAAACGATCAAGGTTTGTGCACAGAATTCACAAGATACAAAAACTAATAAGTAAAACTTCGTCATTTTCAAATCTTTGTTTGTCTTCAATAATAAACTGCACAACACAACTTGAATCCTCTTGTGATCAATCACGCACAGAACGGAGTCTGTTAACAGTGGATTATCCCGTCAATACTTTGATCTAGTTTGAGTGAGCCTTATATCAGAAAAGAAGGTTCTCAAGAATAGGTGCAATCAAAGTCTCAACAACCGTTAATCAATCAAATCAATAATCGAAAACTAAAATATCAATGCAATTATCTAGTTTCCCACCAATGGTACTCGTAGAGCTTCTTGATCCCATAGAAGTCTTTAAACGAGCGGTCTTAAGAGATTTCTCCTAATTATGGTACTTTCCTCTTCAGATAGATGGATCCACCAGAAACAATAAGAATGAAGTTTGCCTGGCTCTTAGGACAGTTTGCAAGAAATGCAAACTCAAGTATTTATAGACCAAGGTTGTTTGGACAAAAAGGAAATTCCAAAACTGCAAATATTCTCAAATATTCACATTAAAGTACCTAATTTGGTTTTCTTATTTCCAATTAATTACCAAACCATATTTCCGGAAACTCTCATAGAAAACTTCTAATATTAGTCTAGCACATTAACTAATAATATTTCCAGAGGATATGCTTTAATTGCTAGTAATTAAAACATATATTATGAAAATCATAATTAAATGATTTTCAATTTTTCGGTATGGGATCACCTTGAGTATCAAGGAATATATTTGAACAATTAATGATATGAGTTATGTATATGTTCAAATAATGTCGACATCTAGAAGTTTCTCAGCAAACCTTAATTCCAAGCTTCACATAAAATATAAAGAGATACATGAATATTGGAAACTCAGTTTTTCTCCTTGGGATCGGTTCTACCAAGACTCACAATGTAAGTTGTGATCGGTTATACCATGCTTCCCAAAATAGGGTGTGATCAGTTACATATTGCTTCCTATAGGTAGCTTGTGATCAGTTACACCTTACTTCATGACTTATCTTGTGATCGGTTACACCTTGGTTCCCAAAGTAACTTTTGACCGATTATAACTAACTTCCAAAATTATCTTGTGATCGGTTACACCTTTCTTCCAAAAGGTATCTTGTGACCGATTACAACTAACTTCCCAAAGTAGGTTGTGACCGCTTACACCATGCTTCACAAAGTAGCTTGTGACCGATTACAACATGCTACACAGTATAGGCTACGACCGGTTATACCTCAAATCTTAACAAGTTAAGATAGGTTCTACCTTGTCATCTTGTATTGGTCATTCAAAAGATATTCAATAAAGAACCCGACCAATCATGATTTCCTTTTGATTATGAAACAAGTTCATATATGTACTTCCTGTAAACAAATGTTATAAAACATTGTTTCCTAGGTTAAAATCATACCTATATCTTACACATAATCAAGTAACTAAATACAAGGATTATGTTGATATCGTATTTACGAAGTTCCAAAAGATAAGCGTTTATACTTCTTAATTCAATAAGTTCTTTGACACTTTGATCATAATGATATGAACAAGTCTAATAACTAGAGTATTATTTATATACAGCTTCTCATGTTATGTTTTAAATATAATCCGACTTGAAAGATACATTAGGAATGGAAACAAGATCAAGTCAATATTACTAACCTCAAGTGGAAGGATGATGTCCTCGTTGTAGTTGTTAATTCATCACATTCTTCAGGTATTCGGAGTAATATTTGTACGTCTCAACATTCCTAGACTTTCTAGTCTAACCTAAATGAAGTTGACTCTAGTATTTAATCAAAAAACTCTAGATGAGTTGTGATACTAAAATATGACAACCAAACTTGACATACTACCACGAGTGACAAATAATCTATCGCCAACGACTAGTTTTCCTCAACGGCTTTCAATAAATCCCATGTGTCTACACATTCATCCCCGTTTATAATTCGCACATTCTACACCAAACTTCTATAAAGATACTCTAGTTTCACTCCATAATCTCCATCAGTATGTCTAATCCTAACTTTATGTTATACGGAGATTTATCTTCTTGCCGAAACTATGTAATATACTATTTGAAGAGGGGTGAAGAACAATGTCAAAATGGTTTAGTCAGTCAGAGCTATTATGGTAAAGTTCATGAAACCTTCTGCAATAACACAAGTAATCTTCACAACCGAGATCGTGCACCATTTTTCTTTCGATTTTTTGCTATAAGATAACACGTTGAAGAATTTATAGCTTTAGCTCAAATTGTAAGTCGATATAGACTTAGGGGTGAAACTTATGATGAAATTGTTATGCGATCTTGAGAGGAATGGCGAAGATGGAATAAAAAGAATTTTGAATATGAAGATCATTTTCACATCCTCAAGGAGTTTCTTATTACCCGTATGGGACTTAAATATGATGTAATGATGTTAATGTGGTGTTATTATTAAGTAAGACTTATTAAGTATAATTAAGTAAGATTAAGAAAGAGTTATCATTTCAAATTAAAATTTCAGTAGAAAGAAGAAATAAATTCAACTTAATACATCAATTATCTAACAAAGAGGTTCTACTACATCGAAGTCATCATCGGATTCATTAACTTCATCATTATCACCTCCTGGGATGATATTCCATCTCTCTTTGTAGTTTATCAAAAGAAAGTTTCTATACATGTTTTTGTTGGTTGTTCATTATTAAAGTGTCCACGTTAAGAATCCTATGATTTTCATAGTCATAGAAAAATTTGTCTTGAGAAAGCCGACTTTTTTTCATCTCCCTATTTTAAAATTTCAGGTCAACTGCTCTTTGCTTCTAGAAGGTCTTCTGATGTTCGATAAACTCTCAAATGTTAAAACCTTTAGAGCTTCCTCCTTATTGAGATAATTTTCTCGCCAGTCTTGCATTGTTTCTCCCTAGTAATTTTCTCGTTGTACTATCATTGATAATTAAGTTGGAATTTGGGTTTGTTGTGGTAAGTGGTAAAGAAAAAGGATTTGATGGACCTGGTGAAAATGGTGAAGAATCTGTTAAAGGGGAAGAATTGCGTGGTAATTTGTCAGGTAATTGCTGATTAGATACTAACAACTTTGGATTATATTTCGCCAACACTTTTTAAATACGGTAACAACCTTCAGATGCGAAAATTTTACCGTGTTGATGTTCACTACACCATTTTTCGCGATTCATAACGGTTTTTGAGCGTTACAAATCGAGGTTGTAACGGTTTAACACTATTACAAAAAGGGGTATTAATTTTTTTTTGTAACGCACACTAGCCGTTATAAATTTGGATTTGCAACGGCAGTTGTAACAGCGCTCAGCCGTTACTACGTGGAAATTCATAACAGGCATAAGCCGTTACTACCAGTCAACATTGACCTGACCTGTTTTGACCAGGTCAATATTGACAGGCAGTTCATTTTCATCCGGAAAATACGTCGGAATTCCAAATAACCTGCATGCACCTTTCATTCCATCCATCATCCACATTCAACAATAGTTTCTTCAATCAATTCATATCATATCAAAAAGTTGTAATGGTTCAGACAGGGACGGGTTTTTTCAATATTGCTCCCGCATGGACGTGCCATTTCATATTTTCGAACTAACGAACTCTCTACCGTAAGGGGTTAAACCAGGAAACCAAACAAATATAATGTTACACGCCTACACCATTGTATTTCCACCAAGAGATTACAACCACCACTTCTAGATAAACACTAGGAATTCCTGAGATAAGCACTGGATAAAGAAGCGGAGTCTAAAATTTCAACAATATAATGGAAGGAACCATTTGCACAAATCATAAAGATAGACAAATTCACTGATTTGAGTCCCAGTAGCATAGGGGCTCAATTAGAGTCGCTATATTTTATCTAAGTCAAACTAAAATGCAAAGAAAAAGAGTATTGATATATATATATATATATATATATATATATGAATATAGAAAAAGACCCCATGAAATCCGTAAGAGAACATGGAAGCGAAGACCTCTGCAAGAATAAGAAAAAAATGTATCAGAAACTAATATTTTGTTGAGGTATGCCAACACCATAACTATTACTTGATGAAGAGAACATATACCTGATAAAGAGTAACAGTTTAAGTGCCTCCACAAGAATCAACTGTCTAGGAGAAGATACAAGGACAAAGAATAGAAGTTTCGTTAGCATTGCATTAGAAAACTAGTTCAGGTATTAAAGACACCATGTTAGACTCCAAAGGAATGGATTCACTACTGTAAGTATATGCTAACCTCATGTGATTAGAAACAAATAAAGGATCGAGGTCGCAACGGACTTCCTTCATATCTGATGACCATTTTACTGTCAAGACTCTTGTTTCCGAACGTTAGTTGAAACAGATGACCATGTGATAGTCAGCTTTGCCTCTCCTTCTATGATGTCCTTCTTTGTTTCCACCTCTCTTTGTTTCTCCTAAGAGTCGTAAAACAGTAAAGGAAGAATTCTATTCGGAACAAGTATTTTTCCTACATGGAGAACATAATATAAGATCAGTAATTCTAGTAATCTCGCAGAGAACATCTACTTTGACTTTAAAGAGTGAGGTCAAAGCTTTCACCACTAAACAATTTTTTTAGGAAAAGAAGTTTAAAACTTCACACTAGATTCATCAAATTTTTACCAATCTGTTAGAGCATAGCTTGGTTGAACCCACCAAGCGTTGGTATGTCAAGTTTGGTTGTCATATTTTAGTATCAAAACTCATCTAGAGTCGCTTGATTAAATACTAGAGTCAACTTCGTTTAGGTTAGACTAGAAAGTCTAGGAATGTTGAGATGTACAAGTATTACTCCGAAGACCTGAAGAATGTGAAGAAGTAACGACTACAACGAAGACATCATCCTTCCACTTGAGGTTAGTAATATTGACTTGATATTGTTTCCATTCCTAACGTATCTTTCAAGTTGGATTATATTGAAAACATAACATGCAAAGTTGTATATAAATAATACTCTAGTGGTTAGGCTTGGTCATAACATTATGATCAAAGTATCAAAGAATCTATTGAATTACGAAGTATAAACGCTTAGCCTTTGGAACTTCGTAAATACGACATCAACATAATCTTTATATATAGTCTCTTGATTATGTGTAAGATATAGGTATGATTTCACCCTAGGAAATAATGTTTTATAACATTTGTTTAAAGGAAGTAAATATATGAACTTGTTTCATAATCGAAAGGAAATCACGATTGGTCAGGTTCTTTATTGAATATATATTGACTGACAGATACAAGATGACAAGTTAGAACCTATCTTAACTTGTTGAGATTTGTGGTATAACCGAACATAGCCTATATGATGTAGTATGTTGTAAATGGTCATAACCTACCTATGGGAAGCAAGGTGTAACCGGTCACAACCTGGTTTGGGAAACATAGTATAACCGGTCATAACTTACATTGTGAGGTTGATACAACCGATCCCAAAGAGAAAAATCGAGTTTATAATATTCACGTATATCATTATGTTTTGTGTGAAGCTTGGAATTAGGGTTTTCTTAGAAACTTCTAGATGTCGACATATTTGAACATGTACGTAACTCTTATCATAAATTGTTCAAAGATATTCCTTGATACTCAAGGTGATCCCATGTCCAAAAAATTGAAAATCATTTAATTATGATTTTCATAATATATGTTTTAATTACCAGCAATTAAAGCATATCCTCTGGAAGATATTATTAGTTAATGTGCTAGACTAATATTAGAAGTTTTCTATGAGATTTTCCGGAAATATGGTTTGGTAATCAATTGGAAATAAGAAAACCGAATTAGGTACTTTAACGTGAATATCCAGAGAATATTATCAGTTTTGGAATTTGCTTGTTTTTCTGAGAGCCAGGCAAACTTCATTCTTGTTGTTTCTGGTGGAGCCGTCTATCTGGAGAGGAAAGTACCCTAATTAGGAGAAATCTCTTACGACCGCTCGTTTAAAGACTTCTATGGAATCAAGAAGCTCTACGAGTACCATTGGTGGGAAAATAGATGATTGCATTGTTATTGTAGTTTTCGATTATTGATTTGATTGACTAATGGTTGTTGAAACTTTGATCGCACCTAGTTTGTTTATTCTTGAGAACCTTCTATTCTAATATAAGGCTCAATCAAACTAGATCAAAGTATTGACGGGATATTTAGAACCATATTCGGATCTAAAGACATCTTGTGATAATCCATGGTTAACAGACTCTGTTCTGTGCCTGATTGATCACAAGAGGACTCAAGTGGTGTTGTACATGTTATTGAAGACAAACGAATATTTGAAGACGATGAAGTTTTTATTATTAGTTTTAGTATCTTGTGAATTGTGTGCACAAACCTTGATCGGCTGGGATCCAACTAGAATCATGTTTATCTTTGATAGACTTGGTTGTCTAGTTGCGTGATGAAAAAGCGGGGGTATAACAACCACACCCAGTAATTCGTTTGGCAATCTGTATGGACTAAATTCCAATATAATTCCGAGAGCACCAACTAAAAATTGAGACTCAATCAAGAAATATATCAAAGAGCTTTATCTCTTTCTCAATACAATCAGTAAAGCAACCAGATAGAAATCCATGAGAAAGATTGATATGAGAATAACTTGGACGGTACCAAAGACCAATGCCCAAGTGTCAATCAAGTTCTATCCAACAATCAAGGTCGGATTTATCAACTGATTGAACTACGCACAACCTGTGATATTTCAATTATATAAACAAATATAATGCGGAAAAGAAATAACACAGACACCAGAAATTTTGTTAACAAGGAAACCGTAAATGTAGAAAAACCCGGGGACCTATTCCAGATTTGAACACTATACTGTGTTGAGCCGCTACAGATTTTAGCCTACTACAAGTTAACTTCGGACTGGAATGTAGTTAATCCCTAACCAAGTCTCACACTGATTAAGGTACAGTCGCGTTCCTTACGCCTCTAGAACCACGCCGGATTCTGCGCACTTGATTCCCTTAGATAATCTCACCCACAACTAAGAGTTGTTACGACCCAAAGTTGAAAAATTATAAACAAATCTATCTCCCATAGATTTGTATATCCTTTATTCTTTTTGTTCTGTCTTTTGATACAAAGATCAAGGTGAACATGAACCAACTAATAATCCGGTCTTATACTCCCGAAGAGCAGCCTAGAATTATTAGTCACCTGACAATAACCTAACTGATTAACAGAAGAAGTTATTGCAGAATCACAAGAGTCTGAGACGAAGAACTCTTGTGATTACTTTTTATATCTTACCTATCGGAGATAAATCTTGAGTAAATCTTAGAGAAGATAAAACTCAATACGATAAAAAAGTAACATCATAATACGTAACTATAGATAAAATAGTTGGATCTGGTTTCACGAATCCCAAATGAAGTCTTCAAGCCGTTAACCTAATAATGGTTTTGAAAACCTAGGTTAAAGGAGAATCGTCTCTAGTTTGCAACTAGGAGACATGGAATTGTCGGGATTAGATTTTCTTGTTGCTAGAGTTCTCCCTCATATATCCTTTGAAATCAGGGTTGATAACAATCAAAGCTTAGATAGCTTAGTAACAAAGCATTCAATATTCAATGTTAGATGAACTCCTGATTTAGGATTCAAGCTAAGTATGATTAGAAATTAAGCAATTAATGTCCACCATTAGATGGCCTTAGCTTGTTACACAAAAATGAAATATACCTTTATTTAGATATGGATAACCGTACCTAAACGTGTATATTGGGTTGGCTCAATAACAGTTAATCAAAGTTGGCCATATGAACACTTTTGACTTAACCATATTCATCTAACACTTCTAGATCAAATATGATGATCAATCAATCATGATAGATAATCAATCATGATAGATAATCAAATGAATCTAATTGTGTTTCAAACAGAGTTGTTCAATTGTTCACTATCTCATAGAAATATTCATAAATTGAAAAAAAATCGGTTTGATTCGTGATTGTACAAAGTACTTATACAAGAATCAATTTATGAACATTAATCCACGGTCTGCAAAGTTAATTTGCATTCCTTAAATCATAAATGTTTTAGTTCATGAGTATGAGAATCGTACATTACTGATTTTAGAACTTAACCATTTTGTTCGCAAACTGGGTACGTGAACAGCAGTTCCGGACCTTGTCCTAGTCAAGACGTTCGCAAACCCGATTTGCGAACAACCTATCCGGACCCAACTCAGGTAAACCCGTTCGCATACTAGGTACGCAAACAAGAGTTCCGGACCTGAATCATCACAATACAGTTCGCATACTGGATATGCATACCGTGTTGTATCCAGACAAGGGTAACCGTTCTAAACTATTATTTGAATCATTGAAACATCCTTAGAAGACGACAATGGTAATCTCACACATACCATTAGCTTCAAGTAATTTTCAAGTGATCGAATGATCAATACGAAACTTCCCGAGCTAACATCAAATGACTGTTTCACACAAATCATATAAGATGTTCAAGGTAATTTTCATATGATCATATTTTGACTTAATATTTAGTTTCCAACAAATAAATTGTTTCCAACTAAACTCGTCAAAAATACGATGAACATAGCCAAAGCAAAAAGCTTCCAATTCATATTTTGAAAAATAGATACGCAGGATAAACTTGGATCGAAATATCAAATGTGTATAATGTAAAAGTCTATATAGCTATACGACTTAGTCTCATTAGAAGATAGAATAGAATAGACTTCTAAGTGATAGATAAGTTTTAGTCTCCACATACCTTTTGTTGATGAAGTTCCTCGAAGCTCCTCAGTAGATCTTCTTCTTCAATTGGTTAACGTTGTGAAGTCTGAATCTCAACTACACATTATACCCTAATCCGAGACACAACTATAAGTAGAGTAGGAATCAAGTATATAGTTTTAATTAACTAAACTTGACAAACAACCCTAAGATAGCAACGCTTGCGAGTTCGACCGAGCAGTGCTCTAACCTGTGAGATCGGCATCACCTTATATTTTCTCTTTGAGATATATATTGATTGATTGCGAATCTAGAGTTTGATTATTTCAGTAGTCAAAGTTTATTAGATTAAACAGAAGAGCCTTTGTCAACGACTCATAATATCTTATTACCAAGATTGAGTAGAGTGGTTATCAAACAAATTTATCTTTTACTGTTTGGAATACGATCTAAAGGATTGGTGATTCACGTGCGTGACTCTAGAAGTCGAAGGCTCATGGATACTGAGGAAACTAAGTAGCTAGGGGTAGTCTACTTGGTCTGAACTAAACGAAGTTCGTATTATGTATAGCGTCTTAATTATGAGAGTATTCAAAACTGGATTATGTCCCGAGATTTTTCTGCATTTGCGGTTTCCTCGTTCAAAAAATCTTGCTGTGTCATTTACTATATTTCCGCATTATAATTGTTATTATATTTAAGTAAATTACACACGTATGTTAATCCTTGTCATTTGATATTGATCCTATAGAGTTTCGGTTTAACACCATATCTATCATCAAGTGATCACTTTGTTGTCGTATTTTCTCGATTTCATATCCATAGACGATCACACAAAGCGAATACCATAGTTGTCGTATTGTCTCGAATTTGTCCATAGACGATCACACTTGGTATCGAACTTATAGGTTGATATTTAAAAGATTGTGGTGTGTTTGGGTACTCTCATCTTTTCACAACCTATGCATCCACGATTCAAATAAGAAATTCATTTATAACAATGCGAAAAATAATAGCCAGAACATACTAGAATTAGTGAGAGACAATATATAGATGTTAAATCCCATGAACTAACTTCCCTTGAAAACCAGGTTTAAGAGATGGAATGTCCAATGCCTACAATTTAAAAACCAAAGAACCAAAGAGATTTGGAACTAATTCTACCAAATACAAAATAAAAACAAAACACAAGGGCCAGGGCTCTAGGTAAATATGCTACAGGCATTTCCAAAATCAACTAAAAATTTGAGTATGGAAGATAAAATATATTATAGTACTACGTCAAATAGAACTGATAGAGAATTGAAAAAATTGATGGTAAGCCAACAAACAGAAAATACTCAGCTATGGTGTGTGTGTGTGTATATATATATATGGTCATAGTAGTTATATAAACTAATACCTTCAGTGACCAATTCTTCATTTTCCCGTTATTTTTCATCCAAACATCATAGATACACTTGACTCTCATTTGTCTCAACTTAGTGCTCATCCTACCGCCTCCCTTATGTGTAAGTTACAATGCAGCCTAAAAACGTTGCAATGTCCACAAAAGGGTCTTCAGTAAGCATTCCCTCAAACTAAAAAAATGAGACCGTGGGTCAAGGCTGCTAAAAATGTAATAATTGAAGTATAATGCCACATTGTTTTCATATCTCAATATCAATATTATGATTATCTCTGTGATTATGTATGTTATAACAGCCCTACATTCACTATGATGTTTAGGAAGACTATTATCTAAAACAATATATTGAAAACTCAAACAGTTAGAATTAAATAAATAAAGGAAATGATGGTTACCCAGTACTTGATTTTATTCTCGGTGGGAGACTCCTCATGCCCAGTCCCTTGCATAAGTACACTCAAACACCACTCGCTTCTTTCCATTTATGAAACCGTATGAGTTTCTTAAGAACATGGGTTAATCTCAATAATTACAAAAAAAAACATGAATATCTTGCATAACTTCAACACGTTCCCTAACGTTAGTTGAAATGAATTCATAAAATTCAGGTTGTCCTCCCAATGACAATGATATCAGCTTATCCTGCAACAACAAAATCCCAATCAAAATTATCAAAACCCTTTATTCAAAAACATAACTAAAAAACCCCCAGAAACTCAAAATCACAAAATAAGTATTTACCTTAAAATCCCCAACAAGATCTGCTCTATCTTTACTCAAAGCTTCATTAGAAAAACAAAACCAAATAAAATCAGGGTTTTCATTCAAATACTAAAAACACATAAAACAACCAATTCAAGTAAAGTAAAGAAGATCCCTTTCGTTTTCGCTACTTTCTCTGTATGTTGAAACCCTAATTTATCGAAATCCATCTATCTACTGAAACCCTAATTCTTACTCTCTCCGTCTCTCTTTGTACAGAGGACAAGATAAGAAGAAACTTTGATCGAGAACTTTGCGGATCCATATGGAAAAAGCTTTGATAGAGAGATAGCAAAAGAAAAAAGAAAGAGAGAGAGAGAGGAGGAGGCCGACAAAGAAAAGAGAAATAAAGAAGAAATGAGAAATAGTAGAGAGATGTATGGGTAGGAGGGGAGGGAGGAAATATCCTCCAGCTTCTCTACTCTGGGTGGAAAAATATACCCAGGTGTGACCACCCTAGTGTGACCAAGCGTGTGAATAACACATACGAGAAATAATCCTGTTACGAATCGTAACGACTATTTGTTATTACAGACAATGGAAAACATTCGTAACAGCTTCTGCCTGTTACAACGTATTTGTAATGGATATTTGTAGTAGAAAATTCGTAACGGGCCATGGGCCGTTACGAATTTTAATTGCGAATACCAAAAAAAGATGTTTAGGTTACAAATTCGCACGTCACTTTATTTCCTCATCAACATCACCATTCTCCTGGTCTCTCTTGTATTGCATTACCAAAACAACATATAAGGCGACTTTGTTATTTATTGTGACGAAGCGATCTGACAACCCAGTTGGATCACGATCATTAACGTTCGTGGTTTATTCTTGATATTTCTAAATTAAGTTTTCTCACATGGTGTTACCTTGTTGTTGTGCATCATCTATATAATACTTGGTAAAGTGAATATATTTCCGACAAATACATTCCTGTTTGGCAACAGTGAATTTTGAACCCAAACTTTGGTACTTTTGAGATTGCGAAGCCATATTACAAAAAATTAGGAAATTATGAAGTGTACAGAATGTGTTATCTTGTTTTAGATTAAAAGAATATTGAGTGATTGAGAAATTCTAAAGAGATTTAGAAATGCTGGCGTGAGTCAAAATATATTTAAAGTTGAGTATTTATAGGGATGGATTTTTAACTATTGAATGGGGAACCCATAGCATTGAGTAACAGTCTCTATATTGTTGGCGTTATACTAAGCATCGAGAGATGTGGTGACCATCGAGCAACATAGTCTCTATCACTGGGTAGACTCTATATCACACCTGGCTAAGTGGTAGATATAACTCTTAGCAAGTATGTTTTCCACTTTTCCATACCTATAGTGGGTGCATAAGTGACTAAAATATTATCTTTTCGGGCAAGATTGGTTCTTGTTTATTCGGTGATTGCTAGCTTTGTTCCATAGTATAACTGTTTTTATGTGGCTAGTAAGCTATTCGAAACTTCATTTAGTCTGATGATGCTTTGATTCGTAAGCGCTTTATGGTTGTGTATGATAAAATTTACAGTCCGAAGAGTAAAGAGGATCTTGGCATTATAAGGCTCAGGGTCGTTAACAAAGCAATGCTAATGAAATTATGGTGGAAAATAAAGCATTCAGATAAGGTGTCGGTGAGATATTTGCATGCTAAATTTTGAAAAGGAATAACCACATCATTGATTAAAAATCACTTCTTCTGCTTTTCTGGGCATTAGATGGGTTTACCCTCGGTTAAAAGATAAACGAGGCATATTATAGGAGATGAGAGAACAAAGCCTCTGTTTTTTTATAATTGGTGTATTGGTGCACCGGTAGCTATGCTAGTAGGAGTTGTGAATGCTGACAACAACTTGTTTCACTCGAGAGTATGTGATTTAATTGTGGACTGAAAATGGCTAATTTCTGAAGCTATTAGTGATCTTATGGTTCTGGATGGTGTTGATATTACTTCTTTCCCTCGTATTGTTGGTAATTCCGATTATAGTGTATGGATGCCGGACCAGAAAGGCATGTTCTCGGTTAAATCTTGTAAAGGGTTGATGAGAAACAATTTCGAGGTTCAAGCTCAAGCAAAACTTATAAGGAGAACTGTTGTGCATCCTTCTTTGTCTTCACAATACTAGAAGATTATGGTTCAAGATTGCTGCGCAACTCAAGATTTTATTGTTTCCAAATTTCATCGTGATTGGGCTGATAGATGTTATCTTTGTAAACAAGATAAGGAACTTTCGAAAATATAACTTGGAGCTGCAGGTTTGAAAGAAGAGCTTGGGGATGGTTAAAGCACATATTTCAAATCATCCCAGAACCGAGCTTAGTGAATTCTTATAAATATGCGAAAGGTAAAAGCAGAATGATAAAACATTTATGGCTTGTTGTTAATATGAAAATAAGGTCTGAGTTATGAATTTGTTTTGAAAATGTCAGTCCACATTTGTTACAGTTTCAGACTCGTATCTATCACCTGATACACGGTAGTTCGCCACATATGCGTGGTGACATGCATAGAACAATGTATAATCTACACATAATGAAGTATTTCAGAATGACTTTCCATATGAAAAAGTTCTCTTAACCCAAGGGAGTGTATTTGGAGTCCACCAACTAATAATATTCTTCATGTTTATTCGGATGGCACAGCTAGAAATAATCCTGGAGATGCAGGTGCTGGAGTCATGACTGGAGATAACAACAACACAGTACTGGGTGCAATTATTGTGGGTCTTGGCATCCACACCAACTATGTGATGGAGATTTATGCGGTTATCCATGGGCTAGAATGATGTATCTTTTGGGGCTTTGACAGTGTCCTGGTATGTTCAGATTCAGGGAATGTAGTACAAGCTATTGTCACTGGTAGCTTACCTTGGATTTTAAAGCAGTGTTGGCTCTTGGCATGCGATAATTTTGAAGATATTGAATATGAACACATTTTCAGAGAAGTCAATTCCTCTGCAGACAACTTGGCTAAGAGGATGTTCTTTGACATATGGTGTTATTGATAGCTATTTTGGTAGGCGGGGTGATAAGTGCATAATCCATATGATTTTAGTGTCCATTCCAAACTTGCTTTAGCTATTATTCTTGCATATTTTCGTATTATTACTTTGTTTTCTATTATTTGTCTCAATTAAGTGAATCATTCAAAAATGATCTACAAACTGCTGAAAATAGCTATGAAGAGAAGTATTCCAAGTATCCAAGTGTCCAAGTCCAAGAGAACCTAAAGAAGTACGACGAAGAGGAGCAAAACGCTCAAAATCAAGAGACGTGACAAAGATGGATCTTAACTCATTCAAATTAAGGATTTCTTATCATCATCTTGAATAGAATTGAAAGATAAAAGGAATGCAAAAAGAATGAGTTCATTCCGAGTTCGGATGAAGAAGTTGTGGCCAAAACAAGCTTTTATTGAATACCGAAGACAGTAAAGTTCACGGACTTTACTGGACGGGAATTCATACCTTAGTTCCGAAAATATTTGCTGGAATTTGAAGTTCGCGGACTGGGTACACGTACTTATCAAGTGGAAAACGTTTATGCATAACTTGGAAAGCCTAAGGGCACGTTTGGTGTTGTTATTTCATATTTTCGGGTCGGGTTTTTGAACCGAACTAAATACTTGATGGCAAAGCAATGTAAACCTATAAAAAGGGTATTAGGTCATGTAAAATCATAGAATCTCATATCACAAGTTCTATATCAAACCACCATTATTCATCTTCTTTGTAATATGAGAAACTAAATCCTTTGTTGATTAAGGATGAATTCAATATTCTAAGCGTGAAGCTTTATTAATAATACAAATATATTGAGAGTTTTTATCATCTTCGTCTGTCTTTACCATATCTAGGGTTTATGAGTGATTCTTAGATTGATTTGGGATGCATACTAGATTAGTCTATTGATTGTTCTATCGCTAGTAGAAGTGATGCAGGGCATACTACAATTCCAGAAGATTCCGCTTAGAGGTTTGGCTTCCATGGTTTCCTAGTTTCAGTCTTTCTTATTTTTAGGATTCTTTTAGATTTCCTTTTAGTTTTCTGTTTCCTAGTTTAGTTATTCTTCAAGCCTATACTCAATCAAATTATTAAACACAAAACTTATCTTTCTCTTCTTGCTTGAATTCTCTTCTCTTCTTGCTTATAGCAATATAGTATTGCTTTCTTTTACCTTGTTCCACATTAAGAATTTATGAGATAAGTAATCGTCGATTAACTCTGTACACAAGTAGAAATCGCGAGACCTTATAGAAGGATTCTTTGGAGGAACCGTGTGTGAAGATAACACCACCAAGTAAATCTTGATCTAAGAGTTGAACTACTGGGATCAACCTAAATTCACAAAGCTTAAGGAATTCAGTTGGATTACACCTTGAGTGAGATACTACTTGGTGGTTCGTTGGATATAATATGGTATTCGAGAACTTCCGTATCCAGTTTTAAAAGGAGTTTTGGGGATAACACTGATCTAGCTGTTATTCTATGGTTGGTGATGAATGGTTCTTACGAACGATAGATAAGTATACTAATCCAGCTATCGCTTGGTAACGGCGAAGGATTCCTTGATCATCTCTTTTCTTTATTATTGTCTTTATAATTATCTTACAACCAAAACCCCCTTTGTTATTTACTTTATTTTGCTATTTCAAATAACCTATCAATTACACAGTTCTCTGTGGGAACGATCTCTTACTACCGCTATATTACCAGTTAATTAGTGGGAAATATCTTGATTAATTTGTTGAGCCTACGACATCCCATCAAAGTTTGGTGCCGCTGTCGGGGAGCAGTTGCTAATTGATTTGTTATTCGTTTAGTTTGTTTTTATTTTTGTTTTGATTTTTTTTTCTTTCTTGTGAATCGTCATGTTTCCTTACGGAAATAACATGTAAGGAGCATAAGATCAATCACATAATAGTGGTAATCATTATGGTTTTCAATCCCATTCATATGGCAACTACCAACCATCCTATGGGTATAATCAAAACCAATATTTTGGCTATGATCAAAATCCCACGGAACCTTATGGATATTATCATACATGTCAACAACCTTATGACGGGCATGTAAGTGAACAATCACAAGGATGTGAGGATAGTTATGCTTCTAATCATTTATCTTCTAGATGTGAGCAGAAGCTTGATTGGTTGATCCTTCAGTTCAAGGAAAAATTGTCCACACTGGAACCCCTTAATGAACGACCAAGCGCAGAGAACAACACATCAACCGGATCTTACTACAATATATATAACCAAACTCCTAATCGTTTTATGATCATTAACCTATTCAAAAAGGGGAGACTTGGTCTGGAAATAGTGTGGTGAGTGAAGGCGTTGGTTATGATGAACTTCTTGACCAATTGATCCAAGCGATGACGCAACATCAACAAGGGCTCTATACAATTGAACAGAAACAATCTGAGAAACTTCGGGAAATTCAAAGGCATATGGAGAACTTAAAAACACAAATTTCTCAACTCAATGAGACAAGGAATGAAGAAGTTTGGTTTCAAAGCCAAACCGAATCAGAGATTCCTATGGATGACGAAGATTCCGATGAAGATGAACATCCTTTTGAAAGTCCTTTCAACAATGATACGGTTATCCCAACTCCGGATCATAATAACGATCATTCACCTATTCAAAAGGAGGATATTAGGTATGACATATATATTGTTATAAATGGTGTAACGTACTCAAACGGAGAAATTAGGAGTTGCATCAATGAACTAGACTTTTTATAAGAGGATTTCGATTCCGATAAAGAGGTCGACGAAGAGATTGAGATTGAGAATGAAACCAAATTGATTGATTTCGTGGAAGACCCAATTGTTTGATAGAGGACCACGATATACTTGAGGTAAATAATTCACTGGAGATAGTTAATGAGGATCCGGTACAAGGTTTGTTTAATCCTTTGCATAAATCTATATCTATTGATACTTTTCCTCTAATCGAAGTAGATTCCGAAAGAGTTGTTAACCCAACTTTTAAGAAAATACCTCATTTAGGATTGGAGTTGTGTGCTTCTAAAGTTTTGATAGATTATTTTACTTCTAAGTATCCACCACTTGGTGTATTTGATTCGAGTATTGTGCAGGTTCACCAAGCTGAGGAACCTTTTGAATTTCCCGAATTCTATGTTCTTTATCCACTTCCGAGTGTAGAAAGGACTAAGTGTGGGGGAAACTTCAATAAAGTGATAACTTCAATATTTATATCTTGTGCTAATGTTTTTGTGAAGTTATTATTTGAATTGCAGATTGTTATTTGGAAGGATTACCGAATTTTCAGATTATTAGTATGCGGACGATAACAATAACGTCGGGCTGACGACGTTAAACCAAGCGCTGCGAGAGAGGCAACCCATCGTTTTTGTATCTCTATCCCTTTTGTTTTTTAATTTTCTTAATTTTTCATATCATATCTTTCATTCCCATCTTAGATTTTACAAGTCCTATATCTATAATGAAAGTTTTGACGAATTTTCGTCAGAAAATTCTCACTGCGCACTTGTCACGAAAATAGCTCTCGAGACTTCATACAAAGTCCGATTTGAGTGGTTGACCCCAAATTTTAAAGAGGACAGAATCAACTTTCTTTTCCAAAAAGAAAATCTGAATTCGGAGTCTGTTAAGGTGGACCGATAAGCCTGGACATTTGAGTTTTGGTATTTTTCCAGAATGTTTTCAGATTGCATGTTAGTCAGTCTGGAGGCCATAAAAGTCAGACCGTTTATCGAAACACTGTGTTTGACACGTTATAGGATAGACGTAGGCGAACAAATTTCGTTTAGTATGTTTTTCTTAGTTCCCTACCCATTTGTATAGTTTTCGAGTTTTTCAGAGCTCTTATGTCAGAAATCAGAATTTTCGGTTTTGAACATTGAGGAAAATGTTGAGTTTAAGTGTGGGGGAGTAGTTAAGCATGTTTGTCTTGCATAAAGAAATAAAAAAAATATATAATAATAATATTCTTTGATTTCTTGCATTCTTGAGACTTCATCTTTTGGAGTTAATTATGAGCTATTTAGGATGACACTCTAAACCTTTTAAGGTTGAAACAGTTCTTCAAGCTATAAATTAAGTTCAATTTATTTCAATCCTTAAATATATACGTTCATAATTAAATGCAAAACTTAGCTATGGTAGTCGTTTGAAAGATTCATCCTCGCAAATCATTACTGAATCACTTTCTTTTTATTTTTGCAGTTATATGTTTCTCTAAAGTGATTTGGTGGGATCTTGATACTGCCATGGATGTTGTAGCAAGGTAATCATTGGTTGAATTTATTTAAAAGCCCCATAAAAATTGTCTTACACTCATAAAGAGTGAGTCGGAAAAAAAAAACATATAAGGCTCCTCTTCTTTTGTCGACACTAATAAATGATAAGTCCGGAATTGTGGATTAATCATGTAGTTGATGAAAACAAAAACCATATCATCATTATATAGAAAGTCAAAAAGACTATTAATGAGGTTCTTGACACTTTGATAGTAGTATGTGTGAAATGTTGTCCCTGGCTCCGTCGCTTAAGCAAGTGTGGAACGCAGGATCCAAGGCAACTATCATGTACTTGCTGAAAAGGAACATGTGCTTAGAGTATCTAATCATGTGGTCGAGTTAAATTGATGCTTCTCTCAACTATTGCGCTATAAATAAGAATCCTTTGACGACATTCATACAAGTATTGTGGGTACATCTTTCACTTAAGTCAACATTTGCACACTTCACTTTTCTATTTCTATTCTCTTATCTATCCATGTGATTTCAGTATGCGAGTGTTGTGACAAAAGTTGCAACAAGTACGATGACTATCTCAGTAGATTTTTGCAATCAGGTTGAATGTCACGCGGAAGTAATTGCTTATGTGTGATGATTGGAATGTATGTGGGATGTTTGCAGCTAATGAACATATGAAAGCTAATTATTTGGCTTTCTAATTTGTGTCTATCCTTAGTAGTTCTTCCAAGGAAATAAATTGGAGTAGGTTTTGTGTGTATACCTCTTGTAAGCCCTCACGAGACTATAACTCGTCCACTAGGGACACCTAGGGGTTTAAAGGCCTGTTATTCATGCTAAGAGTAATTGAATCCTCACGACAGGGAGTTGTTGTATTTAGGGTTAGTTTTATTTAGTTTTCTCAAGGACTAGCTGGTGTAAAGGGAAAAGACCTACAAACTAGCCTGCAAGTATACAGGGAAGTTGAAGCAAGAAAGAGTAAATAGGGGTTTGTCCACAGGGACTTGGAGGATTTGCTAAAGTTCTCTTTGGGGAGTTTCTAAGGTTTTCTGAGTTCAAGGGAGGGTACTAAGGCTTTTGATTCCACTACCTGACCCTAGGCTAAGGAAATTGTGATGCAATGTATGTCTTGTTTTTTTCATGAAAGATTACAATGAAGAATAGAGTAACTAACCTAGCTAAATGACCCCTAGCATCAGCTGTCTTTCAACAGCACAACTGATCACAAGTATTTAGCTCAACTAGCTAACTGAACTTAAGGCAATCTCTCTAATGGACTAAATTCTTACAACTGACCTAGCTGCACTCCTAGCATCAGCTGTCTTCTAACAGCACAGCTGATCACAAGTGAAGTAACTCAAATGG